>NW_025999960.1:7119173-7140207 GCF_001458135.2 Marmota marmota marmota
GAGCACAACAGACACTAGTATGGCAATTTGTAAATCAATGGATGTGTAACTGATGTGATTCTGCAATCTGTGTATGGGGTGAAGGTGGGAGTTTATAACCCACTTGAATCAAAGTGTCGAATATGATATGTCAAGAAATTTGTAATGTTTTGAACAACCCACAATAAAAAATTAAAAAATAAAAAATAAAAAAAAAACAAAATAAACTTCTCCTCTTTTTAAAGTTGATTATCTCAAATATTTTGTTGCAGTAACAGAAAGTTGACTAATACACTTCAGATTCAGGCCTTACTAACCACAAGATCCTGATTAAGTTACTTAATATTTTAACATACAGGAGACAGTGCCCATTTTACAGGAATGCTGGAAGAATTGACTGAAATCATTCACTTAGTACCTAGCAGAGAGGTCACTCAGCAAAAAAAAAAAAAAAAAATATTTTACCTTCCCAAAAAATGTTTCAACTCATAACTATGCAATCAACTCAATGTAACGTGTCTTTTCTAAATATATCATCCACCCAAATTTTCAGCAGGTAGAACTAACAAATTTCTTCCTTAAGGAAAAATTGTTCCTCTGATGATATGCAGGCTGGAAAATAATAAGAATGAATAAGAGGTTGCTTCACTTTGATACTAATGAAAAATTCAACATGAGCATAAAGAAGCAGACCTCTAAACGTAGTTATGCAATACTAAGGACTAGCAATTGGTCTTCTCAGACCAAGGAAATCAGGAGCCAGATAAATGACATGGAGTCCTGTGACAGACCAGGGCAGACAGCCCCTACAGATACAGGAGATCTCATTATTATAAGCTAAACCAAGGGTTCTAAACACTGGCTTCAAGTTCTAATCACTCAAGGGCTTTTTTAAAACATACCACAGTCCAGATCCCACCCTCCCCCAGGGATTTTAATTAATTGAACTGGGCTCTGGGCCCAGGGAACTCTATTTTATTAAAAGCTCCCCAGGTGGTACTAATGTGCAGTCAGGGCTGAGAACCAGAGATCTAAATGTTTTAAAAACCCACAGGGTAAAAATGAAGGTGCACCCAAGGTTCACACCTTAAAGAAAAGCCATTTATCTTCTGGAGGCAAGATACCACATGGGTTGAGAGAGGGAAAGCAGGCCAACTCCAGTGAGAATGGAAAGCTCTTCTGAGTTCTGAAAAGTTCTAGAATATTCTTTATCATCATAATCACTCACTGCAAGATACCTGTAAAATCTGCCAACCTTGAAGTTCACAAATGAGCTGTTTTCTGGCACAATTAACAACATGTTCACCCACATGCCTATCAGATAACTAAGGAGCAAGTCCTCTAACAGGGAACAAGGCTTTCAAAGGGTGTTATGAGGCCAGCTGTCAGAAAGGAGAACAACATCCATTTCAGCTCAGGTTAAACCTTCTTCTCAGTTATAGCAACTGAAGCTCTGTGAGTCAGAGATGCTAGACTCCTCCTGGGCATCAGACCTCCCTGACACGCTCAGCTGACCAGGCCTGCTGCTGCTGCTGCTGCTGCTGCCTTCAAAGAGACAGGTCCCTCACTGAACTGAATACTCGCCATCCTACTTGTTTTAAAGCAATCACAACACTCCCACCTACATAACCTAAAACGAGTGTCCTACAACACGTATGTGGCCATTTAAGGCACAAGTTTTTACAGTTCATAACTAAGAACATTCTCTAAACTGATAATAGAGATTAATTAGCATGTCTTTTATTCTTTGGTGATTCCAGAAGGCTGATAATTATGTTCCAAACATGAAATTCTACTTGAATATATGATCTTGGCTTATATATGTATCATTGAACTGTAACAGTAACAGCAATGGTGATAATTACTATGTAGCACCAGTGACTGTGCCAAGCACTGTTCAAAACCTTCAGACACATTAACATCTACTACCTAGGAGGTGGGTACCTTTATCCACACCTCCCCCCATTTTATAATATAAGAAATGTGGCACAAAGAAGATATATGGCTAATGGATGGTAGAACTACAGTTAAATCCTGGCAGTGTGGCTCCTATTATAAAAGTTTACTGTTCAGTAATGCCATAATAAATGTTCAATAATTACCTATCGATTCTGCTGAACTCGAAAAAGGGGCATTAATTTACCTTAGCTTCATGCTTAAAGAATTCTGAGTGGCTCCTGGACATGGAAGTTTCACACACTATGGTACAAAACCTTATACCCTAAAACAGGTTTTCATTAGAATAGAGAATATAGAAATAAGAGAATTGAGAGTATCAAGGTGGAGATTTAGTTGGAAAAGGAAATTCTTTAGACATTAATGGAAACTGCTGCTATGTTTGAAGGACAAAATTAATCTTAAAATCTAAGATACCCATGATGTCTTGGGTGGTGTCAGGGAAATGCTTTAATGGGAAGGGTCAATGCTCCAATGGGAAAGTCTCATGGAATTTTCATGAGAAGAGTTCCATCATGAAATGGAAATAGTTTCTACAGGGTCATGCTACCTGGACTGAAGGAAGAGACACACGTATTGAGCCTCTTACCCACAGTACTGACTCTGGAACTATGCGGGAAGCTGTCAGATGATATGGACACTTGAACAGTGCCTCATTTAGTAGCCCTTAACTGCTTAACGAATTGCTGCTCCATTTTGGATGGCAGTTCTAAAACAAAGGGACAACATCCTCTTTGGAAGATACTTCTCTGATTGAAGAAAATGAAAGCAAATCATCTTGGTGGGCTGAATTACATGCTGTTTTCCTAGCAGAGATGGAAAAACTGAACAACGTAAGTCCCTCTATATTTCAGTTTCTACTGATTAAGGCAGGAGGACAACAGAAAGTTGGCTTATTAAAGGAATGCCTATGTGGGGCACAGCCTTATGGAAATCACTATGGCAGTTTGAGTATAATAGAGAAAAGGAGAAATAGCAGCTGAGAGCAAAGGAATGAACAAAGGAGTTATGCAGCAAGTCCTTAAGGATTCCAGCAAATTATTGAGCTGGGGGTGGGGGGGGCGGGGCAGTGGGGACCCTCAACTTTGCAGCCAAATCAGAGAGAAGTGTATGTTAACACCTGGGGACCTGGTACTTAAAAATGGTATCTGAGTGGGGACAGTCTTGTGGGCTGAGCCCATGACTTAATGGGCCTGTACTCACTCTGGCAGTTAGTACTAGAATGGAATCAGATTGTTGGGCTCCCAGTTATTGTCTGGAGAATCGGAGAATTGGCTGTGGGTGTTGGAAAACACCTCAAAAGACTTTGAATAATAAACATGTACTACTGTATAATTAAAAAGAGTGCAGTAAGCTTTCTTATTCACCACGCTTTAGACAGCAGAACAGTGCAGCAACAGCAAAGCAAAGGGGACAGGCAGTGGCTCTTAATTTCATCTGCACCTAGCAGAGACCTCCCACAGCACCACCCACTGTGCTGGGCTGCAAGCTGGATTTAACCAGCCCAGAACAGCCAGCAGCAAACAGAATACTGTATGATTCTCTTAAAACATCTATCCTTATGAAACCAGAATTCCCTAAGAACATTACTATATATATTAAGTACACATTACCAATGTCCTACACTCCCAGTCTCTACAATTTCAAATCGGTATACATTCACATAAAAATATAATTTTTAAAATCCTATTTTTTTTCCTGAAATAGTTCACTGAAAATGAAAAGGGCTAGCAATTAAAATAGTAGATTCATTGAGAAATTTACCCAAACAGCTACCAAAAGAAAATACCAATATTTCAGGGCAAACATTTACTGCTTATTTTGAACACTGTGCCAAACTGAACTTTAATTTCATTTTTCTTTAACATACTCATGTATGCCTTCTGTGCAGGAAAAAATACAGGTTAATTAAAAAAAAAAGATTTTTATAAATCATTGGGAGAAAAATAAAAGTTGACTTGTGAGATTTGATCCCTTTAACTATTTGAGATTATAGACACAACAGATATAAATTTGCCTTTGCCTATGATTTACTACCTCTGCCTTGCAAAGGCCTCCCCTACTCACACTCCTTCCAAAGACAGCTGTAGGGGAGTGAAGAACTATATCCTGCACTCATGTTGTTTCTCTTCCCTCTGTTTACTTCCCTTCTTAAATTCCCAAGTGATATGAAATGACTGTCAATACTTTACATGGAAAATCTGTATGATCTATGGTTTTAATTGTACGTTGAGCTAACACAGAAAACTCTCATAGCTAAAGGAACTTTATTACAACACATTATATTTAAACCAAATTGTATGCAATTGTGTTTATAGCTCTTGAGGAGCTGGATTCTAGGGAAAAGGACACTCAATTGGGCAGGCACAGTAAAGGTTCTCAGCCACAAGGATCATTTAGTCAATTATCCCAACAGACCACAAGTGAATGAAGAAACAATCTGCACTTCCTGTGGTTTCCTAACTCTTTTGTTAAAACTATATCTCTCCAGACAAAATCTCCACCTTTCTCTCTAGTAGCAAAAAATCTTCCATGTTTTTGGAAACACTAAGATGAAAAACAGTGATGATCTCTGGAAGATCGTATTGAGTACAGTGAGGCTTTTTAACAATATTATATAATATTATATTATAACAATATTATAATAAACAGGAAGAAAATGCAGTGACAAAATTGTGTTTGTAATGCCAATTGTTTTATTTCCATTCTGTCTCTTGGCTTGGACTATGTTCATATCCATTTTCTACTGATTAACAAATCATGTCCATGTTAGTCCATTCAGAACACTTCAAATAAATTAGAAGAATATCGTAAGTATTAAGATGCTATGTTTTAGGGCTGGTGTTGTAGCTCAGTGGTAGAGCAATTACCTAGCATTGATCAGTGAGGCACTGGATTCAATCCTCAGCAACACATTGAAAAAATATATAAATAAAGATAAAAAGAGCTGTAGCTTAGTCTTGAAAATGCTACAGTTTGTGACCCCCCCCCCCCCTTGGTTCAGGGGACCATATATATTATATATGGGACTCATATACGTTAAGTGCATATTACCAATGACCTATACCCCCAAGTCTCTACAATTTCAAATAAGTATGCATTCCCATATAAATGTAATTTTTTAAATTCTAAATATTTTTTTTTCTGAAATAGTTCACTGAAAATGAAGAGGAAGAGCAATTAAAATAGTAGATTCATTGAGAAATTTACCCAGTGAAGATTTATTTTGTTTGCTTGGAAAGCTAAAGTTAAATTCCTTAGACCTCCTTTAGCTGTTATTCAGCTGTTGCCCAATAAGCATCTTCTGAATGTTCAAGTGCTAAACTAATCACTGAGCATGAAGAACAAATAGCCAGAAATGGTGCAGTCCTGAATAAATCTGAAAACACCCCTCAAGCTGAAACTTCCCGATGACAAATAGGGTAAACACAAACCAAATCCCTTCAAACACATCCAAGAATATTGTTCCCCTGCCCTACATCCAGAGGTACACTGTTGAGCTTTCCAAAGGATTCTGAAGGGTTTTTCATCTCTTTTTTATACATAAGTATAACATATGAAGTTCATTAAAATACAAAATAAGTTCTGGGGAATCTCTATTCTTAGATCCATAAAAGAAATGGTCATCATTATGTCTCAGTAACAAAATATTTACATGATAACAGTCATCAAATTATAATTTAGGTAATATGGTTCTAATTAATATAAAAGCTTTATATGCAAAAAGGTAACACAGAATTTGGCAACCTGCCATAGTAACATTATAGAAACATATTGATAAAATTTTTGTGTGCCTGTGCCTCATAACTCCATTTTAAAAGATAAGAATTAGAGTAAGACACACTGCCAAATTGAGATTTTATTCTAAGTTCATTTCCCTCTGCCACTAAGGACCAGGCAGCATATCAACAGTGGTGACTGATACACCTAATAATCTGATGACAGCTAGAGAGTAAACATGAAACCACAGCAAGGGCACAGAAGGAAAAATACTCCATGTATCACAATGTGAATCTTGAAATTTACTTGCTGGAGATACACGATCAGCAAATAAACAAAATCTGTGTTCCTAGAGAAAGAGCCTATGCATACTGTTTAAAAAAAAAAAAGTCATTGCCATATAAGCAAACATAACAAAATGATACTTTTACATATATACTTTCAGGGGGAAATCCCTAAAGGTAATTTTGAATCACTATGTAAGTCCAGTGGCTTGCCAAAGGTTATCTAGAGTGTTGTGATTATATCAGAAGCAACAAGATATGCTTGGACAGAATAAGATGTGATATCGTTTAAATCAATGAATATGGCATTTTGCACAAACATTAGTAGTTTTAAACTAAATGGCAGTATACATAAAGATCTACACAAAATTCACAGCACAGTTCCTGAAAATAATCCATAGTCATTATCAGTCATTATACGTGTATATATTCCTCTCTACCCAAACTCTGAGAATCTTCCAGGCAAAGCTCTGGGCTAGAGATTATGGAGATTCAGTAAAACAACAGACTCTTTTCTTCAAGGAACCTACACATTAATAATCATCAGACAAAACAGGATTATTTAGTAACTCAGGAGGCTGAGGCAGGAAGACTGCAAGTTCAAGGTTAGCCTGAGCAACTTGGTGAGACCCTATTCCAAAATAAAAAGGGCTGGGGGTACTATAGCTCAGGGGTAATGCACACTAGGAGGATAGAACCCCCTTGGGGATCATGAAAAAAAATCCACAGGATTATTTCATTGCAATGATGGGGAAGGGATTAAGCACAGTATATAAATTGTAAAACTTACTTCAACAGAGGCTATTAGAAAAGTTTTCATGGCAGAAACATTTATTCACTGGCTAACGTTGAAAAAGAATATGGTGAAGGGAGCCAAGATAAGGTTCAAATTACTTTTTTAGGTAAAAGTTCCATACGATAAAATGCAGAGATTCAATGTTTTCTTATAACAAGGTATACACACACCTTGTGACCAACCAGCCAAGACATTCCCATCATTCCAGGAATTTCTGATTATACCCCTTTCCAGCTAATACCCACAGTCAAAGAAAACCACTGGCATAATTTCTGTCCCCATGACTTATTTTGCACTTTGATGAACCTCATGTGGAATTATAAAGTGTATAATCCTGGTTGGAGCTACTTCCTCTGTATTTTATGAAATTCAAAAGTGAAACTATCTGAGCCCAGAGTATGCTTTGCGACAAGTTATGAAAAATGATTCAGTTTAATAAAAACAGGGATTTAATTTTGATAATGGTTGTTGTAGGGATTAAAACATGCATTTTTCAGTTATGTGTTCACCTGAAGATAGTGAAGTACTACATCACAAAAGTAAGCTTCTATGTACTACCTAACATCTCTGCTATTATCATCTCAAAATGGAGTGGAAAGTAGAGAAATTCCCCACATCCCCCATGCCCACACGAACACAGCTTTAACCTTCCTATTATCCACATTCACATTTTTCACAATTAATGAGCCTGCAATGTATAATGGGACCATGCACAGTCCACGGTTTACATTAGGCTTCACTCGTGGTGATGTGCTGTCCGTGAGTTTGGACAAATGCATGACACAGATCTACCACTACGGTTTCACAGAACTTTCACTATGCTAAAAATCCTCTGTGCTCTGATCTTTAGTCATGATTTTGTTTTGTTTTGGTTTGGTTTTTACATGAAATCCATGGTTTATAATAGTCATTTTCAGGGAGGTTAGTCTCACACAAACTTCTCCAGCATTACCAAACCATATTTACTGTTCAATTTGAGAAATCAGATAACTGAAGGTGATGTCATTTCTATTGCAAACTTTAGATGAAGTATAATAGAGATTGAACGTAAGGCTTTCTGAAGAAACAGCAGCAAACAATATGTAGTAGCATTTAAGAAATTTTAAGTATTTTGAGTATTTCCACAGCCATTAACTCATTTGATCCTTAACGGTAATACTGATAACTCGAACACAAGCTACTTAAGGACATTAGAGTTTTGACAAATTAACTCATAATCTGTGAAAGCATAGTCATGAGCATATTCTTCCCAGTACCCTAGAGTATCTTATGATAAATAGTCCTATGGTTTAAATTTATCAATAACACAATCACAACTATCCTTAAGTATTAAGATATTTACTTGTAATTAGGCCACTACCCTCCAAATAATATTTGTAATCTAAATCCATCTTTCTTAAAATGGTCACTGTATAGATTTTTTTTTGAGAGAGAGAGAGAGAGAGAATTTTAATATTTATTATTTTTTTTAATTTTCAGCGGACGCAACATCTTTGTTTGTATGTGGTGCTGAGGATCAAACCCGGGCCGCACGCACGCCAGGCGAGCGCACTACTGCTTGAGCCACATCCCCAGCCCACTGTATAGATTTTTTTAAGACAGACTGCTTCACATTCTCTTTTTCAAATACAGTTGAGCACTACTGATTAGCAGAAAATTATAGGGAAAAAGTTCCCCAGTATAAATTTGTTTATAAATAGCACACCCTTTATAATAATATTCTGTGAAGCATTTTATTGATCTAGTTTTTTTTTAAATCAATTTGTATACTTCATTTTTATGTGGTGCTGAGGATAGAACCCAGTGCCTCACACACGCTAAGCAAGTGCTCTACCACTGAGCCACTACTCCTAGGCCTTGATATAGTTTTATATATATATCTTTATTTTATTTTATATATATATATATATATATATATATATATATATATATGTGTGTGTGTGCGCGCGCGCGCGTGTGTGTTTATATATATATATATATATATATATATAGATAGATATATAGATATATAGATAGATACTTTTATTTTATTTTTATGTGGTGCTGAGGATCAAACCCAGTGCCTCACACATACTAGGCAAGCGTTCTACCTCTGAGTAACACTGTACAATATTACAGGGGAGAGAGGCTCATTAATTATTTTTTTAAGACTTTTTTTTTTTTGTCTTCATACCTATGCTTTGGATAGTAATGATCATCACATTCCACCATCATTAACAACCTCATGCTCCCTCCCCTTTCCCTCCAACCTTTCTTCCCTATCTAGAGTTCGTCTATTCCTCCTATGCTCCCTCTCCCTATCCCAGTATGAATCAGCCTTCTTATATCAAAAAAAAATATATATATATATATATTTGTTATTTGGTTTTTGGGGATTGGCTGACTTCACTTAGCATCAATAGTGAATGGATAAAAAAAGTGTGGTATATATACACAATGGAATATTACTTAGCAATAAAAGAATAAAATCATGCCATTTGCAGGTAAATGAATGGAGTTAGAGAAGATAATGCTAAAAGACTGTTTTTAAAAATATTATTTTCTGAGACTCAAAAAAAGAAACAAACTTGTTATGCTATTAAAGAGAAATACATGGAAAAATATTTTTATAAAGCATGCAAGCAAGCAATGGATTTAAATCCACACCTACTAAAGACTAACCTTCCCACTTGTCCCCTGCCAAACTCCCAAACGATGGCCAGTCTCCACCTAGCTGTTCTACTTCTCACTATTACCCATACATGAATAGCTCTTTTGACCTGTAGAGACTTTGAAAACTAGAATTTCATCTTGAATTTCCTTTATGCTCACTGTTCCTGGAAATTTATTTATAAAAATAGCTCATATATGGGCTGGTGTTGTAGCTCAGTGGTAGAGTGCTTGCCTCGAATACAGGAGGCACTGGGTTTGATCCTCAGCACCACATAAAAATTAGTAAACAAAATAAAGGCATTGTGTCCATCTACAATTAAAAAAATAAATTTAAAAAAAGCACAAATCTTTCTTTCCAACAAAAACAATTTACTTCTATAATATCCAACAATAAGAGAACAGAAACTTTGACCCATCTGGTATGAAAGATATAGTCTTTCAACTATATCAAATCTAAGACATACTTCCGTCAATGAATTCCATCTTTCTTATATCAGAATCCAGTCACTGCTGTAAAAATCATCAAATGTCTTGAATTATAACTCTCGAAAGTGGAAACATAAGGAAGAATGTGTTTAGATTTTGAGTATGAAGACCTGGCTCTAATTTCTGCCAAGTCTCTCATGGCTCACTGATCTCTCACCAGGGGTATCAGGCAAATATTGGACCTCTCTGAGCTTCAGTTTTTAAAATTAGAAAATGGGACAAAAAAACGTTCTGCCAATCTCTCAAGATTTTGGTCAGAATCAAATGATATTTGCTAATGACCCTCAAACTATTTGTCACTATAGTATGAGCTAGTAAATCTGTGACACCAGTCAAGCATGGTATCAAAGGTCAGTAACCTGGAATTTCAGAGCAAAGTCAAAATTAAAATAAAAAGTAAACTGTTAAATTACCCAAATTCTTAGATGGTAGGAGACATATACTTTAATATGTACAAAAATGTGAGTTTGAGAAAGAAATTTTAAATGAAATATTTACGTGCCAATTTTTCTTAGGGTTTGTGAAACACATTGCCACAAAATTCTGAAGTATCTATTTTTACAGTTATTAATAAGTTATAATTGCTGACAATTCCAGAGTCTATAACTAATGGAAAGGTAGAACTTCAAAACTTATTTGATTATAACCACATGCCTATTAACTCAGGAGTCAGATAGGTAAAAATCCCACTAAGTACACTCAATAATGGAAGATAACAACATATAGAAATTTCACCTTTAGAAAAAGTAAACATATTTGCACATGTACATAATTCAAAGTATAATTGTGCACATGGTAATCTGGGTAACGTCTTGGTGAATATGAATCCAAGTTAGTTTTCCCATTCTCTAATTTTTTCACCCTTAAACTGACTTCTCTAGTAATGTAGGAAAACAATACGCACGTGTGCTGGTTGGCTTTATTGATAATATATGTCACCAACTTCGACTGGCATCCACTTGAATTCTTCGAAATTTGACATCTCTAGAGTCTGCCTTCTGATACTTCCCATAGCAGCTATAGGCATTTTTTAAAATTTATTGTTTTTAGGTATACACGACAATAGTGTATTTTGAACTATTATATATACATGGAGTACAACCCATTCCAATTAGGATCCCATTCTTGTGACTGTGCATAATATAGAGTTTCACTGGTCATGTATTCATATATGAACACAGAAAGTTAAGTCCGATTCATTCTAGTTACTTTTCTATTCCTATCCCCTCTCCCATCACTTCATTCCCCTTTGTGTAGTCCCGAGAACTTCTATTCTTCCCCTCCCTACCCTCCCTAGTTGTGTGTTAGCATTCTTGCATCAGAGAGAACATTCTGCCTTTGGTTTCTGGGGACTGGCTTATTTCACTTAGCATATTCTTCAGTTCCATCCATTTATTGACAAATACCATAACTTCATTCTTTTTTATGGCTAATTAATATTGTGTATGTGTACCACATTTTCTTAATCCATTCATCTGTTGAATGGCACATAGATTGGTTCAACAGCTTGGCTATTATGAATTGAACTGTTAAAACAGTGATGTGGCTTCTTCCCTGTAGTATGCTGAGGAATAGAATTACTGGGTCAAATAGTGGTTCCATTCCAAGTTTCTGAGGAATCTCCATACTGCTTTCCAGAGTGGTTGCACCAAATTGCAGTCCCACCAGCAATGTATGAGTGAAATTTTTCCCCACATTCTTGCTAACATTTATTGTTACTTATATTCTTTTATTTGGACTTTTTCCTTTTATTAAATTTTTGGAACCAGGGATTAAACCAAGGGACACTTAAACACTGAGCCACATCCCCAGCCCTTTTTATTTTTATATTTCATTAAGAGACAGGGTCTTGCTGAGTTGCTTAGGACCTAATTGCTGAGGCTGGCTTTGAACTCAAAATCCTATTGCCTTAGCCTCCCAAGCTGGTGGGATTACAGGAAGGTGCCACCTTACCTGGCTGTTACTTGACAATTGCCATTCTGATTGGTGTGAGTTGGAGTATCAGTGTAGTTTTAATTTTCATTTCTCTAATTGCTAGAAATGTTGAACATTTTTCCATATTTTTTGACCATTTGTATGTCTTCTTCTATGATGTGTCTGTTCAGTTCCTTAGCCCATTTATTGATTGGGTTATTTGGGGGGTTTTGGTGTTAAGTTTTTTTTAATTCTTTATATACCCTGGAGATTAATGCTCTATGTGAGGTGCGGATGGCAAAGATTTTTCTCTCATTCTGTAGGCTCTCTATTCATGTTCTTGATGGTTTCCTTTGCTGTGAAGAAGCTATTTAGTTTGATACCATCCTATTTATTGACTCTTGATTTTACTTCTTGAGCGTCAGGAGACTTATTGAGGAAGTGGGTTCCTGAGCAACATGATAGAATTGGGCCTACTTTTTCTTCTAGTAGGTGCAGGGTCTCTGGTCTAATGCTTAGGTCCTTGATTCACTTTGAGTTATATGCAGAGTAAGAGATAGTCGTCCAAATTCAATCTACTACATAAGGATTTCCAGTTTTCCCAGCACCATTTGTTGATGAGGCTATCTTTTCTCTAATGTATATTTATGGCACCATTGTCTAGTACGAGATAACTCTATTGATGTGGATATGTCTCTGTATCTTCTACTCTGTTTCCTTGATCTTCATGTCTGTTCTAGTGCCAATACCATGCCATTTTTTTTTTTAACTATAGCTTTGTAGTACAATTTAAGATCTAGTATTGTGATGCCAGAGGCATCACTTTTCTCACTAAGAATTGTTTTGGCTATTCTGGGTCTCTTATTTTGCCAAATGAATTTCATAACAGCTTTTTCTCTTTCTATGAAGAACATCACTGGAATTTTAGTGGGAACTGCATTACATCTGTATATTGCTTTGGGTACTATGGTCATTTTGACAATATTAATTCTGCCTATTCAAAAACATGGGAGATCTTTTTCATTTTTTAAGGTCTTTGATTTCTTTGTGTTGTGTAGTTTTCATTGTAGAGGTCTTTCGACTCTTTTGTTAGATTGATTCCAAAATATTTAAATTTTTTTTGAAGTTATTATGAATGGGATAGTTTTCCTGATTTCTCTTTCAGCTGATTCATCATTGGTGTACAGGAATGTGATTGATTTATGGGTGTTAATTTTATATCCTGCTACTTTGCTGAATTTGTTTATGAGTTCAAGAAGCTTCCTCGTGAGCTGAGGTTGTAGCTTAGTGATAGAGTGCTTGCCTTGCACACATGAGGCACTGAGTTTGATACTCAGCACCACATAAAAATAAAATAAAGGTATTTTGTCCATTTATGAGATATATATATATATATATATATATTTTCTGGTAGAGTATTTGGGTCTTCTAAATATAGACTCATATTGGCAGCAAATAGGGGTAGTTTGAGCTGTTCTTTCCCTATTCACAGCCTTTTAATTTCTTTCTTCTAATTAATTGCTCTGGCTAAGATTTCAAGGACTATGTTGAATAGGAGTGGTGAAAGAGGGCATCCCTGTCTTGTTCCAGTTTTTAGAGGGAATGCCTTTAATTTTTTTCCATTTAGAAAAATGTTGGCCTAGGGTTTAGCATATACAGCTTTTTCAATTTTGTCAATTGCTTCTTCTGCATCTATTCAGATAATCATGTAGTATTTGTCTTTAAGTCCATCGATGTGATGCATCATGTTTATTGACTTCCGTTATGTTGAACCAACCTTGCATCCCTTTGATGAACCCCACTTGATCATGGTCACTATCTTTTTAATGTTTTTGTATGTGATTTGTCATTATTTTATTAAGAATTTTTATATCTATGTTCGTCAGGGATATTGGTCTGAAATTTTCTTTCCTTAATGTGTCTTCGTCTGATTTGGGTATCAAGGTGATACCAGCTTCATAGAATTGAGTTTGGAAGGGTGCCTTCCTTTTCTATGTCGTGAAATAATTTGAGAAGGATTGGTGGTAGTTCTTCTTTGAAGATCTTGTAGAACTCGGCTGAGAATCCATCTGGTTTTGGGCTTTTCTTCATTGGTAGGCTTTTAATGGTGTCTTCAATTATATTTCTTGAAATTGATCTGTTTAATTTTTCTATGTCCTCCTGATTCAATTTAGGTAGATCATATGTCTCTAGAAAACATTTCTTTTACCCAGGCCTAAGCTCTACCACCTCCAAGCCGTAACCTTAGTAATAAGGAAAATAGAAACCACGCAATGTTGAGCTTACTTCAGTTTATCTTACAACATACCTACAATAGTGCCCATCTTTGATTTATTTATTAGAATAGTAAATAATGTAACCTGGTATTAATGTGCCAAACATTAGGCTGAACGCTTTACATATAATAATTTATTTCCCAAAGTAATCTTTCAAGTAAGTACTTTTGGTTCCTTTGGTTTTTGTTTTAGGAAAATAAAGCTCAGAGAAGTTCAATAATTTGTCCCAGGTTTACAACTAATGAATGGCAGAAAACAGATTTGGATTCAGATCTATGACTTTGTCACCTGTATTATGGCATCTGCCCAAAGTTCATACGTGACACAATGCAAGACAGTTTAGAGATGAACTGATACTGGGTTGTAAAAGGATTAACCTAATCAGTGCATCAATCCCTTGATAGGGATTAACTGGTTGGCAAGGTAAGTAACCAAGGATATGCCTTTAAGGTTTATATTTTGTCCCTGGTGAGGAGACCCCTATCTGCTTTCTGATTGATGCATTCTGAGCTGCTTTCCTTTGTCACACCCTTCTGCCACGATGTACTGTCTCACCTCCAGCCCCAAGTAATGGAGTCAGGCATCCACGAACTGAAACCTCTGAAATCTTGAACACCATATAAACTTTTCCTACTCTAAAATTCTTCTTCTCACATCTTTTAGTCACAATGGTGAGAAAGTTGACTAAAACGCCCTGCCTAAGGAAAGGGGTCTCCAAAAACCCTCCACTTCTACACAGATGCACCACACTCACAAATTCATTTTCACTACTACATGATTTCTTGTTTTCCTTTCCAGTATGGAGAAAATGTACTTAAATTAATACCCATTAGTGAGAAATATGGTTTATGAACTTAGTGTACTGTAAATATGAATATATACCTATTAGTTATGCTGATAAAATGTTTCAATAAAACGTAAATAAATGGTTTAGATCTTTTTGAAGACATGCATGCTTAAGGATTAAATGACTTCTCTGATTTTCCATGAAAAATAAAAAATACCAGGTAATAGTGATAATAATTACCATCTACCTCTTTTACTTCACCTACAGTAGAAAAGAAAGATAAAATTTCCTGCTTCTTCAATTTTCCAATAACTTCTCACTTAGGCAGAGACTGATTGTTTCAAAGGTGGAAAGCAATTTAGCAGTATCTACAGTCACAGCTACCACCTGTAACAAATGAGTCCTCTCTTTAATGGTCCTGACAAATGGAGGCCCTCACTGGTGTCAAAGAGTTTTCTCCCATGACTTCTAATAAAACTCCACCAGCTATCTTCAGTGGCTCTCCCTAAGCCAAATGATTTATCACACTATTTACAAAACTCAATTCCCCACACCTTCAACACCTCTGAACCTTCCCCTTTAGATGTCAGGATTAACTTCAACACTGAAAATGCCATACAAGCTAGAGCTTTAGTCTGTCTTGCTCAATATTCTATGCCAAATACAAAGTAGCTGCTGAATCAACATTTATTGTAATAAACAATGGCAAGAAAACAAGTTAGACGATACCATTTGACCGGCATCCATTCTAATAAAATTTCCCTGGATTGGTTACATGAATCTGTTGTTTTGAATACCATCAATTAAGAACTCAAAATATAGAATATAGAGTCTCTATCTTTAAGCTTTAACATAAAAGTAGTTTTTTTTTAAACAATATTCAGTTTGGATTCACTTTAATGTAATAGTTTTGTTTTGTTTTGGTGCTGGGGATTGAACCCAGGACCTGTGCATACAAAGCAAGCATTCTACCAACTGAGCTATATACCCAGCCCTCCTCATTTTAATATTTTCAATATCACTTTTTCTCATTTCTTCTGGTTAAAAAGAAACCTCAAACAACCAAAGAATGATTTCTATGTTTTAAATCTACACATATAATATTTTTAATATAACTAAACCTGTATCTTTAACAACTACATTTCTTCAGATCAGAATGTACTTTCCTAAATCCAAAAAAAGGATGTAAGTTCTATCTGTAGTTCATAAACCACTTGTCAATCACTGACATAATTCAAGAACACCATACATATTTATCACTGCATTCATTTTTAAACAAATATTGCAAAAAGATTACACACAATGTGAGAAATGTCACCTAAATGCTAAAAACCTGGTAAATATCAGTTCTTAATGGTAGATTCCTTTCTATCATTAAAATAAATATCAGCTTCCTGTCTACTTTCAATTTTGCTGAATGCCACCCACTTACAAATTAAACTATAATAACTCAAAATATCCAGTTATATTTTGACTATAACTTCTCAATTTTTCCCACTTCTGAAATTCATAATTTATTTGACAAATTCAATACAAAAACTATTTACAAACCTCCACCCATCCTTTTGAAGATAACTGAAGGCTCCATCGACAACGCTTGCAAAGAACTGTCCTCCTGTGATGAAGAGGGTGTTAATGGTGACTAGTCGGCCTCTTAGATTGGGTGGCGAGACCTCCGCAATGTACACTGGCACTGTCATAGATGCAATGCCTAGAAAGAACGTGAAAAGTGACCATTAGACACTTAAGCAAGATTTCCATTGTTACAAATATTAATAGAGAATTAAGACATACACCTATGGGCTTGGTTTTCTACTTCAAACAAAAATTACCACATATTTGAAGCTTGTGTTTATAACTAATAGGGTACCACTGAAGATAAGCACGTTGGATACTGACTCAGGCTACCATTTTTTTTATTATCATTTGAAAGTCTATAAATAAAGGTACCTCTGAAGACCTCAAATAACATTAGAATGTATAAGTGTTCACTATAAATTTTAAGGTCTAAAAATACAAAAATTCTCTCTAGAAAGAATATCATTACTGAAATATGTTTGCTCTATATAGAAATGTAATCAGACAATGATAAAAATAAAAATTATCCCAGAATACATATTAACTATACAAAATCGTTATTTCCAACAAATACAGCAAAGCTTTAAGTTGGATTACTCATAAAACCCATATTAAGTTACCCTATTCAATTGTCTAGTTTACATTTCAGAAATGGCTTAGAAATTGGAAAGTACCTTAAGGAATTTACAGTTCACAAAAATACATGATGTTAGACATAAAATAAAGTTTCATGGCTAAGGTGTATTTAGTTATATTGGCTTCAAATTTTTTCTCTATTTAAAATTAATGTGGCATGATCTCTGGCATTAGCTCTAACTTCACTGATCATCAGAATCACTGTGTGCTTTTTCTGTTTGTTTGTTTTAATGAAGATGCCCTCACCTTACATCAAGACTACCAAATTGAAAACTATACAGATGGGAGATGGGTTTGGTTTCAAAAATCCTCCAGAAGTGATCTTGACATTCACTATGTTATTTTTTAAAATATTTATTTATTCATTCATTTATTTAGTTATAGGTGGACAAAATACCTTTGTTTTTATGTGGTGCTGAGGATCAAACCCAGTTCCTCATACATGCTAGGCAACCCCTTTATCTCTGAGCCACAACACAGCCCTCACTGTGTTATTTTAAAAACTCAAGTTCTATGGTGAAGAACTTTGAGTCAATTAAAAAAAAAAATGTTTTAAAGAAAACCTCAGCCCTGCCCGCCACATCTATCTCACTCCCATGTGGCACTTCCAATTTCCAGGTATGTCTGTTTATGTAGATTAAAACTAATATCTAATCAATACTCACCAAGACCTCATTGGGAAAACAAAAAAGAGCAGGGTTATTAACAAAAATTTAGTTGCTTTTTATCTGTAGCTGTCAAGAGCCATCCATGGACTACGTGTGGACCAAATCGACATGGAAGCCCACTGAATAGGAAAATCTAGTATTTGGGACCTTCCAGTGGCAATCCCACTGGTTAACACCGCCATACACATGAGTCTTATTCAGCTCTGCCAACTCCCAACACAGCATTGGAGATGGTACTGTAGCTACACAGCCTCTCTGAGATGTGTGTAGCCTGCCAAGATGCCAATCAACCAGTTGACTGCAAGACATCAAGAAGCAAGACTCTGCCCCTGAAACCTTATCCCTGCCTTTGATATACCTCCTTAAATAAACCACTGGAGCCATTTTTTTAATTATTCTGTTCCAGCTCCTAAAAGGACTGGAAGGATCTCCCAGGCACTCTGCTTTAAAACCTATTCTGACTCTGTCTTTTATTTCTTCACTAATTATTTCAGACTATTTTCTCAGGTGTATTATCCCCTCCTGACCAGGAGAAATTACCCTGGCCAGGCTCTGGCTGCCTTGCAATATGTAGCCATCATAAATCAATTCCTACATTAAGCCATAATATTCATAAGCTGCACAATAGACACGTGTAGAATTACTTCCAATGAAATAATTTTTATGACATCAAAAAAAAAAAAAGTCTGTATTAAAGAAAATAGCACCAAAAAACCTGTATAGCTTGTTTTCTTTAAGAGGGATGTTGAGTGTGCTGTCACATTCAATAAAACAGACACAATTCTAGTCTGGGTAACAGTAATAGTTGTGCTTCTCAATATTTTTTTTTTTCTTTCAGCGCTGGGAATCCAACCTAAAGCCTCACATATACTAGGCAAGCACTCTACCACCCCCAACCAAATGATTTTTGCTTATTGATGGCTGGTATAAATCATACAGCTTTTTCTCATTTCCCTCCGGATGCAGTAATAGAGGCCCGCCTCCACCGTGTGTTTTGGACTACAGGGTACTCATTTGGTGAACAGAATTCCCTCCTGATGTCACAGCAGTGTGCAGTTTCACCTATTATAAGTTTCTCTTTGTTTTATTTGCTTTGTTCTATCTTTGAGTAAGGCAAATAAATGGACAAATAGACAAACTTTATTTAAGAAACACATTTACTTCTAGAAAGTTCACTGTATTGTTGCAAATAAGTAGCTATTAAATTTGCACACAAGTCAAAGAAATAAAAATACTTTCTACCAATGTCTCTGCTACTTTCATCGTATGGAAATAATAACCTTTATTATTCATTGAATAAGAAAGTGTCATTATGGGCTGGGGATGTGGCTCAAGCAGTAACACGCTCGCCTGGCATGAGCGGGGCGCTGGGTTCAATCCTCAGCCCCACATAAAATAAAGACGTGTGTCCACTGAAAACTGAAAAATAAATATTAAAAAATTCTCTCTCTCTTCTCTCTTCTCTATCTTTTAAAAAAAGAAGAAAGTGTCATTAGACACAGTATGAATTATCTTTTCAATTAAATCATCAACTAAACAGCTAAAAATTTCCATTTGACTTACTACTGAGTTTAATAGCATAGACCACCTAAAATGCCCTTTGCCTAATTTCCTACAAATGTCAATGAGTTAACTTTATATTCTTATTCTTTTACTATTAAAACATTTCAATTAAAAGTCAAAAATCAAACACTAATTTATTATTTGTATTTCTTTTTCTGCACTGGTCTAGCTGTAAACAAGAATTCAGCTGCTCTCTCCAGCCAAGGGTCTTTAACTGAGCCATCTAACCCACTGAGCATGGGATATCAGGAAGGTGGATTTTAGGCAATGTGTGCTTGTCACAATATCCATAAATCTTACAAGAACTGCACACATGTCCTTATGCCCTTGATTGTTTAGGATAAATACCAGAGCATTAAAAGTAACAGGTAATGGCAAAGGAAAAAGACAGAGGAACTATAAAAAGTCACAGCCATTGTATTCAGAGTTGGAAAGAACCCCAAAAGATCTATCCAATGAGTGCTCACACACTGACTTAACTACAACTGCCTACATTCTGTCAGATATTTTATGTGGACTGATTGTCATTAATCTTTAGCACACCTCTATTAAGGACATGTAATTATTCCCATTTTGTAAAGAAGAACTTTACCCTGGGGCAAGTAAGTTGAAGAACCAGAATTAAAAACCGACAGATTCCAGTCCCAGTTTTGAAGGCTATACTGAGTGATCAGCATGGATGAAGGCAGGCTCATGAATCAGTAGGTTTCAACTCCAACATTTCCACTTACCAGCTGGTTAAAATTACATAAACCTTCTGGGTCTCCAGTTCCTAATCCAGAATATGGGAACAAAATTCCTTCATAGGGGTTGACAAAAGTCAATATTAAATAGAGTAAAGCACTTAAAACTATACCCAGCTTACAGAAGGCAGCCAATAATTATCAACATTCATCTCTAGTTACAAGGCATCTCAATTTTCAATTCAGTTCAATCTGTGTTTGGTGTTGATGTTAAGAGGCCGGGCGTGATGGCACACGCCTGTAATCCCAGTGGCTCAGGAGGCAGGAGGATCAAGAGTTCAAAGCCAACCTCAGCAACTTAGGCCCTAAGCAACTCAGCAAGACTCTGTCTCAAAATAAAATATATTCTTTGGGCTGGGGATGTGGCTCGGTGGTTAGACCTCTGGGTTCAATCCCCAGTAACAAAAAAAAAAAAAAAATAGAAGAGTATACGTAAACAACAATGCCCCTGCTATGAAGGAAACTAGATGCAACCCTTATATAGAAAAGCATGTAATCAAATGAGTAATTTAAGACACATGGTAAGGGCCATATCAAAGCCATTCGCTGAGCTTTACCTGGTGATGCTGACAAATGTTGCCTGCTGATGATAATTAGGGGGCAGCTAGGAAAGGCTGGACAGACAATTCAACACAGAAGAGAATAAGTTTAAGAATGTAAACAACACAGGGTTTCCTCAGAGATAAACAGAAAATGTGAGGCAGAATGTGAGTGAAGATAGATGGTAGATAAAAATTAAATTTTGAATGTTGCATCCAGTAACCAATGAGTATTTGTAGGACACTGAATCTGAGCGGAACAGCTCACTAAACATGGCGGAGTCTGCACTGTATGAGGCAGAGACACCTTCTGTCCTCATGCAGCTTAGGGTCTCTGGGAAGTGTAAGGAACATGAGTGTATAGTAAAGGGAACGGCCCAGTCTGAGGAGTCAGAGAGGCCCTGATAAAGAATTCATATGTAGGCTGCAATCTGGTGAAAGAGTAAACTGGGGGGGG
>NW_025999960.1:7140229-7157200 GCF_001458135.2 Marmota marmota marmota
GAGCGATAAAGTGCTGAGTGAGAGAGGAGGAGATGGGGGGGGGGGCAGGCCAAGAGGCACTTTAGACAATCAGACCTGCTTACACAAAGGCCTTGAGGAAGAAAGAAATGCACCCTGCTGAGGAAAGAGAATGATTTTCTGAGAGATGGGCGGTGACCAATCAGACTATACAGGAATTGAAAGGCCAAATTAAGGATTTGGTACTCAGAAGCCTATGAATAGTGTGAAAGAGAAAAAGGCAAGATCAGATTCAGTTTTTTAAAGGATGATTCTTTTTGGGGTGTGGGGAATTGATCTCAAGGAACCAACAATGCATGGACATAGAGTGAAACAGATGAGAGAACCATCAATTTACTATTCAAACTACAGAGCATCTGGATGGAATGAAATGGAGACGGACAGAAAGAAGTGGTAGACAGTGTTAAGATGAAAAAGGCAATTAGGAGCATGCTGGTACATGTAGACAGGAATACCCAGGAAGCAGCAAGCTCGGATGGCAGATAATCAGGTCGTATTGCAGAGTGCCTGAATCACAAGTGCTCTGTAACCAACAGAGCACCTTATAAGTGTGCCAAAAGTACAGGCAACTTATAAGTGAGTGTTCTCAGCCTCCCCATTTCTCCATCCAAAGAAAGTCTTTGCTAGAATAACTGACCTCTTTCCTCTCTCTTCCTCAAAGGATAATTTGGATTTTGTCAGCTAGTTCTTGATCCCTTATCATGTTAGGCAAAAAAAGAGTGAGGGTAGGCAAGGCAAAAGATCTGATTTGTGGGGAGAAGTTCAGAAGAAAAAGGCTGGAGAGAGTTGCAAGTGATAGGCTCAGGGGGAGTCTGGGGAAAATGGGAGCCTGTGTCAAAGGGACTGAGACCAGTTGGGGAGGAGAGGGGATGAAGGATTTTAAGAACTGCTGCTGAGTTATAACCTACATGCTATTATATTCTTCAAGAGATATAAGTTAAGAGCAAGTACAGCTTTTCAATTGCTTTCAGTGACTGGACTGTATTTCTTTAAGAGCAACTTCAAATAGATTTGGTCAATAAAGCTTAGAAGTTCACAAGTACCTGAAGCCCAAAAGGTGGTTCTGTGCGCATGGTACACAGAACTGTGACTATGGGAATGGATAAAGACCACTTTATCAGAAAAGGAGTAAGAATGCCCAGAACAAAATGCAGTTCTGAAAAATTCCAGCATTTAAGGAACTGCTAGAAGGGGGGAGTGGGAGGTAGATGATGAGCAAGCATCTACAGTATCCATGAATACCATGTTATTTCTAAAGGCTTTCCAAGTCAATTATTTTATCATCTTGGATCATCCTATCCATAGGTAGGTGAGAGATATCAGGCATGTCCCTATAAAACATAAAGAAACCCACTTCAGCAATAGACATAAGGAGATTTTCATAAAGTTACACAGAAGTTAACGTCAAAGTGAGCCTTGCGGATTTAGGTTCCCAACCTTTGAAAAGCACCATCAAAGACCAGGCATCATGTCTCTGTTTAGAATATAATCCTTTGAAAAAGGCTAAGAACCACTTTATTTTTTTACCCTATCATCCATGCTAGTGCACATAACGGTCCAAGGGGCAGAAAGGTCTTTCCTCTTTCCTATCTCTCCTGCCTGCTATTTATGCCGACACCATGCTAAAGAGCTTAGGACAATGAGTAAGAAAAAGAAGAACTTGATATAATTATTTGTATAATTTTGAGCTAGACAAATTTAAACCCATAATACTGCTACATAAATTGGAGTAGTACCAAGTTCCATGTTCCCTCTATTCACCTGGGTTCAACAGGCATCTTTTAAGCCCCTTTTTATTAATTCTGCTTGATACTTAAAAAACAATGCATCAAACCATAATTTATAGGTTCCCAAACATGAAGCCTACTTTTGAAAAACTTCAGCTATTAAGGCTATATTACCCTGAAACTTTCCCAAGACAAATCTAACAAAAGACAGTTAAGTAAAACCCCTAGACAGGACGGTTTGTTTTAAATTACTATTATGTATATGTATAACTCAGCCCTATATTTAAATAAACCATGGGAACATTCAATTAAGTATGTAAAAACTTCCGCAGTTATTAGCCTAAGAAAAGACTTAGGCTGGGCTTGTGGCTCAGTGGTAGGTAGAGTGCTTGCTGAGCCCGTGTGATCCTGGGCTGGATTCTGTGATTCTGGGTTGGATCCTCAGAACCATATAAAAATAAAAATAAAGGTATTGTGTCCATTTACAACATTTTTTTAAAAAAAGAAAAAACTCATATTTCTGCTCTGGCATTATAGCCCAAAGAATATAGTGTTAAGATCCCCAAAATTAAGAAATAAGCATTTCAGAAAGGTAAATAGCAAGTAATACAAGAATTTAAGAAGAGTTCTATGAAGGGCTTTTATTTCTTCCATTCTGCAATCACTAATTCAATAAAAGAAATGCCTGGGGAAAGAAAAAATAAGTTTTTAATAGTCCACACTAAACTCATGAATTGAAATTAACAGAAGAAATGCAGTGGTACAAGTTACTAGAGTAAACATAACCACAAAAATCCATGTTGGTATTGTCTCTTGAGAAGTTCGAGATTCTTCAAAATAGAAGTTTACATCGATGAAAACTCATCATCATGATCAGCTTGAAGAGTTTCATCAGAAAACAGAACCTTAGACAACACAGTGCAACCAGATTCAGACCCTGCCATGCTGCCAAGCTGATTCACCACCTAAACTGCACAAAACCCTCTTGAGTGCAGAAGTTAGCTTTTAAAAGCTGCTGGAAACCCTTTTAAAGGTCTGAGTCAGAGGTATAAGTAATTTCATAACCAAATAGCATTAGAAAATCCTGTTGTGATGGATAAATACCCATGAATCACAGCAGTCTCTCAGCATGATAAGCCATACAGCAACTAATTAGCTTCTTAGAAGTGCATGAAGCTACCTTCTAATAATAATGTTTCTTGAACAAGAAGGATTATGATGTCCTAATTCCATTTTGTAAATTACTGCTTTATCATCTCTAACAAAAAAACTTTAATGAAAAGAAACAGAGTCTAAGAAAACTGTATCCCTCACTGTAGTTGTTTGGGTTTGGCTGTCTTGGCCACCACTGATATGTCTGCATTCTTCTAAATAGTCAAGTGTTCATAGTTACCAGATTGTCAACACAACACAAAATTCAGTTTTCACTTTTTTCTACTAAGGCTTAAGGCACTCTCAGAAGATGCTGGGCAACTTCAAAGTGCACCCAAGACAGAAAAAAAAAAAAAAAATGCCTACAGCACAAAACTCAGGTAAAGGAAGATTCTGTCTTTGGGGATAACTAACAAAGCTAATGTTTTTCATCCTTAAAGGGCTTTTATCAAAGCATTAAAAACATATTGGCATCTGCTCGGTGCAATCTCTCATGACCTAAAATGACCTCTCCCTTTAGATTACTTGAGAATCTATCGATCTGCCCATGTCTCTTTTCCACTGGCAACATCTCAATAAAGACCATATCACAGTTGTTTCTTCAAACAGGACCAACTACAAGCTTGTTAATGGAATGATCCTATCTCACATTATCTTTTGTACTATCACTTGCCTAAAGGTCAAGCCTAGGCCCGGGCATGGAATAAGCACTTAAAAGTTATTGATTAGTACTGTGGGATGTAGACACAAAACCATATTCTTTTAAATTAGTGTTAACCAATTGGCTTTAAACTAAAAATGATGTTTTATAGGAAAAAATCTGGAAATAACAGGTAAGAAGGTAAATAAAAATTACAACTAATCATCCACAGGTGACCACTATTGAAATTTGGTTATAACATTCAATGTTTTTTCCACAAGTCAATAACTTCCATTTAATGTGCTGCAAGCATTTTTCCTCTCTTCAAGCTTCTGACATTAATACACAGGTACCATAAATACAGATGGTAACTGAGTGCAAGATGTTATGTATCCAACCATCTTCAAAACAATTAGGATACAGCACAGTACTGAGACCAAAGAAAATAGCTAAGCAAAAGACATCCCTACACCGCCACATATAACAATCTGGACACCGATCTGGAACCACTGCAGTACATAATCATTTTAAGTAACAGTGTAATATTCCAATATTCCAACATAGATACTACTAAAATGGAGATAACCATCTCCTTCTTGTTCCATATTTAAGTCTACATACATCAGGATGAGAAGCTACAATTTTTAGTTATCAGATGTTCTGCCTTCCAGGGAGAATATTCATGAATGAAATTAACTTTGAGTTTAGTCCCAAGGAAGAAGAGTGTCATAAAGATGAGAAGTATTCCTGAAAGACAAAGATGGGAAAGGGCGGGAAAATAACACTAAAAATGATAGAATTTTTTGATGGGAAGAGATGGCAAATAAACTAATATATACTCAAGAAATTTCCTGAGATAGGATTGAAGAGGTTATAAATATGAGAGAGAGAAAGAGAGACAGAGAGCACTGTATGAAGTGCTGGGAAAGCAAAAGCAGTATTCTTTTACACCTGACAAATGGAATGCACAAAGGTTAATAAGAAATCAATATGCTTCCCCAAGGCAGTGAATTCAGCAAGCCTGAACACAGTGGTGCTCTGTCATATTAAACTATTCAACATCTAGAGCAAACACTCTGAGGGCAACACACACTCAGAATATAAACAGGAGCTAAAAGGTGGTCAATCACCCAAATGCAGATTATAATTGAACAGGTGTCCATAGAACAAATGCACAAGGGATATGTACTAGAATTTGGGTGTAGAAATACACATCCAATAGATATACAAGGTTGATAAGTAAAACAGAAGGAACTACTAGAATAAATGAACACAGCCCCCCAGTTTTTATAACATTTTTCAATGTAAAAGAAGATATGGCCTTGCCTAAAGCAGGGAGGAAAACCATGAGTAGCAAATCAATGTAAATAAAAAGACAACAGAATAAAATTAAACAGAGAAATGGGTCAGGAACTGCAACAACACTAAAAATTTTATAGCAAAAAATATAAATAACAGCAGAAATAAACACCATCCTGAAGGCAGTAAAGAAATGAAGCTGTGTGAAAGCAGAATCAGAAATATGGAACATCATTATGAGATGTTCTCTAGAAATGGAAAGAAAATGATAAACGATATTGTTACAAGGGAGATCTCTATAAGAGAAATAAATGGGCCCAGTAGGTACCAACAGCTAGACACATCCTGGGAAAACCTAGGATTTTAAAGGTTAATGAATACTTATTAACATTATTTGTTATAAAATAGGACAGAAAGGAAAAAACAGCTTATACCCACAAAGTAATAAAAATTAGGCAGCATGAAATGCTACAAAGAACAATTACAGGTATTTGAGGGGGAATATGATGCAAGAATTTCATACTCTACAGAGTTATCCTTCAGGGCATGTGAAAGCCATTTTCAAACTAAAAGAAACCAAGACAGACCACCCATATATTATTTTTGAAGCAACCTTTAAATGAATCCTAAGATTTAGCAACTTCGAGGTCTGAAGGTTCATTTGGAAGTCTCAGAGGAAACGTCTTCAAGTACTTTGCAAGACAGAAATCTGGCTGAACAAGTAGAATACTGATTTCTTCCCATGGTTCCTTTCTTTTCTCTGCAACACCTTTCTTGAGTTACATAGGAATAATTTCTTGAATTTTCTGATCACCACCTCAAAGCATTAGCTGGTATTTTTGTGTTCCAGTATTTGGTAATAATGGCAAAACACTTTACTTAGTTGAAACACTATGTCTGAATACTTATTCAATAAAAATTTCAACTTATTTTTTAATGTTCAAAGACGCCCACACAAAACAAACACAATGTCCATCTTAAATATCAAAGATTTCCATTAATAATTCCCTGTGGCTCTAAAACTTTGAATAATCCTGGGCTTTTGAGTTTTGTAATGTGGTAAAGAAATTAAAAATCATATAAGCACCCACCAACAATTATCATCCTTCTCAGCCTCTTCTAATATGATCATTCTATCTATAGCATATGAATGTCCCTATGCTGCTTACATTAAAAAAAATATATCTTAGCTGAGTGCCATGGTGCATGTGATCCCAGCTATTCAGGAGGCCGAAGCAGGACGATCATAAAATTTAAGCCAGCCTGGGCAATGAAGAAAGTCCATCTTAAATACACACACACATACACACACACCAAAAAAAAAAAAAAATCACATAGCTAGTTAACAGAAAGAGCTTGAAAATAAAATTTTAAAATATTACAAATACTACAAAATAGAAAGTACCATCAAGAATTCTTTAAAAACTTAGAATAAAATTATGACTATTTTATCACATTAAAGAATACCTAAATATTGATAGATACACTATACTTATGGACTAGAAAATTCAACATCATGAAGATATTAAGATGCAGAGGAGGTGGGGGGAATGGATTGTTTAATAAATGGCTGGGAGACAAGTGAATATCTCTAAGAAAAAAAAATGAAACTGGGCACCTACCCCTTGCCACCTACCTAAACCACTTCCTGGTTTCTTAAAGAAACACTACCAAAAGCAAATTTTTCCATTTTTTAGGACATAAGACAGGTTATTTTGAGAGGCTATTGTTTTGTAATGTGAAAATCTACAAATCTTCCACTTAGATGCCCTAGCTGATGGCAGGGATAGGGTTCTGACCAGAAATCAAGATTATTATAGATTACCATAGTATAGATTTAGGAAAAACACTGTCATTCCTGATTTATCTTACTGCTGTACATGTTTAGAAAGTAAAAACAACTGTAGCCTGTGAACATGGAGACTGCCATAAAGGAGAAAATACTAATTATTTGCCAATAATATAAATATGTCAGGGAGAAAGAGCCTGATTTTATACACATTTGAGAATTTTCAGAAGAAAAATGCTTATAATTAAAAATAAAATTAGAAGTCTATAAAATATCTTAGGAGTACTTTCAGAATAGAAATCAATAGCTAAACTATATTTACAGTATAATACAATCTTTCACATTCCTCAAAAAATTATACTGAAATCCCTATTTTAAAATATACTAAACTATTGGGGTGGGGGAGACCTAAAAATTTAGTATAAATACTCATCTTGGGCAGGAAAATATTTTCCCTAAAATTTTTGAAGGCAAAACTAACATTATGCTCTAAATTTACAGAAAATTCTTCCTTTTTCTATTACTGTTTAAATTTTTAATTGACATATAATCATAAATATTTATGGGGTCTAGTGTGGATAGTCTGACACACATACAATGTGTAATGATCAAATCAGCATAATCAGCATTTCCATCTCCTCAAATATTTACCATTACTTTGTGCTAGGAACTTTGGAACACCTTTATTCTAGCTACTTATAAAACATATTAAATTGTTGTAAGCTATAGGCATCCACAGTCATCACCTAAGGCTTATCTTCTAACTGTATTTTGATTCCGTTATCTCCACATTCCCCTGTCCTTATCCTTCCCAGCCTCTGGTCACCACTTCCCTACACTTGTGAAATAACATTTTTTAGCTTCCACATGTGCAAGAAAATGCAGTGTTTGTCTTTCTGTGTTTATTTTGGTTAACTTAATGTCCTTCAGTTCCATCCCCATTACCATAAATGAAGGACTTCATTCTTTATGGTTGAACAGTCTGTGTGTATACACCACATTTTCTTTATCCATTCACATACCAAGGGACACAATGGTTTATCTATATCTTGATTACTGTGAACACCATTGCAAGAAATATGAAAGTACAGTTATGTCTTCAATAAACTAATTCCCTTTTGGATATATACCCAGTAATTTAGAGAGCTGGATCATTCAGGAGTTATATTTTTAGTTTTTTGAGGAACCTCCATACTATTTTCCATAATGGCTATCCTAATTTTCCTTCCCACCAACAATGCACACGGTTTCTCTTTCTCCACAACCTGGCTAGCATGGATTTTGTCTCTTTGATAACAGCCATTCTAATTAGGGTGAGATACCTCATTGTGGCTTAAATTTTCATTTTCCAAATGATTAGTGACAGCATTTTTTTCATATATTTGGCCATATGTATGTATTCTAAGAAATATCTACTTAGATCATTTGTCCATTTCTTAATCATATTGTTTTTTAGCTATTTTCCCCCTTATATATTCTGGATATTAATGCCTAGCCAGATGAACAGTTTGGAAACATGCTCTCCAGTTCTACAGGTTGGCGCTTCACTCTGTTGACTCCTTTGCTGTGCAGAAAATTCCTTAGCTTAATACAATCACCTCGGTCTATTTTTGCTTTTGCTACTTAGGTTTTTGGGGTCTTATCCAAAAGAAAATCATTGCCTAGACACCAATGTGTTGTCTTCCCATTTTTTGTGTGTTTATTCTCTTTCTTTCATCAGTGTTTTGCAATTTTCATCATAGAAATCATTTACTTCCTTGGTTAAATTTATCCTATAATGGTGGTTTGTTTTTGCAGCTGCTGTGAATGATTTTTTTTTTTTATTTTTCAGCAACTTTGTCATTCATGTATTAAAATGCTGCTGATTTTTGTAAACCCATTTTGTATCCAGAAAGTTTACTGAATTTATCAGTTCTAATGGTTTTTTTTGGTGAGAGTCTTTTGTTTGTTTGTTTTTTGTTTTTTTAATCATGTGTTCTACAAACAGAATACTTCATCTCTTTTTATTTGGTTGTCTTTTATTTCTTTCTCTTGACCAACTGCTCTGGCTAGGCCTTCCAATACTATGTTGGATAAAAACAGTGAAAATGAACATCAAAATCATTCCTTTTGAAAGCTCAAATTATTTATTTGCTTTGCCTACGTAGATGAGAACCTGGTGATGCAAGAATAAAGAGACACTGTATCTCACATTTTTGTAAGGACTTTAAAGGAAAAAAAGAAAAGGTTAACAGTTACTCAGATGCATATACAACTATCATTTTTCCAGAATCAATTTCGTTAGTTCTTAAGTCCTTAAATACAGTACTTCATTAATTCATCTAAACAATTTTTATTCTATCCAAAATAATGAGACAAATCTATACATTTCAATAGCTAAAAATTTCCTGGGCAATTTTTTTGTTTTTTGAGAGGTTTGTTGTTGTTGTTGTTATTGTTGTTTTATTATTTTTATTTTTTAACTTTAGTTTTAAAAGCAAAAGACAGGGGTGGGGTGGGGGACAGTTCCAGGACTACTTTCTGGAACTTTCACAAAAAACTTGCTTCAATATTTACTTGAAACCCAAATTTGTTTTCCTTTTGACAGACAGGAGAATAAGGAGATATTCCTGCCAACAATTCATCAAAACATAATGTCTACATCTAAATTAGTAAAAAATGAAAAAAAGCAGCTGCTGTGTCTCTATTCAGAACCACATGGCAGCTGTGAAAAGGGTTTTTATTCTCCCACTTGCAAGTCAGTACATCAAAACCCTTGCCCAGGAGTACACCAGCAACTTCCACACTAATTGCAGAATTGCCATAGCAATGAAATGACAATAGCCACACACACGTTCACTTGGACTACCAAGCATGGGCTATTTATAACTGGAAGAGCAACTCCAACAAGAAAGTCAGGATAGATTAATTAAGGTATATAAATCCAAAAATGTTAGAGACTTGACTTTGTTTTGTTCTCAGCTTTTACCATAAAAACGATGGCTACATAATTTCATTAACTATTTTTTCCTTTTGTTAAAACCAAACACCAGTGCTTACAGAACACACAAAAGAGGATCATTTTTCCCCAGCACTTTGTATGAGAAATATTCAGCACTGAATATGTTTTAAATCATAAAGTCCATTTGTCACAACAAGGAGATGTTAAATTTTTAACTTGTTTCAAAAACAATTCTATTTTATTTAAACATAAATTAAATTACATAATATGGTCTAATTATTTATTGATAAAAGGAAGAAAATAATTAAAATGACAATAATCTCTAAAAAAGACTAATGGACTTCCAAGTGCAAGGAATTTCTTTTCATTATCAAGGGAATCTCATTACAAGTAAGGTCTCACGGCTTTTGGCCTTATTAAAATTGCCCAAATCAGAATTTGTTATGAGCTAGCTACATTTCACAATAAGAGCTCAATAGATTAAATATTTTGCTCTATTGCTATGGTGAAAACTTAATCAAAACTATCACTATTGCAACAAGGATGCTATTCAAGACTATTGTAAGATAGTGTTGAGAAGCAACAGTAGAAATTATGGTAAATCATAATTTACATTAATAGAAATGCTTCAAAAATATGTTTGATGATGGTTAATTAACTAAATCAGAATGAAATAATTTTCATGTTGAATTTTAATTCACAGAAAATTTTTTCTTAAAACTGAATAATACCAACTAAAATAAACACCTTAAAATCAGAACACTGTGTCTTTTAATTTTAAGGATATCAAAGCAAATCACCCTCAGATTTTTTTATCTTTTGATATAATTAGTTGAGCAAATACTGTGTATAGTCTATATTGATAATATCAGAAGTAGTACCAATTCTTGAAAAGCTTTAAGCCCATCTATTAAGAAAACATAGAATCCCAATACTTAAGTGAGATGAGAAAACAAAATAAAGGTAAATCTAGCCATGGTAGATTACAAGGACAGGAATATCAACATGAAAATATAATGCTGACTATATATCTATAGATTATTAACTTACTCTAATATGTTACCCTGAAAAATCTACCCTTTTAAAACCTCTTACATATCTTCCAGGATATTATTAAAATTCTGTAGAGTACAGAAACCTTATAACTCCTCTACCATCTGAGATGACTCCAGCAGTCAAATTATTTTTAGAGGATAGGAATTTGGGGCTGTGATATTTACTAGAAAACATACCCAAAATAAAGACAAGGTAGAAGAGGAGCAAAGAGATAATGATTTTTTAGACTCATGCTTTCCTTTTAATTCTCACAAGAGTACTTTGAATTAGGTATTGTTATGCCCATTTTATAGCTAGATAAAGAATTAAAAGCTTGAACAGGTTAAAGAAAAGACAAGGTCATAAAGTCAGTATGTGGCAAGAAGGCTAACCAAATATTCATGCTTCCACAGATAAAGAAATAATCCCAGCTCAATGAGAAAGTATTTAACCCATGCTGGAATATGATGCTGTGCAAGGAACCTGCAACATAGCTAGAAATGAGAAACATACAATCCATTTATAAAGATGCACAATAGCAACACATAGTAAAGCCATTCCTGAGTTCATGGATGGGGGGATATCTATGGGTTCATCAGACAGTTTCATGGAAGAACTAGGCTTTTACATTAAAATGAGGTAAGCTAATAAAAGGAAAGTTGTTAAATCTTAATGAATAGCTATCACAGCCTCATAACTGTCAAAAACTAAATGCAGAAGTTGAAAAACCAAAAGATCCTTTATTCTGGAATCATGACACTTAAAAATCCTAAAAATTTAGGATTAAAATTCCTAAGGAAATTAATTCGAATAAACCACTAAAGTAAATCACACATGCTATGTGGCATATGGGGAGAACAAAACATTTGGATTTCAATGACGGACAATAGTCAGCTTGCAGTTTTCCTACCTATACTTCATAAGGCTCATTATTGAAGCTATCTCCATCCCAGTTTACCAATCTGACAATCAGGGATGATAGCACTAACTCAAGAGGTTGTAGAACTCATTAAGATAGCATCTGGAGAAAGTGCCAGTGCTAGTTTACTATATGAATTCTTTTTAAATCAAAATTCCTAAGCACACACCTGTAATCTCAGCAGCTTGGGAAACAAGACAGGAGGGTCATGAGTTCAAAGCCAGCCTCAGCAACAGCAAGGCGCTAAGCAACTCAGTGAGATCCTATATCTAAATAAAATACAAAAAATAGGGCTGGGGATGGGGCTCAGTCATTGAGTGCCCCTGAATTCTACTCCTGGTACCCTCCCCCAAGATTCCTAACCTAAATTAAAGAACTTTTACTATATTTTGTGCCTTGAAAGAACTTGAATCTTTTTTTTTTTTAAAGAGAGAGAGAGAGAGAGAGAGAGAGAGAGAGAGAGAGAATTTTTTAATATTTATTTTTTAGTTCTCGGCGGACACAACATCTTTGTTTGTATGTGGTGCTGAGGATCGAACCCAGGCCGCACGCATGCCAGGCGAGTGCGCTACTGCTTGAGCCACATCCCCAGCCCCAAGAACTTGAATCTTTAATGATGAATTGGGAACATTATTTAAAAACAGTAAATATGGTTAATATTTTTTGAAATCCTTTTTTAACCAGCTTTTAAAAATTATTTAGATAGAAATACTAATTTTATAGAATTAGTGGTAATTTCCTGTATTATTCTACAATCTTCCTAAGCATATGACTGGCTATTCAATTTTTCTTTTTCTTTCTACTAATTCTAATTAGCATCATATGTAATTAGTATCTAATTTCTTACAAGTCTATTCAGGTCACCAATGAGTGGTTGATGATATACAGGACTGCAGCAACTATGCCCCAAATTAAAACAAAAAAAAACAAAAAACAAAAAAAAACACCACATTTCTTTTCTCTCCTGACTTTGTGTTTCTTACTCAAAGGATATTTACCACAAATGCCACACCATCTATTGACCTTTTCTCTTCTTTCCCCTTCTTCATTGTTTAACCACAATAAAAGGTTGCTTCCAGTGAAAAATCATTTATTCTTATCAATGATAAAGAGTTTTTTGTTTTGGGGTTGGAATTGTGGCTCAGTTGTAGAAACCTTGCCTAATACATATGAGGCTCTGGGTTCGATCCCCAGCACCACATAAAAATAAATAAATAAAATAGTTATTTTTTTAAAACAAAGAGTATTTTGTTTTACAGAATGTTTATCCTTCTGAATTTCAGGTACTTTCCCATAAATTTAAAAATAATGGAAGTATTCCATAAAATGTAATGATAGATAATAATTGACAAATATACCAAACTGAGTTTTCTTATTTGTTTTCTCATCCATTCTCTGGTGAAAGCTAAAAACATCAGTAAAATGGTCCAGAATCAGTTCCGTGAGAAAAGGTCAGGCAGTGCCTAAAACATCAAGAGTTGACCAGCATCTACTTGGAAGAAATTGGGCCACAGTGAAAAAGTGAATCAGGAACCACCATGTTTAAAGATGTCTAGACATAGAATAGAGGAAAACAAACTTTTTATACATTTATAACAAACAACATAATCATGCACTTGATAATGATATAATCACTACAAAGTATAAGGAAAGACGAGTATTAACCAGGTGGTACATACCTGTAATCCCACTTACACTGGAGGCTGACGTATTAGGATCACAAATTCAAGCCTCACAAATTCAGAGATTACAGGTCAGCCTTAGCAATTTAGTAAGACCCTGTCTCCAAATAAAATAAAAAGGGCTGGGGATGTAGCTCAGAGGTAGAGTGCCCCTAGGTTCAATCTATAGCATTCCCCATCCCCTTACCAAAAAAAGTATAATTTTGCAAATATTATAAACTTATTATCTATTAAAAGGAGGAGGGAGGAAAAGACAAAGGGAGAAAAAACAGAATTTCCCAAGATTGCAAATGCTTTATGGTATCCACTGGCAAAAGTATTATCTTTTAAAAATGTATATACAGCTTAATGAAAGAAACTTCGTATTATATGCATTCATTAGATATTTCCAGACAGTCCTTTTGGTGGCATTCAGTAATAAAGTTAATTTCCTTTTTTATCCAGCTAGGTAAGATGAAATATTAATTGTGTGAAAAACTCTTACATGTGTCAAGCAATACGATGAAATGAAGTCAAAGAATAAAGAAAAGCCTCCTGAACTATAGTCTCCAACGTAATAGCTGACATTTCTGTAACTGTACCTCGTATTTTAATCCATTAGCAACTACTAAATTACAAGCATCCACAGATGCTATCTTGCTACCATGGAAATGCAGAATGTATGAATTAATTAAAACTAGCTTTAAAAAAAAGAGCATACAGCTTCTACAGGAAGCTGTTTCTCTCAGGATGTTTCCTACCCATCCAATACTCCATTTATTTAAATCTCCTAATGATTTGCCATTTAAACTTTCTGTCAGACAAGGCACTAGTCACACATTACTTACTTGCTATGACTTATTAAATTTTGTATTTAGTCAATAGGTTTCATTACATTAAATCATTACTATGCATCCCCAATTCTACACTACTCATTACTTCTTCATATGTGTTCATTTTAAGAGAAACAACTTGTGCTTACTAAGTAAAGTTACTATTATGGTTGGCTCCCTTTCTATAAGAAATAGTTTATAAATAAGTGCTTGAATGAAGTTTCCAAACATCAGTGTTAATAAAAGTAAAAGAAGAACAAGTTTCCTCCAGAAGAAGCAAACAAAACACAATGTAACTTAGTCATATTGTTATGTAGAAAGAATATATAATTGGATGGCCAGTTAGTTGTCTGAAACCCAGAGCAATCCTAATCTAAAAATCCAAAATAGAAAGTCTCCAAAATCCAAAACTTCCTAAGTGCCAATAAAACACTGTAAGTAGAAAATTCCACACCTTTTGGATTAGGGACACTGTACAAATAGTAAATTCAGTGCCATATCAGCATATTTTCAGATGTTCACTTCCTTATTCAATGTGCCTGCTATCATTTACTTTTTAGCGCCCAGCTACGTTCTGCATTACTTCCAAGGTTTTTAGCTGTCATCAGTGAACATATAGGCTGTAGAGGACTGACACCATTTTGCATACTACATTTGAAATGCAATTGTGTCCCTTTATATAGTACAAATACTAATGGGATTTGTAACAGGCATTCCAATAAAACCACTAACAATAATTGCTCAGAATATTGAATATTGGCAAGCATGCTTACAAATACGTAAAACCCTTGGCATTAGACACTTAAGTACTTACACCTGTGTATTCTACCCACCAATAATTTTGAAACTGTATCAGTTGGTTTACATTTGTGTGCTCTCAGAAAACACAAAAATCACTTTTTAATGCAACTGTTTTCCATTAAAAAGCTCTGTTGCAAAAAGTATACTCTTCAACAAGTTGCTCCAACAACCAGAAACACACACATAGCCAGCAAGGCACGTGTGCTCACTCAATTGGCTCAAATAACACAAATCAGCCTAAGCCAGAGCTCTTGAAATGAACAGTTGTCAGAACTAGCACCATTCCCAATGGAGGGAAATTAAAATGTTTAAGTTAAATACCAATAACCAAAAAATGTAATAAATGCCATGAATTCACATTATCCATTTAGCAGTTTGGAGCTATCTGAGCCTAGGACTGAGCTGTCCTCTAGTGATGGCCTGACCCCACTCCACTTTGTGTTCAATGAACACTGCAGAAGAGGCCTGAGGAGTGGCAGAGAATCACAGTACTCCTTCTTTTTCTTACTTTTTGTCTGTTCAATAAAGTGTCCATTAGAAGAACCTTGGCACAGTTTAATAAAACTCTTTGACTTTACAAAAGAGAGAGCAACCTCGGAAGCATTAAGCAATCTATCCAAAATCACATATTCTAAGTAACAAGTGGAAGCAAGACCTAACACAGGATTTCCAATTGCACATCTCACTTTCTTTCCATTATTCCTCACTGCCCTTTAAGGAAGGGCAATTGCCAAAGACTTTCAAAGAGACTGAACCTGGAAACGGCTGATCCCAGTGCCAAAAACAGATGCATTGGCACTCAAAATGCAGTTAGTGGCTTTTTTAATACTGCTACTCTTCATCTTTCTGAACAAGTTTAAATTATTTTCATTTTATCTACTCATAAAAAAATAAGCATTCATTGCCATGATAAAAGAAAATGTGGTCTTTTCCTCCAGTGCTGCTTGTTTTCTTAATGTGCCATGGAGAATACCATGACAAAACTCAGTTTCCACTGAGAAATAAGACCAACCTTCAAATGAGCTAGTCTCATGTTTCATGACTGTGGATAAGAAACATCCTATTTCCCCACTGATTAAAATCACCACGGGTCGGGCTGGGGTGTATGTAACTCAGTGGTAGTGTGCCTGCTAATGTGCACAAGTCCCCGGATTCCATCCCCAGCACTGCAAACAATTACATGTGCTTTTTCTTACTACATCAATATTACATACTGTATTACATACCCTACAGTCTTGGATTCAAGGGATGCACTGTTGTCTCTATTTCAGAAGCAGAAAGACCAGTAGTAAAAACTAGACATTCAGAGGAGCCAGGGCCCAGTGATTAGGTGCTACCTCTAGAGCCAAGGACAGAACCTAGTTTATTCTCCTGAGCCACCCCTGGGTACATTTCTGGAAAACAGCCAAATTTGAGGGAATGACTTGTGAAACTAGTATTTTCTAATGCAGTTTTCCTACCACATTTTCTCTGCCTCATCCCAAGAGGTATGATTAGGTCTTGAGATAAAACATCACAATCAACCCCAGAAATGCCTCAGCACCTTCCATTCCCGTGACGTTGGTAGCTCTGAAGTAGGGGTAGAGAATATGTGTTCTGTCCTCAGATGGATTTCATTAAATACCTGTACTAGTTACAAATGATACCACCACATGCACACCCTCAATTGTCCACACCCCTTATTACTACCTCTGACTTCAATTCCACTCAGAAAGGATTCACCAAAGACTTAAAGGCAAACATAAAATGATGTTTTCAATACAAAGGTAAACTGGGGTTAGGAATATAGCTTAGTGGGAGGCAGCATGAGAGGGGGGAAAAAGGGGAGACAGGTTTATCATATATAGTAACTGGCTTTCCAAAGACCTTGATAATCAGTGCAAAGACCCTGGAGCTACTCTCAAGCATATACCTTGAGTTTTGGAGTGTCACATTTCCATACCACTTTCTAAATCTTTTCCTCCCGCCCTTTTTTCCAGCCTCTTCATCTTCCTGTTTTCTTCCATTCTTCAGGACTTAAGTGTCCTTAGTATTAGTTGTATAGTTCTTTAGAATTAAATACCAGAACACATTAACCTTTAAGTAAAAAAATGAGTTCTTTTTTAGATCCATGTAGCCTTCAAATTACTGTTTTCTGTAAAGTTACCTCGGGGGGG
>NW_025999960.1:7158547-7163474 GCF_001458135.2 Marmota marmota marmota
AAAAAAAAAAAAAAAAAAAAAAAAAAAAAGAAGTAAGTGGTATAACATTTCTTTCAGTTCCAAATGGGTGGAATTAAAGTCAGTAAGTCCAAAGGTATAAGCAGTTCTTACTCAAAAACAATTTTTCTAGGTAAGACTTGAACATTTTGTTAATATCTAAATTGAAAAAGATGACATTTAAACACTGATCTTTAATAGACCATTTTACTTTAAAATTGTTATCTGACTAACTTCAGCATCACATATTAAAATTAATTACAAGTTAGAAGAAATTGTACCCAAATCATTCAGCTATTTGGAGGGAAAAAATCATTAATTTTTCAAAATACATATTTTTAAAGCCAATAATCAATACAGCTGCCCTTTTAGGAAAGGCAAGCACTGCCTACATAGCTATCACACCTCCCACTCTGTACGGGTGGGGTTTGGGGGTAGCAAGTCTAGCTACAGAAGAATTGGAGGTAGCATCTTGAAGCTGTGCTGACATAGCAAACATACTACAGACATGTTTGATATAAATATGGTAAATCTTTTTTAAGATTTTTTTTAATTCACATTTTACATAAGATTGAGAAATATCCGAACACCAAATGTGTCAGAGAGTGAGAGGGGAGATGAAAGAGAAGATCGAGAGGGACTGGGGGCCTAAGCTCCAGCAGAAGTGACAAAATGATTGCCATCTACTTTTATCAGATAATCATTCCCCGGGTGAAATATTTTTTAATACCACAAAAACTGAAGATGCATGTTTATACTAGCATCACGAAATGTGTAGTGTGGATTCTGCAACTACTGGTTTTGAATAGTCTTTTAATCTCTGAATATTTGATCTAAATGACTCAATTACAACTGGAGTGAAGGAATAATTTCTAATTTCCAGAAATTGGAAAATTCACCAAAAATATGCTGAAGAGCACAAGATTATTTGCAACTCAATCACCTCAAGAACACTACAGAATTGGTTTTCTTGAAAGGATTCATGTAAGTGGCAGAATGAATCATTTAAAGAGTCAAGAGAAATTGTGGAGTTCCAGAGGGCAACCGAGACATATGGCTTTCAGAGGTGTCGTCTTCATATTTTACAAATTCACTTTATAAAAAGAACAACCAAAAATTGATTTCACAACAGACCCAAAATAAATTCAAGGAAGGTAAAGCTAATCTGATCATTTTAAAAACAGAAGCCAAAGTAATAAAATAAAATGACTCAGGTATTGTCAGTGAGCCAAGCAACATGTGCTAAACATGGGCAGGAAGTTATAAACAAAAGACACTGTCTTCTCTCGTCTACAGTAGTGAGAATCTTAGCCAATTTATTCCATTTCAAAGGACAAGTTCCATACCAGATTTTGTAAAACCATTTCTTGATTGTAATCATTGAGGAAGTCCTTAGAGTTTTACAATCAAGTGGCACTACACAGATCCTCCATTAAGTCTCTTCAGAAGTTCAGATTTCTCCAACCTGTGAACACAGATCACTCTGTCCTTACATAGAGTGTCTTCTGTGCTGACCTGTAATCAGGTCTAAGCATGAATCAAAGGAAACAATGCAAATGCATTTTAAATGTAAAAAACAGTTAAATATACATATATAATTAGGACTATATTACCCATTAATTTCAATTTTTAATGGAATTCTAAATCTGGAAATTATTTCCCATATTAACTCTTATCACCAAGCAACACAGCCATTTTGTTTGCTCTGGGATCCCCCATATTTGATAAGCATGGTGCATAAAGAACCTGGTTATACCCACTGGAGACCAATTCCAGGCCTTCTCATCAATTCTGACAAAAATTCTAAACCTTATTTTTTTATTAAAAAATTTCAGGTATTACTTGTTATCAGTATTCTCCACAGGATTAAGGTTTATTTTGATCACTTATTTTGCTTATGGTGTTATATTTAAAGTAAATGTTCAACCAATATTTTAAATAAGAGGAGTATGCCAAATGCTTTTCCTATAAAATATTTCTAAATATCAAGCAATGCTTTCAAAGACAAGAAAAAATAAAATGAAGGTTAGACAGAAAACAGATAATTAAACATCTCTAGTGAATCCAGAAAAGGTCCTAGGAATTATCTGTCTCTTCTCAATCTTCAACCTTAATAGTATTCTATAATTTTGCTACAAACTAACATCATGTTTATTAATCTGTGGTTCCTAGAATTCATTCTTCTAGAATAATTATGGCAGTATGTACATATGGCTTATCTTTGGGAAACTCATCTTAATGACTAATTTTTTTCAAAATTTATAGATAGTGGCTTTGAGTTCATGTCTACAAATTCTTTTAATCCAATGGGGTTAAATTAGCTAGATGTTTGCTCAAATCAAATAAAAGTTAAGTATCAGCCACAGCAATAGTTATCTCTGTGCAAAGTTTTAATGCTTATTAAATTCTGAATGCCTACTAATAAATTTGTATTTGAATATAGGTGTTATATCTATACAAATACTTTTTGTTTTTTGTTCTGGGGATTAAACCCAGGGGCACTTAACCACTGAATCACATCCAGAGCCCTTCTTTATTATTTTGAGACAGGGTCTCCCTAAGTTGCTGAGTCTAGTTCTGAACGTGTGATCCTCCTGCCTCAGCATCTTGAGTCTCTGGAATTACAAACGTGCACCACAAGGCCCAGCAAGAAAAATACAATTTCTAATTAAATATTTCAAAATAGCTAGTAAAGAGGATTTTGAATGTTCCTAACACAAAGAAGTGGTAAATGTCTGAGGGGAGAAATATACCAATTACCCTAATTAGATCAACAATTGTATGCACATACTGAAATGTCATACTATACCCCATAAGTATATATAATGTGTCAATGAATATATAAAAAATATATATATAATCTTGAAAGTGATCCAGATTGTAATGACTTCTTAGAGATAAATATTAAATAATTACCAACATTAAAAAAACATTTATTTTCCAACATTCATTTTTCCTTAAGTAGATTATATAGTTTTAAAAAAAATGGGTTCCTATTCCTCCAGCCTCAACTATTCAATAATAAATAACATCCTTTATATTTACATTTATTATATATTACCTTTCAAAAAATTATATGAAGTTGCTCTCTCAGAATATTCAGCAGGAGATATTTGGTGAAGATTTGCACTTGCAGACACTCTGTTGTACAAAAGCCCTAAATTCCACTTTCTGCATCATACTTTGTGAGTTAAAATTGATAGTGTATATTCATTAAATTGAATACTAGATTCTTTATAATTTACATGTGTTGACATTGTTAAAACTATTCCACAAGACAAGGAGGAAATCTAATTTAAAAACAAAGGCCTTTACCTAGAATTTTTTTATTGGGTTTTTCTACACTGTAAAGAAGAAAAAAAAAAAAAGCCTGAATAACCATTAAAGGTGAAACTAGTCAACTACAAGCAACAGAGAGTAATGGCATGTCATATATTCCATGCAGTCAATTTCATTTCTTCCTGTCCATCCTTAAATTCCAAGGTTCAAACCATTCTATGAAAATGTCAGAACTTCTCCCTCTTTTTTTAGCCAGGAACTACAGATGTAACTAGGTAACCATCCCATTTGTATTCATACTATCTAATCTGCAAATATAATTAACCCACACAATAACTTTATGAAGTAGATTCTTTGTAAAACATGCTTGCCAACTCCAGGTAGACTACTTTTCTGTGCACTACTGTGCGCTAAGTACTTTTATGTACTACCTATATCAAAAATGAGTATCACATATGGGCAGGAACAGAAGTGGTATAGGAAGCAGCAAGCAAAGTCTGTCTGGGGTGGCAAGGATGGTTTCATGGGAAGGAAAGGTTTAAGGGGTTTACAAGATTAAAAAGTAGAAAATAAAACAGAAAAATTTGGCACAAGCAAGGTTTTCACAGCATAATTTGATCAATTTGTCTGACAAGTTCCAGTGTGAATGCCAGTGGTAGGGGCTGCAACTTGAAACAGTGATCAAGGAAGACCTCACTAAGAAGAGATGCCTGCAGGAAAAACACAAGACAGGAGGAAAAGGAATACGTGGATGTCTGGGGAGAGCCTTGGCAGCAGAGAAAACAGTGCTTGCAAAGGTCTGGAAGGATGACTAGTGTTTCCTGAGAGGCAGCTGGAACAGAAATGAAGAAATACTAATGGGAAGGAAAGCAAAGGAGCAGAGGGGTGGAGCAAGACCATGCATGGTGCTACAGGTCACCAGCTTTGACTTGAGATGAGGAGCAACCAAGGGGCTATGAGCAGAGAGGTGGAATGGCCCAGCTGACATTTTAATGAATCACTATGATTATCATGTGTAGAAATGAAGGAAGAGGAGTAAGGAAAAAGACAGGGTTGATAGTGGAAACATGCAATCCTCCAAGTGAGAAATGGCATTCTAGATGAGGGTGACAGCTGTGGAAGTGATGAGACATGAATTCTAGACACAACTAGAAGCTAGACTCAGGGCTAGAGATATAGCTCAGCTGGTAGAGTGCTTGCCTCACATGCACAAGGCCCTGAGTTCAATCCCCAAAGGATTTTCTACAGGTTGGATGGGGAGAGCATGGAAATTGTTAAAAACAACTCCAAGGCTTTTGGTCCAAGCACAGAGAGGGATGCTCTTACCTGGTATGTGGAAGATGCTGGAAAAAGCAAGAAATTCAGTGAGAAGCTAGGTGTAAAACTTGGCAGATCAGGAAACAGGTCTAGGCCTAAATCTAGATTTGGGAGTTTGTTATGGTTTAGGTTAGGAGTTCCTTAACCTAATCAGTGCATTAATCCAGGGATGTGGATTGACAGGGTGACAGGGTGTGGCTGGAGTAACTACATCGCTAGGGCATCACTCTGGGGTTTATATTTTGTCCGTGGTGAGCAGAGCGCTTTCTTGCTTGCTTGCTCTTGCACACGTTTTTCTCTCTCCTCCTCCTCCTCCTCCTCCTCCTCCTCCTCC
>NW_025999960.1:7164042-7182536 GCF_001458135.2 Marmota marmota marmota
AAATAGAGGCCGTGGCTTCCTCCCTCCTGAGCTAGGATTTCTCTGAGCGCCCTTTTCAAATTAGCATTGGCAAACTCTTCCAAATCCTCAAAATACTATCACTTACCACTTACCCTGTTTACTCTTGCAAATTGTTTTATTTTAAATTTGAAAAAAAAAAAAAAATTTGGAAGGGTGGGGGTTTTGGATGTAGCTTAGTGGTAAAATGTACCTGGGTTCAACCTCCAGAGGAGGAGGAGGAGGAGAAATAATAATAATAATAATAGGAAGGAAAAATACAAACTGATCCTTGATCAGAAATCTGGGTTTGAATGTTAGCATTGTCACTAACAGTGCTTAACTAACCAGCCTCTCAGTACTTCCTTTCATTCATGTTTCCTCCTCACACTGTACTGAGGATGGAACCCAGGGGCACTCTATCACTAAGTCATATCCCACCCCCACTTTTTTAAAAACTATTTTTTCTGTGGTGCTAAGGATCAGACCCAGTGCCTCACATGTGTTAGGCAAGCACTCAACCACTGAGCCACAACTCCAGCCCCATCCCCACCCCTTTTTATTTTTTATTTTGTGATATGGTCAGGCTAAGTTGCCTAGGCTGGCCTCAAACTTCAGTGCTCCTGTCTTAGCCTGCAAAGCACCTGGGATTACAAGCATAGGTCACCATGTCCAGCTTCCTTTCACTCCTTCTTAGACTAAGGAAAACACTAACCTTTATGTCAGTGAGTGAAAGCACCTAGAGCTGCCCACACATGGAGAAAGGCTGGGCCATGCTTTGGGGCCCACCCCCGTTGGACTTTTTACCACACCTCCGGTAAACTGCCCTTTAAATGTTATATCCCAGGAAATGAAGATCAGAGATTTTTCACAAGGTGTATATTCCAAGAACAAAATGACAGCCCATGAGAACTCTATGCTCTTTGCAGCATTTGACTAAAGTGTATTGTAAGAAGTTTTAATATCAGAAATCATTTTGAAAGGACGAATAAGTGGAAGGAATACTAAACACCAAAAAAATCTGAGTATTCCCCTGATACAGGATAGGAGTGACTATAAGATTTTAGAAAAATTCCCCACAAGCTTACTTTCAAAGTGACAAAGGACTTGGCCCGTTTTGTTTGTCTCCTGTTTCCACCCCATCAACTTCACTACCTACACAACCCCTCCAAGTCCAGACAGCTCTGCTAGCTCACCTACACTGAACAAGCCCTCTAGTTCAAAAGGCATAAAGGGACCATCCCAAAAGCAATTGTCTTTATAGCTTTGCAGTGAATGTTCAAGTTCGGTACGCATGGCAATAACTGAATCAGACGTTACCCTAATATCAATTTAAAGTGAAGCCTGTACTTTAAGAATTATTTAAAACCATGGTCCAATTTTTGCAACTCATTTTCAGTCACTACGTAATCTTCTTTCAAAACTAAAAATAGTTGCTAGTCAAATTTTAAATGGTTAATGTTTAGTCCTTGAATACCAGGCGCACAATTTTGGTTTCCAATTTACTCTCTCTGTTATATGGAATGAATTCCTGATATGAAGTCATAAACAAAGTCCCAATATGATAACGGAGTTTTATATGAAAGGTTCCGTTATTAAAATTCTTTTTATTTTAAAGCTATTACTTCCAAGTTTTTTATTATTATTATTAAAACTACTCATTCTTTGCCTTTTAAAAGGCAGATATAGCTTTCCCCCTGGGAAATGAACATTTTGTTCTCAAACGAGCATATAAAATATAAAATGATTACAGGCAGGTCTAATATCATAGCACCAGTGGGCTCTGTCAGCCATGATTACCCCCTGAACAAACAGGTCCACATGTTTACCACTTTCTTATTCTATCTTCCACATTACCAGAAAAACTGCTCACTCACCTCAAGGCTTCACATGCACCAATTTCTATTTTCTCCACTGTAAAAGTAACCTTCTCTCACATACCACCTATGATCTTAACTTTTTTAAAAACCCATTTTAAATCTCCTCTGTCTTACTGGAACTAAACCTTATATGATATAAGCTGAGCACTCAAAAGACAGTGCTGCCTGCTTTTAAACTATTCACTCTTCCAAGTTTGCTCAGTTATATCATGGAATATTATAAATCCATTACTAGTTATGGTAAACGTTAAATATTAACAATGATTTTATTTCCCGATTGTAAAAAGGTGTTAGGATATTGACTGAAGGGAGATGACTACTTCTAATTACGAGAGCTAACGGTTTTGATAGCTAGACATTTTTACATGTAAAACTCATTTAATTTCTACAACTTTTTTTTCCTAACTGCCACTATAACAATCATTTAAGAGCCTGGGAAACTGAGGCACACAGGGTAATTTGCTGAAGGCTTTTGGTCAACGTTTAACAAACACTGATGCTTTACTTTGCCAAGTACCCAAAAGCACTGTACAAATACTGAATGTCTTCTTAACTATCCTGGGGCAGGTATTATCTCATTCTACAGATGAGGAAATTGAAGCAAAGATTACTGAATACGGTTACTCAGCTAGAAGTGGCCAGCCAAGGTTTGAGCCCAGGTAGCTGGGATCCAGAGGCTGCAGGCTTAATTGCCATATTACAACACTTTCTTAATTAACACTGCAGCCATGGAGTAGCTGCATGAGGTTTCTAGTATTCAACTACAGCTGTATTTTATTGGGTGTTACTTTTATACATTCTCTAGTTTACAATATATTTACGAGCTTATTATATAAAAGAGTACAGAAGTAACTGCAGTGGGAGTATGTAAATAATATTAATATCCAATTACCAAAGCCCCATAAATTTCTCGTCTACTGGGGGAGATGCAAAATGCCCTGCTTGTGGTTCAAAGAAAAGTGCTAACATTCGGCAGAGGCCACTGAGAAAGCTTTTGTGATAAAGCTGGGAAGGATGAGTAAACATCCTACAGACACTTCTATGGTCAGATGAATACCATACTACTGTGTTCTCCTGTTTGCCTTCCCATGCCACACTTGGGTCTTTTAAGAACAGGGACTATTTTTATCTTTGTCTCTCCAGCACCCAACAAAGTCAATACACAGTAGAAATAGCTGTGGGGGACACAGGATGTAGAGAATATTATGGAAAATTACAGTACAAGTGGAGAGAAAACCATAAGCTTAAAGGTGAAACAGGAGATGCCTGTGGACACTTTAAGCTGCCCGTCACAGGCAGTACTGCTGTGCAGTCGGACCTCCAACGTCTCATTTTCACCATATTCCACATGATGCACCTTCTACAGTGCACACACAGTGAACAGATTCCCCTTAAGTTGTGTGACACAGCTTCCCTGATTACAGATGTCCTGTACAGAAGAGTTGTGACACAGCTTCCCTGATCATGGATGTCCTGTACTTAAGACCTTGGCTGGGAAAGACATGTTCTAACCATTCTTGTTTTCCTTGTTGTCACTCCTTGACACATGCCAGAGGTGTGTTTTTGAAGAGGTCATTAACGTTTAAAGGGATGTCTGTTTGGGGACTGGCTATGTCGCCCAGCTTGGTTTCAAACTCCTGAACTCAAGTGAGTAGAAGGTCTTCAGAGTAGCTGGAACTACAGATGTTGGTCACCATGCCTGGCTAAAAGTCTGTTATTTTTAAAATAATGTTCAGGGAAAAAAAATCTGAAAAATTGTAGTGGGAAAACAGGGTGTCCACATACAAAAGAATAAGGCTGGACCCTTAACTTACCACATATGAAAATTAACTCAAATGGATTCAAGACTTGAAACTATAAAAACTCTAAGAAAGGGGAAACACTTTAAGACACTGGATTTGGCATGACATCTTAGATATAACACCAAAAGCACAGGGATCATACACAAAAACAGAAAAATGAAAGTAACATCAACAGAGTGAAATGGCAACCTATGAAATGGGAAAAAGTATATGTAGATCACATCTGATAAAGGATTAATAATTAGATATGACAATCTACCACCTAACAAAAATAACCCCATTTAAAAAGTAGGTAAAGGACTTGAATGGACAATTTTCCAAATAAGAGAAAGACATGGCCAATATATGAAAAGATGCTCACCATTACTTATCACAAGAGAAGAATAAATCAAAACCACAGTGAAGAATCACTTCACATCCATCAGGATAGCCACTGACACAAGAAAGGAAAATCACAAGTGCTGACAAGGGTTCAAACAACCAGGAACCCTCGTGAAGCTAGCAGGAATGTACAATGGTGCAGCCACCCAGGGAAACAGTGGAGAGTTTGCTCAAGAAAGTAAGAATAGAACGACCATATGTTTCAGCAATCCTATTTTTGTATATGGACTTAAAATAATTCAAAGCAGGATCTCAAAGAAATGGTTGCACTCCCATGTTCACTGCATTATCCACAAAAGCCAAGACAGAAGTAACCCCAATGTCAACAGATGAAATGATAAAAAAAATACTGCATACATGCACATTCACAGAGAGACAGGGCTGGGGTTGGGGGAGCCAGGGGAACATTACGAAGCCATAAAAAAAGAAACTCTGGCCAGGCACAGTGATACATGCCTGTAATCCCAGCTACTTGGGAGGTTGAGATAGGAGGATCACAAGTTTGAGACTAGCCTCAGAAACTTAGTGAGATCCTGCTTCAAAATTTAAAAATAAAGTACTAGGGATGTAGCTGAGTGGTAAAGTGTCCCTGGGTTCAATCCCCAGTACCAAAAAAAAAAAGAAATTCTGCCACATTCCACAATATGGATTGACTCGAAGGACTATATGAAATAAGTTGGTCACAGAAGGACAAATACTACATGATTCCACTTATCTGCAATATCTAAAGTTTTCAAATCCTACAAAGTACAAAGGTGGTTACCAAGAGCTGAGGAAAAGGGCAGGAGAAATGGGTGTTTACTATACAGAGAGTTCCAGTTTGCAAGATGAAAATGTTGTAAAGATCCCTTGTACAACAAGGTGAATGAACACTGGTGGACTCAACACTTGAGAAAGGTTAGGACCGTAAGTGCAATGTTATGCGTTCACCACAGTAAGAAAATAAGTCTACACTAAAACGAACTCAAGTCATGCTCATATGACTTATCATGGCTAAGGCAACTATGCTGATTTCAGGGAGGAGCATGGCTGAGCAGCTCAGCACAGGCAGACTGAAGTCAGACCTCTTGGGTGACAACACTGGCTCCACCCAGTAGTCATAAAACACAAGAAAGTAACTTCCTCCCTTTCTGCCTAAATATCCTCATGTTAAATAACTGCATTATTCCACTGGGTTATTACAAAGCCTATGGGAATCGGTGCAGGCAACCTGTTTAGACATATAATCATTCAACATATCTTAGGTATAATCATTTCCAGGGTGTTGCAGGCTAACAGTTTGCCAACGCACATTCAGCTATGAAGACTGCCTTGACTCAGGACAGAGATGCTGCAATCTGACTGGTGACCCACTGACACTGGTTAGCCTTGCTGTGAAATGAACCTCCTGACAACCTCCATTCCAAACAGTGGTACTAATATTTAGTAAAAGACCTCACATAAAGTACCTTTAAAACTTGGGGGTTTTTTTTCCCCTCTGTACATGCAAGGAAATTAAATCTTTTTAAAATATATTTTTTAGTTGTCAGTGGACCTTTATTTTTATTTATTTACTTATTTATATGTGGTGCTGAGAATCGACCCCAGAGCCTCACAATGCTAGGCAAGCGCTCCATCACTGAGCTCAAAATTACAACCCCAGCTCAAAATCCAATCTTAAATGTGAAACAAGTTTGAGGACTTAAGTACAGATTTTCCTCTAGACAATGGAAATTTTGTTACTATAAGCAATAGTTACTATTAGAAATGCTGCTACTATTTATTAACTGATGGTTATAGGAAAAAGAGAAATGAAAAAAGTTGTAGACAGGAAGGCTGTATAAAGGAACCAAGTTCAAAAAAAAAAAAAATTAGGTTCATGTGCTTTGGAGTAAAGATGGCACATACTGCTTGCCATTTGAGTTTCCTAAATGGGTTGTTGATCATTAGAGGTGTTCATACCACTGACCTGAGTGTGAAGTTAATCAACTTTGACTGTGTTCATTGAGCTTATCATACCAAAGAGGGGAACATGGATCAATGAAAAGGAACAACACAGTCTAGTGAAGTCATGTGAACAATTTCATGTAACTCATGCTAGCAGACTTATGACATCTCACTGACATCTCACTTGGGGAGGATGTTGCAATACCAGTAGGTAAACATAACTAGTCACAGTCCACACTGTGACCCTGCAACACTCAATCCCTGTGCCACCAGCTGGAAAGGAGGAGGGAGAGAAACTGTTAACGTGTATAAACAAGGAAACAGAAGTGAAAGGAAGCTTTATTTTACTTATCAGTTTCATACCAGTAGGGAACATAAATCCAACATACAAGCACTGCTTTAAAATAAATAAATAAATAACCAAGGGCTGGGGAAGCAGCTCAGTGGCAGAGAGATTGCCTACCATGTGTGAGGTTCAATCCCCAGCACTGCACCCTAAAAAAAAAAATTAGGGGGGCTGGGGATGTGGCTCAAGCGGGAGCGCGCTCGCCTGGCATGGGTGCGGCCCGGGTTCGATCCTCAGCACCACATACAAAAATGTTGTGTCCGCCGAAAACTAAAAAAATAAATAAATATTAAAATTCTCTCTCTCTCTCTCAAAAAAAAAAAAAAATAGGGGAAATAGAAAAAACTAATTTGATCGACCCTTCTCCCTCAAACAACAACAAAAAAATATCTAATAACATTTGCTGACTATTTGCTGCTTCTAGCTAACTTTCCCTACCTTAAAGAAATCTTTATTTGCATTAACCTCAATATTTTATAATGCTTTGATCAAACAAGATCTTACATTTGACTTACATTAAGGAAGAATTTCAAGGATTATTTGGGGGAAAATGTGGTATATCTCAAAATATTATTCAATAGGCCATAAGATGCCAACTGCAAGCTGCAACTGGCGCTATCAATTGTGCTCCTGCAGAGGGAGTCCTGAAACTAGGGCTGACAGAAGCTGATGTCAACCCAAGATAAATCCCACAAATCTGCTGTATAAATTCATGTCAACTCACAGTGAAAGTTTGAATGTTGGCAAGTATCAGTATTTGGAGACCTTGATATTCCTACACAGGCACCAAATCACCACTTGTAAGGGTCAGTAAATTCCAACATCAGGGAAAAAGGCTCATTCGTATGCTTTCTGCCTAACTATATGTATGCCAACAGTGATAATGGTACTATGTTCTAACAATGTGCCTTTCCAGACAATTTGTGTGTGTTATGTATGAGATACAAGTTCACAGAAAATAATCAAGCAAACCTGAGCAAGCTCACATTCCTTCATTCTTGCTATAACCACACTTAAAAACACTGATCACAGATGAAAGTCTGCTAAACAAACACCTACAGCATGGAACTATGTGTAAAGGGCATAATTAATAAGATTACCCTATTAGAATACAGTGATTTCTGGGGTCATAAGTGTACCCTATTTAAAATCTAAGTCTTCAAATTTTAAAAGTTCAGGTTGCAACGGTAACTGTAAAAACAACGAAGAAAGTCTGGTCTCAGGACCAAAACAGGAAAAATGAAAAAGCTAAAACAATGCCCTATTCACAAACAGGCACTTGGTAAACTTATTTTATTGCACTTAGTCAAGGATACAGATCCCAAAGCTAAAACACAAATACCTCTCATCCCTGATGCTTCTTTTACTGTATGACTCATTTAACACAGATTCACAACCATACCCGCTGCATCCTTCATTTCCAAAGATTTCCACTAAGGGACCATAACTCTTCCTAAGTCACATGACCTCATACTATGCCTCACCTACCCTGTGGTAACCAACACAGCAAAGAATTTCTAAAACTGAAATAATTCCAAGGAGCAAGAATGTTTAGAGGAGAAAGCCAGAGAGCTCAAAGGCAGAATACAAAAAAAAAAAAATAAGCAAAAAATAAAAAAAATCAGATTCAAGGGATATTTCATCTAATTACATCATTTACAGCTGAGAACCTCCAATGGCTGTCCCTCCTTAGGCACAGCCTCTAAGCCCTGTCCAGCCTAAAACCCCCAGAACATTCCACTCTCATGATGGTCCCATCATTCTCACATATGTTTCAAACAATATTTTGATTTTCCTTGCATTCATACCTGCTGTTAACCCCACCTTAAATGCTCAGTAAGGTAACAGAAAAAGCAAAAAACTCTGAGGTCTTATTTTCTGAATCTGGACATTGTATCTTTGTGTTTAAGTGCTCTAAAATGTTTCCACATCCAGCAAAAGGAGACCTGGTTTCACATAGGAAGGTTAAATGAGATAATATATGTATGCAAAGTATTCCACTGTGCCTATAATTAAAAAAAAAAAAAAAAAGCATTAAACAAGCATTTTTCTGGCTCCCTCTATATCATCTGAACTCATTATTCTTCAATCTCTAATCTAAATACTCTCCTTTCTATAAAACCTTACTTAACCCTGTGTTCTATTTACTGCCATCCCCCTCAAAAAAAAAAAAAAAAAATCCTCTCTTCTGTTTCCTCTGGCACTTTAAAGAAATTTCTATTGAATTTTAATTGCTTGTTCATGGGTCTTTCTTCTCCATTAGGGAATGGTCACCTCCACGATGGAATTTTTTTCTAATTATTGCCACCCCTAATCAGATAGAACAGCAATGGAAGCTTTAATTAGCATTTGTTAAATAGATAATGAATCATTCATTAAACTATTACAACTAAAGCCTCTAGGTGACCTTTTAAATATTGTGATAATGTACTACTTTTGCCTTATGAAAAGACCAATTCTAACAAAGTGGTAAGTGGTACCCTACCAGAAGTGGAAATTTGTTAACATTTCTGCTCACTATCCATCCACTTACTCAACAAATGTCTCCAGTGTATCAGGAATATGGGGAAGAAAAGCAGCAAAACTCCCTGTCCCCATGGGCCTTATATTTACCACGATATACTTAGGGAAGAAGTTATCATGGCAAACTTATCTGCAAAAGGTACCAAAACCACAAATTATTATTTGACATTTACCAAGTATCAAAGAGCAAAAACAATCATAAACCCCTGATTACAGATAAAATTTTTAGTTAAAAAAAACATGAATTTAATCCAGACTTAGTGTATTAAACAACCAAAACTTATTTAATGTCCCTCAAAAATGCTCATATTGAGGACCCATTTCCTTGTAGTTAAAAATAATTCTTCTGAGTTCTTATGAGTTTTAAGAATTTCTTATGTACAACCACATGCTTAACAGAGATCCTAATCTGAAGTATTTTATCTAATGTTTTTAATGGGGCCTACTTTAAAGCCTGTTCGTGACCTTATATTATTTTTCGTTTTCTAAATGAAGAGGATTTTAACAAAATTTGGCACCAAGGATTCGACCCTGAGTGGTGTTTTCCAGAAGAACTACAATGGGCCCTACTAGGACTGAATCAGGACCATGTCCCAAGCTGGCCTTGCCTGTTCAGCCTAGGAGCCCAGAGACCACAGAACGAGGGTGTAAGTGACCTCCACAGTTCTTGCACATCCGTATTCCCAACCCTTTAACTGCTTCATCCTTTTTTGTCACTTTCTCCTTGGTCCCTAAGCACCTGTGCCTTCCTTTCAGTATTCATCCCCTTGCTTTGAAGGTCCTTTCCTCACTTCTGCTGTTAAAATACTCCGAGGTGTCAACCTTCCGCCTCTGGGGTAAGGGCTTCTGGTGTCAGCCTGTGAGGACACCCCTGATCTCTGAGCTCATCAGCCATCAGATAACCTCTCTGAAGCAGCTCAGCAAGTTCTTCCTTGCTTTAGTCCCACCCTGCTGCACTTCCAGGGGACTCTGCTCTCCTATTATGTGCACAACATCTGCAAGGGGACCTGATACACTAGAGCAGCTCAATTTTCTTCGTCAGAAAAGAGCAAAGATAATGCTCAAATTTTTATCCAATACTGGAAAGTTTCACTGAGAGATCTCTGCAAAATATCAATTTCAAAATCACAAATAAGATCCAAGTTTACTGACCAAATCTTGCTACCTACAATGTTCTATGACAGAAAAGAAAAAAAAAAAAAAAATCCAGATGTCCCAAGGAGACAATGCTGGGAAAGAATTCTGGTCATCAGACCCTTAAGGCAGGTTAACTGTTGAAGGATTCTGCTGAAGGCTCAGGTAGTTTCCACACAAAGATTTAATCTCAGCCGGAATGAGTTTGTTTTGGCCATTTGGAACTTTATAGGACAAATTCACATTTTACTGACAGCTGTGCCCTGCATCACTAGTTAATCCTACAAATGAACAACAAAAAGAAAGTCCTTGATGACAGATTTTAGATACAAAGTGCACGGAGGTGGGTTTTAGGTTCATGGTTCCTGCATGCAGAGTTGAATAAATGACATTGGCTTCCCCTCGGAACCTGAGGAAAAAACGTGAAAAGCACTGACATCAAACAAGAGGTGAAGGAACAGATCAGCAGCAGCCCCAGGTCTAAAGTGCTCTCACCAAGCCCGAGCCACAGGGGAGAAAGACTTCAACAGCACCCTAAGGGAAACAAAACACCAAATCATGAAGTGAAACATTAAAAAAGCATCAGTGGTGTCTTAGAAAAATTACTGGTGAGATTTAAGTCACAACCCTCCTCCCTTTCCCTCAAAAGAGCTTTCTAATAATACTGAGCACATTCCAAATAGCTTCCTTCTGCCAAGAACTTGCCAATTGTACCTCCCCTGCTCAGCAAGCAGGGTGAAAAAAATCAATGCCTAGGGAACCTTAATCCCTTCATTTTTAAAGTAAATTGCAAACATCCATCTTGCTGGGCATTTATCCACAGGAGTAGCTCCTAAATGAATTTAGGAAGTGAACACGATCTTTAATAGATAATTTGGTTCCCAACTGGAAAGCAGGAGATGCAAAACAAAGTGGAGAATGGGTGAATATATACATATCCAAAGGAAAAAGTCAGAGGAGTGGGGAATTCATTTCGGAAAAGGGTGAAAACTGAAAATACAAAAAAACAGGAAAAGCAATTATTCCATCTAAAGATAAATGACTAAAGAAGGAAAGAGAAGAGTAGCAAAGAATAGCTTCATAGTTCAGAATTCATTCTTAAAAGTACCCTATTCTGACTTTACGACTGGCTAGGTTCCGGGTCCGGAACTCGGGGGGGGAAAAAAAGCATCAGGTTAGGCTGGATCAAGGAACAAGCTGGCTATGGGGGTTGGTGGAAGCGCTTAGAGAGACAACAACTGAGCAGAATGATCCGTGGGCGATCTAAGATTCCACGTGGGTTCCGGGAGACTGCAGCGAATCCCTCACACCCACCCAAGGGGGAGCTTTGGAGACCCTACTAGCCTATGGGGTGCGAGGGCAAGAGAACTAGAGGAACAAGGACCAGCAAGACCTGACAGAGACCCCCGTGGGGCGCAAGTAACGAAGACACCCGGGTCAACGACTGTGCTGCCGGGGTCCTGGAGCGCCCTTCGCAGTGCCCGAACTCACCGATGCCCAGTCCCACGACCAGGCGGCCGGCGAGCAGCGTCTCCTTGTTGTTCGCGGCGGCCAGCACTGCGGAGCCGGCGGTGAAGAGGGCACTGGCCAGGAGGATGGCGGCGCGGCGGCCGAAGACGCCGTTGAGGGCCCCGCCGGCCAGCGCCGAGACGGCGGCCGCCCCCACCGTGCTGGACACGAGCAGCTCCTGCCAGAGCGCGTCCAGGCTGAGCTGCCGCTTGAGCAGCAGCATGGCCCCGGACACCACCCCGGTGTCATAGCCGAACAGGAAGCCGCCCAGCGCCGAGAAGACGGCCACCACGTACACGAAGGCGGGGGTCTCGTCCTGCTGGAACTGCCGCCGCGCCGCGCGCTCCAGGTCCCCGACGCCGCCGCCCGCGCCCGCGCTCTGCAGGCTGGCGCTCGACTCCGCGGCCGCCAGCAGGCTGCGCTCCCCGGCGCCGCTCGCCGCGTCCGGCTCCGGCTGCTTCCTGCGCCGCTCGCCCATCAGGCTGCTCAGGCTCCGCAGCGTGTACTCCACATTCTCGCTCGCCTTGCGGGACATAGGGCAGGGGCCCGGGGCTGCCCGGGGGATGAGGAGGCTCCGGGTCGGCGGTCTCGGAGGGCTGGACAGCCCGACCCGGCGGGAGCAACCGCCGCCGCCTTCCCGCTTGGGGCTCCCGCTCCGGCTGCCACCGCAGCGCCCGCCGTCACCGCCGCGACCGGGAGAAAGTTGCTGCCCGCTGCGCTCGGGCGCTGCGGAGTTGGAGCCTGGCGGGTCTCACTCCAGACTCACGCCCCGCGCCTGCCTGCCGAGCTGGCGCTGCGGAGCGGACAGGAGGCGGGGCCGGGGGTCACGTGCAGCCCGGCCGGCGGGGCGGGGCGCCCTCCCTAGGCGGGGCCAGGCACCACCCTCCCGGACCCTAAACCCCACCCTCCTGGTGGGTTGCGACTGCCAAAGCCATACTTATTCGTTTAGGGCGCAGGCACCTGGACATAATTAACCCAGGCTTCGCGCCTGCAGCTGGGAAGCAGGCCCGGGGGCGGGGGCGGGGCGATGCCGCTAAGAGGCTGCCAGACCCGGGAAGCTACCCACAAGGATTGCACGGTTTGGAGGGTAGGAGGACAGTCAGTATACCAGCCTGTCCAGCCTCCTAACGTTCTGGGGATAGCCGCGGTTGAAAAGGGACTGGAAAAAAATATCCTGGTATGGTACACAGCAAATAGCCGTCCTTTTATAGTATTGTGACATTACTCAGTGTGTTCCTTCCCTGACATTAAATGAGCTTATTCTCGAGAAATTCATGACCCGTGTTCTCCCATTTCTATACTTTCTTGTCTCATTGCCAGTTCCTCTTGGAGTTATTCTTGCTTTAAAAGCATAGTACATCGGACTCTATGAGATCAGAGATAACATATCTCCCCAAAGGAATTTCAAACCTCCTCTTCTGGATCCCTGGTGTATAGAAGAAAATTCACATGTATGCATTCCACTCTTATATAACCAGGTTATTCCTACTGGTAGAAATAAAACCCTAGAATGTGCTTTGTGATTTGATTGGCGATCTCCCCTTGACTTCTCCGACAAGCCAAAAAAGAAGGATATCTTCCCTCCCGAAAAACCCTCACGATTACCCTCCATTTGAAGGAGCTATTTTAACAGTACCATTTGCTTGAAACAAAGCAGTTCGACCTCACTTGAGGCCAATTGTTTTAACTGTTGAGTTAATTACCAGATGTTGATTTGGGTTTTCTTTTCCTTTTCTCCTTTGATTCAAATACTCTAAAGAGAAAACTCGTCCCTCTGATGTACTTTCATTCCGACTGAGGGAACCAAGTGAAATACCATGGTATTCTATTCCAATTCCAGTGTTCTTTTATTACTCCTATTTGAACAAAGGTTTCTTAGCATGGGGCCTATTTTTCATACAGTCTTCCTTGCAGAGAAAAGGATTTTTGTCATCCCGTTTGCAATAAAAAGTTATATTGGCATTTCTCAAAATTGCTTTCATTTGGATTATCTGTCATGATTATCTCCATAATACGGTGCTTTTTGGAAACTAGGAAAAATGAATTAATGAGCTCAGAGGGCTTAACTCTTTAAACTTATTGTAAGACTTTAAAGCAAAGCTCTGCCATCATTCCCAGGGATCAGTTAAACAGAGACAGCCCTCAACTCTGTAGCAATGAACTCTGTAATATTCAGACTTCAGAAAAGATTCAGATGAGAGCGCGCCTTTTTCCTTGCCTGCTGTAGTAAAACTGCACCCCCTGGTGGTAAGCCGGTTGGCATGGCTCCTGAAGACAAGGTGTCCGGTGTCCCACATGAGCAGCAGCTGACTGTAAGTTTCTTCTTTTTGAGATGAAACAATCTTTTTTTAAACTCAGTTGTAAGAAACACCTTGGCTCTTGACCATCCCTTACAATAAATTCAGTTTTGGGGTCACAGAACACTACACTACCACTGAAAGTTGGGTAGTTTTGTATCAGACCATTGTATACCTGTGGTCACAATATATCTGAGAAATGTGATGTCAAAACAGGCATCAGAGTCCAGCACTCTTCTTGGCCCTTAGGGGGAGCCAAGTTCAGTTTAGCACCAGAGAATGAGTCTAAAATGGAGTTTCCTGAAGCCTGTACAAGTTGCAGACTATGGTGAAATGAAAGGCCATAGGCTGAGAACCAAAAGGCACAAAGTATGGCTACTACTGTCTGTTTCATGGTAGAACATTCAGTTGACCACTTGATTAGTTTGTGCCTCATTTGTTCTCATTTGCAGAGCAGATAATGGGGATGTAACAACTATTCATTTAGTACAGTAAGTGTGAAAAGGTATTTTTGAAATATCATTAATTGCAACTTAAGAGTAAACTGTAAGCATCATTGTTTGTAAGATGAATTCTAAATCCCCAGTTTTAAGGACATTTGTTTTATAAACTTCAGAACCCACCATAGTAAAAGGAAAGAAGAAAGACAAGTTTTACTTCTAATGCTACACATTCTGAATATAGGGCAAAGACATTGGCAATTAATACAACATACATATTTGTTGTTGGGCTGGGGATGTAGTTCAGTGCTAGAGTGATTGCCTAGCATGTACAAGGTCCTGGGTTTGATCCCTAGAACTACACACAAAAAATTGTTGGTTTTGTCATTGGGAAAGAATGGAGGAACTGGTAGCAGAATGTTTTCTTTATGCTTACTGGATGTTTATTTTTGATTCCATGAATAATGCATCCTAGGGCTGGAGATGTAACTCAGTGGTAGAGCACTCGCCTGTTGTGAGCAAGACCTGGGTTTCATCCCCAGTGCTGACAAAAAGAGAGAGGAGGCTAAGATTGTAGCTCAGTGGTAAAGCGCTTGCCCTATATGCGTGAGGCCCTGAGTTTGATCCTCAGCAACGCATAAAAATAAATAAATAGAAATAAAGATATTGTGTCCATCTACAATTAAAGTAAGTAAGTGTGAAAAGGTATTTTTTGAAATATCATTAATTGCAACTTAAGAGTATATTTAAAAAGAAAGAGAAATGTCTTCTTGTCATAAAGCAGTCTAATAATAAAGATAACATAAAAGATCCTTCTGAATTCCCTTTCCTACTTCAACTTTGAAATACATCTTTCTAAAACTCTCTCTGCATTTACCAGCATATGTATATATGTACACAGTAAAACAGGTTATAAGAGGTGCAAAACACAAATCAAACTGGCTTAAGGCAAAATAGCTGGGGAGAGGGAGGATTTATTGGCTTTTGTTTCTGAAAAGTCTACATTAAGCTGGCTTCAAGTGCGGGTGGATACAGGACTTAAGGATATCAACAAGCCATCATCCGTCATTCCACTCTGCATCTCTCTGCTTAGCTACATTCTCAAATTTCATGTGGTGCCCAAGTGGCTATAGCAAGCTCCAAGTTCTATATCCTTTTGCACTTACGTCTGAGAGGATGGGAAAAGAGCTTCTTTCTCTGAAGCCCTCACAAAATTCTTCTTGTATCTAATTGAATCTTGCAATTTCATGCCCATTCCTGACCTAATTACTGTGACTGGGAGATTACAGTTTGATAAGGATAGGGTTAGAGCCAATCAAAGCCCACATCTTGAGCTTGAGCAGAGGTAAATCATATAGCCGAGATTGTAGATGGTCTTCCCATCAGAAATTTGGTGTACAGTTTTGCCAGTGATGGGCAAATTAATGCTGTCAGTAAAACAGATTTAAGTTGCCACAGGTACCTGGTAAAGAAATATGGCATGAAATCCAAGCAAAGCATTTCAAGGAGGGACTGGCTAAGAGATCAATGTATTGCCCATAGATAGAAAAGACTCAACGCATAAGAAATCATTTAATTTGACCACTAGAAATTCAATGAGTGGTAACTACTGAGATTAGAACAATGTTTTGATGACATCATCTTCAGGAAACCTAGTAATGTCAGAATTCAACTATTGTTCATTTATACTTTCTGTACTTAAACTAGGCATTCGTAGTAATAGAATAAATATCAATAGGTGTAAAAGTAAAGCAGGGCTCTCATGATGTGTAAAAGTGCTTAGGTATTTAATACTTCCCCCTAAGACTTGCCTTCTCTTATGATTTGGATATGTGGTGTCCCCCCAAAACTCCTGTATTAATGCAGGAATATATTGAGGTAAAATTATGCAATTATGAGAGCTATAACCTAATCAGTCATCCTAATTTGAATGGACTTACTGGGTGGTAATTTGGCAGCAGGTGGGCACTACTGGAGGCTGCCCTGAGGGGGCATACATTCCCTGTGGCCCTTTCCCTCTTCCTCTCTCTGCTTTCCAGGTTGCCTTAGCAGACTAGTAGTGCTCCTCTGCCACACCCTTACACCCTTCTGCCAGGATGCTATCTATGCCTCATCTTGGGCCAGGAGCAATGGAGTCAGTCAACCATAGACTGAAACCATAAGCCAAAATAGACTTTTCCTCTTCTAAGTTTGCTTGTCTGGTATCTTGGTCACAAGGGTGAAAAGCTAACACATCTTTCTTTGATTTGCTCTGAGGAAAAAGAAGAAAGATATGGAAGGAGGGAAACAGGAATAAAGGCAAAAGAAGAAAAGATGGTCAATAAACCCCAAAGGAAAATGCTCTGTCTAGATTTGCCACTACAGGAAGGCAAGGAGTAGGAAGCCTAAAATAGATGGGGCATGGATGACATTTTAAAGCATATTGATCCTGCCCATTAATAACCATGACCCAACCAGGAGTAGAACTTGTGACATATCATCATAAGATCTGCTCCTTTGGATAGGGAGGATTATGATGCATGTTCCCCCATCAGAAAATTATAAGATAGTCATTTCAATCAAGAGCAAATTAAAGGAAGGAGCTGGGACATACCTCAGTGGCAGAATACTCAACTAGTATGTATGAGAACCTGGATTCTATCCCCAGCAACAAAAAAGCAAATTAGTGGGAATAGAGAGTGTAAGCTTCGTTTTCTAAAAGTTTCTCTGAAAATACAATAAGAGAGAGAATAGCTTAAGGAGTTATCAGGATCAAGAGAAAGGGAGGGGGCGGGAGTTAGGCATGACTTGAATTTATTCAAGATGTGGAAGTGAAAAGGATTCAATTCAAGAGCCTGACTGATTCATAGCAAAGTCCCAAAGAAGACAAGGAGGATAAGAGCAAGAGCATAACAGGCAAAGCTAACCTAGCCATAAGGAGGAGGAGAGACACTATTTCCTCTGAGAAAAAGGGTAAGCAGAAAAGAAAAGTAGGAAAGAAGATGATGTTAGCAATAAGAATGGGGAAGGAGTTCTATTAACTGGAGAATAGTAGGTGTTTGGGGCTTAGGGGAGAACCTCCACCTAAGCAGAAAGACTCAAGTTTGAATCTTCACTCTATTACTACCTTGACTGTATTACTTTTTTTTTTTTCATGGTCCTCTTCTTGTATTCATCTCCAATTCCAAGAATGGGAATGTTGGGAATTCTATGACTCTCAGGACAAAAAGAATTCAGGAAAATGTAAAGGTAAGGAGCAGAAGTGGGAGCCAAGGGTAAATTATTGCCTCTGTTGGGGTTGATTTTGGTCTCATCATTTATTGAGATAGCTGGGCATCATTTTGAGAGATACCCAGGAAGAAAGTCAAATACTGGGGATAGAATCAAGGCAGAAATGGCAGAAATACAGCAGTTCCATTGTGCTGAGGTGTGAAAGAAGAAAAGAAAAAGAAAGAAAGAAAGAAAGAAATGGATGTTGTGTATCTTTTAAAGGCAATCTAAAGTAGCAAAAAAAGGGAATATTATATAAGGTTGTGCTATTTGGTAATGTAGACACTAGTCACACATAGCTCTTTACATTTGAATGAAAATTAACAATCACTTAAATTTCAGCTTCTTATTTACACTAGGCACCTTTCAAGTGCTCAACAGCCACACATGACTTGTTACTGCTATGTATTATAGACAACAACCATTGTTGTAGAAAATTCTGTTGGACAGTTCTTTGACAAGAAAAATAGGAAACATTTTCTACCTATTTACCATTTATCCAGTGATCATCTGGTACCATTTTCCTCATCATGTTAAGTTTACCAGGATGATTAAAGCAAAGCCCTGACTCTACAAGAGTTCCAAGTCTAATTGGGAAAACTGACAAAATCAAGCAAACAGCAACAGTACAACAGGCACAAGATGATAATAAATACTGATTAACTGGGAAGGGGCCTGGTTATAAAGCACTGTTGAACAACTTAGGAATTTTGAACAGGTTATTCTAGATCTTAGTTCTTTTTTTTTTTATAATTTTAATTTTTTATTGTTGGTTGTTCAAAACATTACAAATTTCTTGACATATCATATTCCACACTTTGATTCAAGTGGGTTATGAACTCCCACCTTCACCCCATACACAGATTGCAGAATCACCTCAGTTACACATCCATTGATTTACATATTGCCATACTAGTGTCTGTTGTGCTCCGCTGCCTTTCCCATCCTCCACCCTCCCCCCTCCCCACCTCTCCCCTCCCCTAAATCTGTGCTGTTTTAAACCACTGAGT
>NW_025999960.1:7186538-7201981 GCF_001458135.2 Marmota marmota marmota
TATCCTCGTGCGATGGAAATCCTTCCTCCAGGTTCCGGAGCACCCCACTATTGCTGGAAATTCCTAACAAGATATCCTTTAGCCGTCCTGACTTGTCATACTCCCACCCAGTGAAGCAGCACACGGGGGCAATGCATTCCCCTCGCCGCCATCTTCCTCTCTCTTGACTGTATTACTTTTAACAATTTATTTATTCTCTGTAAGCTTCAGATTTCCTTAAAAGGGGATGATAATAACGTATCCATATTGTGGTGATTTCAATTCTAACAGAAAAATCCATACTCCAGCCATCATAAACAGTATAACAATGCATTATTGCACAGATATAAATGTCCAACTCTTGGACATCCTCAAAAATGGTATTGTTAGTTATAGGAAAAAAGGTATAAAGAACACAGTTCTATCCTCTTCTGTTCTCAATGTGTTGCTTTTGCCCTCCACTGGCTTCCCCCAAAGTGGCAAGAGGGCTTGGACATTTCTAGGTATCATATGTTTCTGACATATATACAAAAGTATAGAACCTAGTCCCTATCCTCCAATGTAATATATTCCACGTATAAAAGACCCCCATGCCCATACAGAAAAATACCTAATAACACAAAGCATCCTGCAACAAATCACTGCTAGAGACAAAATCTCTAGAAGGTTCATCTTTGTTTGCAGAATATCGTAAGTCAGATACTAGCTGCAGATGATGAGATATACACAACAACAATAATAACAATAGAGACTTGGATTGCAATTTCAAATCTTCACGTGTACAGGACCCAGTCATCTGAAATGAGATCAGTGGGAAGTATTTGTTTCAAAGTAGAATCACTAATGAAACCAACAACTCGCCTTGTTTAATTAAGCAATTGATTTGGCATGAGGTTGATTCTTCAGCCTGTGTCAATCATTGGGCTAGTTCCTGAGAAATACCATTCAAGTGGTTCTTGTAACATGATGAATTCCTGACTAATCACTCTGTTTTAAATAATAAACTGTTTTATTTGGCATTTGCATCCAAATTGTAAGCTCAAGTGTAATAAGAACTCTATCTGAAATGTAAGCATGGTACGATTATGACCTTGCTGTGTCAAAATCAGTGAACTTATCATGTTAAAAGTAAGCGAATTATGCGGCTGAAACAACCGACTTATTTTTATAATTAACTAATGATATTATGTAAATTAATAAATTCTACTTCTTTTCACTTTCAACTTAGGAGAACTAAAAACTTTTAATTGAATAACACCAATTGTGTAACTCAATGTCCATATAAGTTTCATTTCTGATAGAAGTCAATATGTTATGTCTTAAGCATTTACTTTTTGAAAAGCAGTTTATGTGCACTGTCCTCAGTTGTTCTCATTCTCAGTGGGAAGACACTCTTTGCCAATATGTAAAAACAGCTAATCATATAAATCATTATAGCAATTAAGATGGATGCAAAATTCTGGTTGGATTCACAGGAGAAGATGCATAAATTGAATTTCATTTTGTTATTGCTGTTGTTGTTGTTTCCTTTTGACCAAGCCTAGGATCAAACTCAGGGCTTTAAACATGCTAGGCAAGCTGAACTAACCCCCCAGCTCCTGATTGGCTGATATTTAAAAAAAAAATAAGTAAAACGGTATTTTTGTTTTCCAATTCAAGACAGTATGAATAACTATTTCAAAAGTATTTATTATTTTACTTGTTTATGAAATATCAATTGATCAAAGCAAGGAGTATATAATTTTAGTTTGATTGGATCTTATACTCTACTTGATATCTGCATTCATCTGACCTATTAGTGATGACTCTGTTTTGTCATCAGTTTGTACAGCCATGGATTATTTATAATGAGGTACAACCTTTGTGTGTTTTATCTCCAAATTAATAAACATCTTACCTGGCCACTATCTGATCACTCTATTTACCAGTGGTTGCTTCTACATTTTATTCTAAAGAAAAAAGGGTCAAATAACAAAAATTTCACAATACCAGAACATCAAATAGGAATATTTTTAAATTTTTTTAATATAAAATCTTGATAATTCTGAAGCTGAAACCTAAATCAATGTACTTATCAATTAGTGGTCTCTCATCACGGAAAATCACTGTGCAATGTATAGAGAACTGGAAAGAAATGAACTATTTTAGTAGATTTTCCTGATACCAAAATAAATAAATAAGTAAAAAGGAAGCTTTCAAGTGTGAAAAAGCATTCATCTGTATGCAATACAAAATAAGAAATGTGTTTCTGAGCTGAAAAGCTAAGATAATTTCATCATCTTCTCTAAACTATTGATTTGTATGAGATGTTTGGATGAGTACTGAAAAATTCAGTAAATAAGTTATTACTACTAGCTAATGATGACAGATCTCCATCAGGGTGTGATTTGGTAAAGAAATAAAAATGTAATAGTGCACTGACAAGGAAAGCAAAGTCAATTTCTTCTGTATGATCTTTGTTTTTTAGAATTGCCATGAATCTTCTATGCAGGAGCACTAGGGTAATCACATCTATTTCTCATAGACCTACAGGCTAAGTATAGACTCAGCTTTCAATTATCACTGTGATGGATGAGAGATTCACAGTGTGAATAATAGATGGAAAAGCAGTCAGCTAACATATGCAATACTCATAATTTTAAAGCCCTTGTTGACATTAAAACATTATCCTTAGTTTTCCATGATAGTTTAGGTATGTAGCTAAACTGCTTTGTGCCTTTTATTTTTTTAAATTCATTTTCTACTGAAATTTTCTTTTTAAAGATATGTTCAAATACAATCTGTATTTTTTTGCTTTATTTTTGTTTTTCTGAGACTGTGTCTTCCTATGTTGCACTTATTGGTCTTAAACTCCTGGGCACAAGCACTTTTCTGACTTCATCTCCCAAGTAACTGGAACTACAGGTGCACCACTGCACCTGGTTACAACTTTTTTTTTTTCCCAACCAGCTAGACATTTATCAATCCTTGTAATCATCTTGTACATTTGGGCACTCTGTTTCATGTGTTGTCTGAATTGTGAGTCTTGCTTTGCCAGAATAGAAGCCAGCAGCTCACTTTCCCAACATTTCATGGAGTTGGGGCAGGCATGTGCCCAGGCTCAGCCATCAAATGCATCTTCATGAGATTTACTGGAAGAGATTTACATGAAGTTGGAAACACACCATAAAGTGTGTCCCAATAATGGTGTCAGACTGGCACAGATATATACTGGTTCATCGAGTGACAGCCACAGTCTTAGTGGGAATGAAGGTATTATGTCCAGACGTGGCAGCAGGGGCTATGGTGCATTAACCCAGCAGAAGCAGCATCAGTAGCAATGTCTCTACTGAGGCAGCCAATGCAATACTAACGATGTGATGGGGATCATAGATGCTCTGATTCTATGCCCCTTGCAAAAATCTTATGATTTCTACTCATAATTCTATAAATATGACATATAATTTTTGGTTTTTGTTTACTATGTAAAATGTTTGACAACCACAATAAATGCCAGGAGGAGAGAAATGAAAGTATATACTTGCAACATACTCATGGTATGTCTAAAGTGTTATATCATCATATTAATGAAGGATGTATACTATATAAAACCTCAAGCAACCATAAAAATAATGCAAAAGATATTATACCAATTAAATCAACAAAGAACACAGGATGAAATAAAAAATAAAATGGCTCAATCCAAAAAAGACAGCAAAAGAAAAGAGAAATGGGGGAATGAAGAAAAGTTAAGGAATATAAAAGAAAAATAGCACGGTGGCAGATTTAAACCTATTCATGTCCAAAGTCACATTGAAGATGTGGTATAGCAATACCAAGAAAAAGATGAAGATTAAAAGACTGGATATAAGATGCAAAACTCAGCTATATGCTGTCTATAAGAAGCCAACTTTAAATATAACCTATATATTAAATATTACACATTGTATATTAAATATGAAATATGTATTAAATATGAAAGGATAGACAAATATACACTATGCTAATGCAGCTTTAAAGAAAGCTGGAGTAGGATAGATTGATACAGACAAATAAGATTTCAGAGCAAATATAGGCAGGATAATTTTATAACAGTAAAGGGTGTCATTCCAACAAGAGAACATTATTCCAAATTTTAAGCACCTAGCTAGGTGCAGTGGTGCACACCTGTCATCCCAGCAGTTTGGGACTCTTGAGACAGGAGGATCTCAAATTCTAAGCCAGCCTCAGCAATTTAGTGAGGCCCTAACAACTTAGTGAAACCCTGGTTCAAAATAAAAAATAAAATAAAATAAAAAGGGCTGGGGATATGGCTCAGTGATTAAGTGCCCCTGGGTTCAATCCCTGGTAGCAAAAAAATAAACAAACTAACAACAACAACAAAAAAAAAGTTTAAGCATCTAAAAACAGATCTTCAAGATACATAATAGTTGTAAAAGAAAAATAGAAGAACCACAGCCAGAAATAATAATACTTCTCTTTCAATACTCAATGGAATTCGTATGCAGAAAATAGTGTGCAAGAAGAATATAAAATGTTTGAATAACACTGTCAATTGGATTAACCTAATTGATACTACCCAACAGTAGCACAATATATACATGTATCAAGCACACATAGGACATTTACTCAAAGCATAGCTTAAATTTTAAAAGTGATCTTAACAAATTTACAATAATTCAAGACATTTAAAGTACATTTTCTGAGTACAACAAATGCAATTAAGTTGAAATCACCTCCTTAAATATTTGCAAACTAAGTAACATGCTTCTAAATTAACGATGGGTCACAGAAAAGGGAGATTAGAAAGCATTGTGAACTAAATGAAAATTAAAACACGACGGGTCAAACTTTGTGGGAAGCTGCTGAAGCACCTCTAGAAGGAAATCTGTAGCTCCAAAAACCTGTAATAAAAAGAAAAAACAAGAATCAAAGAAACTCACAATTCTTTAAAAAGCTCAAAAAGGGCTGTAGATGTGGCTCAGTGGCAGAAAGCTTGTATAGAACCTCACAAAGCTGATCATGGAAAAAAGATTGAAGATACAATCAGTATCAGAAATGAGAGTAGTTACAACACTATAGATCCCACAAATATTATTAACATTTTATGCCAAAAGAAGTTTGATGCAATGCACATACTCTTTGAAGTAAGCTATCAAAGCACATTTTAAAAATAACAGATAATTTGGAGATGGGACATAGCTCAGTGGTAGAATGCTTGCCTTGCATGTACAAGGTCCCTGTTACAATACCCAGTATTGAAAAAAAAAACCAAAATAAATAATAATAATAAAAAGGAATAGATAATTTGAGTAGGATTTTACTTAACTAAGTATAAAGCTTTGTAGTTTGTTTGTGGTTTAAAGCTTTCCCATGAGAAACATTACAGGCCCAGTTGGCCCAACTAGCAATATCTACCAATCATTTAAGGGAAAAAATAATTTGAGTCTATATCACTTTTGTCAAAAATTAGTTGGGCTGGGCTGGACGTGTGTGTAGCTCAGTGGTTTAGCACCTGCCTGGCATGCGTGAGACCCTGGTGAAAACCCGAGCACTGCAACAAAAAATAAATAAATAATTTTAAAGTTGTTCATTTGTGAATTTTCTATTTTGCTCCATTGATTTATGTGTCTCTAATACCAAACAATCTTAATGACTGCAATTACCTAATGAGTCCTGAAATTGAGTAAAGTGATTTTTTTTCTCATGTATTCTCCTTTTTGAAATTGTTTTAGCTATTCTACCTTTACATTTTAACTTTATTCATATACATTTTCTCCAATGCTAAAGATATACTAAAACTTGGCAAACTATCCATCCATTAAAGAACATGTGGGTTCTTTTCAGTTTGGAGATAGTATTAATAAAGTTGCTGTAAGCATTTTGTGTGTATGGATGGAGGGGTCTGGTGGTGGTGTTGGTGGCAGGAATTGAACCCAAGGATTCACACATGGTAGGTAAACACTCTTCTCCAGAACTACATCCCAAGCCCTATTTATGTTTAACAACAATCCTGAATGTATATGCAGAAAATCTTGCTGGAATTTATGGTAGGAATTATGTTAGACCTGGGTATGAATTTGGGAAGGATTAACAACTTTACTATATTGAGTATATTGTGTCTTCAAATCGATGAGCATGTTTTATTTCCTTTAATTTACATTGTCTTTGATGCTTTCATCAGCATTTAGTTGGGGCATACAAGTCCTGTACACATTTGTTAGATTTAAATCTAAGTACTTCTTTTTTTTTTAAGTCATTTTAGATGGTCTTTTTAATTTGGAATCCACATTTTCATTATATAGAAACATAATCAATTTCATAATCAATATATTTCAGTATATAGAAACATAATCAATTTATGTACATATGTTTAATGATACCTTATTAGTTCTGGGTGTTCTTTGTCAAAAGACACTTTTAAGAGAATGAAAAAATAAGTCACAAACTAGTAGAAAATATTTGCAAATTATATGTCCGATGGAGAACACATGTCCAGACTGTGTAAAGAACTCTTAACATTGATTGAATGATGAAAAAACAAAACAACTCAATTAAAGATTGAGAATATGTTTGAAAAACATTTCAAACACTATTTATGCATAGCATATAGCCATATGAGTTAATGCCTGACATCCTCTAGTCATTGGGGAAATATAGGTGAAAACCATTATAAGGTTTTACTACATACTAAATCAAATGGCTAAAATTAAACCTACTGACTATGTAAAATGTTGGTGAGGATGTGGTGAGACTGGCACATTGACCCAGAGTTGGGAATATGAAATGATATAACCATTTCATAAAATAATTTGACATCTTATTTAAAAAGTTAAATATTACATAATCCATCCATTCAATTTTTTAATATTTACTGGAAAGATGAAAGCATGTCCAAAGTTTTGTCAATGTTCATAGAATCTGTTTTTACAATTTTACACTTGAGAGGAGTTTAAGTCATACAACTGAAGTAATTAAGGAAACTGAATTTTTTAAGCATAATTTTTAAAAAGTGTTTTGAATTATTAAACAAAATTTATCAAACATTTTTCAGAAACTGCTAAAAGTTATGGTAGAATAAGTTGTATGTTGAGCTTAAACTTTAAAGGAGGACTTTAGTTTCAAATTTTAATATCAAGAACAATCTCCTTTGCAGTGAAAAACTGTTCTTCAGGGCATAAGTATCTCACATTTAATATTATCTTTCTCTTTTCATTATCAACTTTGTACCATATTCCTATTGTCTCTCAAATTCTTTCATTTTTAGCCTACAAATTAATCTTTCACTGAATTTTTGAGAACGCAAGTCTAAGGTTGAGGAAAATTTGTGTGTGTGTGTGTGTGTGTGTGTGTGAATGTGTGTATGCGTTTGCAACTCTGAGTTTCTTGAAAGCAGAGGTTACTTCTTCATCATCTTCTGTAGACTTGGAAGCATGCTTGGTACAAAGTAGTTTCTCAATAGGTACTCAACAGGAATTCAGTAAGAGCTGTTGAACAAATTCACTTGTTCTTCTTAAATAGAGCTCTTCTCGCTAGCCCTTGTACACAATTAATTCCAGCATGAGGACCCTTGGCCTTTCGTTGTGCTCAGTTCTCAGGAGGCTGTTGGATACTTAGCATCTGACTCCTCTTCTGGTGGTTATTCATGATCACAGGCAGGTACACTATAGACTTCTCTGGTCTAAGTGAAGCCAGAATTTCACAAAGAAGTTGGGAAAACATAATATGTTTGTAAAAGGCACCTTAGAAGAGATGTTTGCTTCCTACTCTATTAGAACTTGCATTATTTACATGGTTTTGCTTATGCATTTATAAATTAATTCATTCAATTACTCTTAATTTTGTGCATACTACATGCCTAGCTCAATAGTAGGTTCTAGGTACATAGCAGAGAACAAAAGAGATGCAGTCCATTCCCTCATTGAGTTTTTTTAATTTTGAAATTAACTTCTAGTCTTAAAAAAAGTAAAATAATTGCAAGTTTTTTGGTACATGTTCTGCAGAAAACAAACATAAAGCTGAGACAGAAAATAATGGCACACAGTAGAATGAGATGTTTAGAACTTTCTTCAGTAAGAATCATAATGATTCAAGATTATATTTTAAGCTCAGATTCACAGATGAAAAAGATACAGTCAAGCAGAATAGGAGACCCCTTTTAGCAGAGGAAACAACATGATCAGGGAAGCTGAGGCTAGACAAAATATCATATTCAAATAAGTGAAAAATGATTACTGTGGCCAAAACATGGGGTACTAGAGGGGGGGGTGACAAGATGGTGGTGAAGAATGAGATGTTTTTGGAGAAAGAGCCAGGGACAAGATCTGCAGAGTCTTGTAAAAGAGTGTTCTCTATGGATAAGGTTTTTTTTTTTTTTCGGGGGGGGGGATAGTACTGGGACTGAACCTAGAGGTGACTTACCCCTAAGCTACATTCTCAGCCATTTCTATTTTTGTATTTTAAGACGGAATCTTATTAAGTTGCTTAGAGCCCTGCTACATTGCTTAGGCTGGCCTTGAACTTGTAATCCTCCTGCCTCAGGCTTTTGAGTTCTTGGGATGACAGGCATGTACCACCAGAGCATTTCCCTGGAATATTTGAACTCTAAAATCAGATAATAAATTATCCATTTGGTCTTCAATATACTTGCATGGTATTCTGCTCCTGCTAACACTTTAATTAATATTACATAGTAATTATGGTTATGCATTTTTTCTATTTCGAAAATAACTCATGTAATTATTATTTTTACTGTTAATTCTACTGTCATCAACTTCTCTGGGACTTTGAATGCCTGCTTCTAAAATAATTCCTCTAATAAATGTTCCACCCATAGATATTTTTGCCTACATTTTCTTATATCTTCTTTTCTATTCTACAACTTCCAGAACACATCTATTTTTTGCTCTTTTCTGCAAACAGGACATTGTTCTCACTAGCTACTTCTCATGCCAACAGTGCCATACGATGCCATTATAATTAAGCACTTTTTAGGGGCATTTTAAAATGTTTTAAATTCAATTTTTTATTTCTATGTGTATTTATTATTGCAATTTATGATAAACCTTGACTTGAGTAGACCTTAGAGATTCTATAATCTCCTACCTTCATTTACCAACAAACTCTTTTTGTATGATCATTATGCTATGTTTACAATCTAATATGTAATGCTTCCATTTCTTAACATCTGTTCATTTAAAGTCGCTTACCTTTTAGAAATAATTTATTGAGGTCAGTTTCTATTAGAAATGTCCATGCAAGGTTTCTTAGCAAAAGTTGAAACTAAAATATTAATTTTTTAAAAACCCACAAGCTGAAGGCTAATCATTTCTGAACGTTTTGATAAACAAATTTGTTAGCCACAGGTCTTTGCACCAAATTTACATTCAAGTCCATAAAGCAATAAAAGTGTTATTAATAATATTAACCATTCAGCTGGAAATACACGAGGTGGCAAATAAATCCAAAGAGAGGTATCTAAATGACTTAATTAGATTAGATCCTCCTTTTATTCTCTGTCATTCATTGCAAAGCTGTTCAGGGGATAAAAATTTCCTGGTTACCAGTTGGGAGCTTCCAACCAATCTGCTCTTGAGGCTGGGAGGACTTCCATGATGTGTCTTCTATTTTTGTTTATCTGCCAGGGCTGTCCTTTCTTTTTAAGTCCTTAGATGACCCAATAGTGCATTCTAGTTTAACCATGCTGAGTTTTTCTTTCTTTCTTTCTTTTTTTTTTTCTTTTTGGTCTTGTTTTGTTTTGCTGCTAGTCATATAATTTATTATTAACAGAAAAAAATGGATGAGCAGAAGTTCAGGAAATTGATGTTTCCTAGGTATTGAAAAGGAAAATGCTGATCTGCATGTTGCCATGGAGTTAGTGTCTGCTTACAGTTGCATTCCTTCAATGGCAGGTAAAAACGGTCCAATTATCTGAAAAGAGCAACACTTCATCTTGGCTTTCTTACTCACTAGCAGGCTCAGGAATACACCTGCCACAAACAATATTACTAGCTATTTACAAGAGCAAAACCCTTCTGCTATAATGCTATAGAGATTCTATAAAGAAAATCGTGAATTTTTCTTTTTAAAAAAACATATTTTGGGTAAAAGGAAACTTTTCATTCAAGAGAACTCTTTGTAAACAGAAAATACTCCTATATCTTTAAGCATCTGACCACAAACACTGTATTTGATAAGAAAAGGCTATCACTAATGCTCTTCATAAGGATAAGATTATAATGCCAGATGTTTCTATTTTCTCTTATCTTACATGCTGCTGCTTTTCCATGTGGTATTTCTGTTAACTCAAAAGGCAGCACCAATTCAAGGATAAATAGGTTTATAAGGAAAAAATAAGGATCATCTCATCACGGTTATTTAAAAATGTATAAATGCATATATATGCATTACAATTGTATCTCTTTGCTTCATTATGCAGATGTTGTATGCATGAATAAGGGAAGAGAAAATTGATTCATTAATTATAAATTAATTGTTGTTATTTATAAAAATAATATATGCATAGCTAGGAAATGAAAAGCCCATGCTTCTCTCCTTTGTCCCCATCCTTGCATCTCTACCAATACCATCCTTCAGCAACAACCAGAATCACTGATTTCTGATTTTAGTTATCAAGGATGAATTGTCCTGCAGCTAAATAAACTTTAGCTTCCAGGCCTTCCAGGTAGTATGTCCCTGCCAAAACCTTGACTCAAGTGACTCAAGAGTGAATCCAAATTTTCCATGGGTCCTGAAATTTATACACTAGGAGCACAGACCTTTATTTATTTATTTTTTTTTTTTAAATTTTTTATTGTTGGCTGTTCAAAACATTACATAGTTCTTGATATATCATATTTCACACTTTGATTCAAGTGGGTTATGAACTCCCATTTTTACCCCATATACAGATTGCAGACTCACATCAGTTACACATCCATTGATTTACATATTGCCATACTAGTGTCTGTTGTGTTCTGCTGCCTTTCCTATCCTCTACTATGCTCCCCTCCCCTCCCCTCCCCTCTTCTCTCTCTGCCCCCTCTACTGACATTCATTTGTCCCCCTTGTATTATTTTTCCCTTTCCCCTCACTTCCTCTTGTATGTACTTTTGTATAACTCCGAGTGTCTCCTTCCATTTCCATGCAATTTCCCTTCTCTCTCCCTTTCCCTCCCACCTCTCATCCCTGTTTAATGTTAATCTTCTTCTCATGCTCTTCGACCCTACTCTGTTCTTAGTTACTCTCCTTATATCAAAGAAGACATTTGGCATTTGTTTTTTAGGGATTGGCTAGCTTCACTTAGCATAATCTGCTCTAATGCCATCCATTTCCCTGTAAATTCTATGATTTTGTCATTTTTTAATGCAGAGTAATACTCCATTGTGTATAAATGCCACATTTTTTTTATCCATTCGTCTATTGAAGGGCATCTAGGTTGGTTCCACAGTCTTGCTATTGTGAATTGTGCTGCTATGAACATCGATGTAGCAGTGTCCCTGTAGCATGCTCTTTTTAGGTCTTTAGGGAATAGACCGAGAAGGGGAATAGCTGGGTCAAATGGTGGCTCCATTCCCAGCTTTCCAAGAAATCTCCATACTGCTTTCCAAATTGGCTGCACCAATTTGCAGTCCCACCAGCAATGTACAAGTGTACCCTTTTCCCCACATCCTCGCCAGCACTTGTTGTTGTTTGACTTCATAATGGCTGCCAATCTTACTGGAGTGAGATGGTATCTTAGGGTGGTTTTGATTTGCATTTCTCTGACAGCTAGAGATGGTGAGCATTTTTTCATGTACTTGTTGATTGACTGTATGTCCTCCTCTGAGAAGTGTCTGTTCAGGTCCTTGGCCCATTTGTTGATTGGGTTGTTTGTTCTCTTATTGTCTAATTTTTTGAGTTCTTTGTATACTCTGGATATTAGGGCTCTATCTGAAGTGTGAGGAGTAAAGATTTGTTCCCAGGGTGTAGGCTCCCTATTTACCTCTCTTATTGTTTCTTTTGCTGAGAAAAAACTTTTTAGTTTGAGTAAGTCCCATTTGTTGATTCTAGTTATTAACTTTTGTGCTATGGGTGTCCTATTGAGGAATTTGGAGCCCGACCCCACAGTATGTAGATCGTAGCCAACTTTTTCTTCTATCAGACGGCGTGTCTCTGATTTGATATCAAGCTCCTTGATCCATTTTGAATTAACTTTTGTGCATGGCGAGAGAAAGGGATTCAGTTTCATTTTGTTGCATATGGATTTCCAGTTTTCCCAGCACCATTTGTTGAAGATGCTATCCTTCAGGAGCACAGACCTTTAAAAAAAAGAGTAAAAAATTACTAGGGTTCTTCTCAGTTCCTTGAAAGTACCCCAATGCAAGTTGAAGTTTCCTGCAGATGAAGTTTTGTGATTTCAGAATTAGTCTATCCCTGGTTGCTTTTTCTAGATTTCCTGAAAGCATTAGACATTATCTGTTGATTGCCCCCTAGAATTCCCACCCTAGAAATTCCCCTTTCTCTTATCTATTTTCTAGTATTTCTTAGTTGTGTTATTATTTTTATAGTTAAGATTTTCAGTCAGTAAAATTATCTTATACTTTATAAGTTCATTTCAAAAACAAAATAAGCATATTACTATTGTATATGCATAGCATAAATATAAAAACCACAATATTTTCAGTTAAATCAAGTAGTGTGGTTGGATGCATAAAGAAGAAACTCATGTATTGAGGTCAGTTGCTTTAGAAATGGGTAGAAAAAATTTCTGCCCTAAGAAGAATCATCCAAACAACTCGTAATTATGATATTCTTAACATTTCACTAGTTTTTCCCCCTTTTTCCTACTTATAGTTAAGATATAGCTGAACTTGTTTCTTGTATTCATTGTTTACTTTTGGAATTGCTTTAATATTTTCCTGGATTAGCTCCTGAAACAATTTTTTAATGTAGTTTTGGAGGAGGTTACACTCATGAATGTCCTTCAAAATGAAATGACTTCACAGACAATTGCTAGTTTCAGAAAATGTTCTTTATGCATAAAAAGCTAAAGGTATGCTTAACTTAGTTATCCCTTATGTACTTTGCTATAATAACATGTCTTTAAGAAAAATTTCAAAGAAAATTATAGGGATGAAGGAAAGCATGGTACACATTCTGAGATGGAGCCACCCTTTGTATTTGTTAAAAGACATGCACTTAAGGCATGAATTTATATGGATAAAAGCAAGGAGAAAACAGTAGACATTATCCTATTTAACCAAAGAAGTTACTATTTTCTAAATATCTAAACATTTAAGAGTTTTTATTTCTTTTTGTCTCAGTATTCAAATTGAGAAGAACCATACCTTGCAAATAACAAACCAGTACTCCTAATTCATATTTCAGAATGGCTTCAGCCTAGAACAGGCACTTCCTCAGTAATTTCACATACTAAAAGTAATCACCTTTCCTATTGAATGTTTTGTGAAATAAATTGTTTATGCTTTGCAAGCTGAGGAAAATAAGCTTTTCTACTACAACTTTGAAAACTCTTCAAAATACTACATTTATTTATCTAATAAGAAATTATAGTTTTCTTCTTGGCAATTTCCTTTAATATTTTCAATAATTATTAATGCCAGTGAAAGAACAGAATACTATTCTTTGTAATTTTTTGTATTTGTGAAAAAAAAAATGTGTTCATTATTTTTATTTCATGGGCATCCATTGAGCCTTGTTCTTTTCCTTGTGTGAGAGAGGGTGAATTTGAAAAAGCAAAAGTTAATATGATCAGCATGACTGTTTTTAGGTGCCCAGTGGAGAACTATGTCTTTGCAGTAGTCATGGGTAGGTTGAAGCATAACAAAGAGACTTTGGATTTCTATTTTGGTGCTGCCTGAGGCTTATGTTTATTTTCTCTCCTTATGTCCACTCTACCCATTACCATCTTATCCATGTTTTTAAAGTCTATCCATCAGTTCAGTCCCTAGCATGTGTATGTGTGCTAGGACAAGTGAGAGAACACCAAAGAACAGTGTTAGAAATGTCCAGGTAGGGCTGGGGTTGTGGCTCAGTGTCAGAGCACTTGCCTCTCACATGTGAGGCACTGGGTTTGATCCTCAGCACCACATAAAAATAAGTAAACAAAGATATTGTGTCCATGTATAACTAAAAAAAAAAAAAAAAAGAAAAGAAAGAAAGAAATGTCCAGGTCGTTCACACTCAAGCTAGGGAGGCAACTTTCCAGGTGGTTAGAGAACATTGATATTGAATTGTGTGGTGTGGATTGTCACTACAATAGACATTTGGAGAATGAAAGATTACTGTGGTTGTATTTATGCATTGTTTAGAGTTCTTTGATTACTAAAAATAGGAACTGACTGTCTAATATATGAAATGGGGGGGGGATTTTATTTATCTTATAAAATCTACAGAAAGACTAAAAAGCTAAACACAAAAATGACAGAATTCAAAAGCTAAGCTGCTTGAAATGCTTGGTTGTGTTGTAAGAATGCTGTCCCCAGAATAATTATGCTCCACTCATTTATCCAGCCTGTGTCATTTTACTCACATATCAAAAACCCAGGAGAGAAAATGTGACTGTTCTGCCTGTGTTAAATAACAACTGCTTGGCTATGGTGAATAGGGTACTTTGATCTACAACCCCCCAAAACAGATATGGACTGCTGCTTTTGCCTATGGCAGAAAAGGCAACAATGGACTCATACAAAAGCCTAATGTCTAAAAGTTCAATCTGGGAATTACCTCCTTACATTAATTATACCTCTGTTCTTAGTTTGGAATGATTCTGAAGACAATAGTTCTGAATTGGAATTGTGATGTAGGTGCTTAGTCACCAACCTCAGGTAAATTACTTTCTGTACCTCCTTAACTTTCCTACTTTTCAAAACTTTGGGGATTAAATCCAATTTGTACAAGAGCCTCTCACAGATATGTACCAAATAAGTGAAGGCATTCATGTTATTATTCAGTAAACAAATGCAGCTAGAATAAGCATAACTGACAAGCTAGATAATACCCTACACTTCTGTTAATTAAACTTCCTTACACTTCTGTTCACACTTGTTAAAAAAATATTAATCCAACATGTCTCCTTCAACACCTTATTGAGAAAAAGCATATATTATTTTAAACAGAAAAAAATGACAGCTATTCATTTTCTAAATTGATTTATGGGAAGATCTCATTTAATATAGTCACATTTTGAAACATGTTCACCCACCTGTTTTTGTTTTGCTTTGTTTGTATTTTAAGGTGGCTGATGGTTTGAGGCCAAGTTTACAAAAGTATAACATGCTGTCTGCTGCTGCTAATTAGACTGTTAGTGACCTTGAGCACTCTTCTGTTTACCGCAATCAGTACTGCATTCTGAATATCTTATTGGCTCCCTGAACATTGTTATTTTTGAATACTTATTAGTCCTAAAATTGAACAGTAAGCAAAGAAAGGCATTTTGTAGTGGAAATTTTTGTTGATTTTTTTTTTTTTTTTTTTTTTTTTTT
>NW_025999960.1:7203564-7226386 GCF_001458135.2 Marmota marmota marmota
TATATATATATATATATTCTAATTCAGGGTTTCATTAAGTTGCTGAGACTGGCCTCAAATTTGTGATCCTCCTGCTTCATCCTCCCAAGTAACTGGACACTGTGCTTACACTAGAAAGATCTTTTTGTAGCTAATCTCTCAGAATCAGAATTGTAGCAAGACTGAACATTTTATTTGGTCCATATGTCTCTCTTCTTCCCTCCCTCTTTCTCCCTCCCTCTCCTCCTTTCTTCTTATTATCCCTTTCTTTCTTTCCATTGCCTTTGTTTATTTAAGAAATTGGGTCATTTGCTCTTTCGAATTTTCTACATTCTGAATTTGGCTAATTCTTTCCTCAAGGTTCATTGTAAATATCAACCTTTAAAAAAATTTAAGCATTATTCCTAAAAATGTGCTGTGCACAATATCTTGCTGATTACTCTGGGAATGATTTCTGGCTGGGCTTCCTTGATGCTGACTTCCTGTTTTCCAGTAAGAGAGCTTTGCATTCTCTGGTGTGCTGAGGAAAAGGAACTCATTTCCTGCTCCCTCATTGGAGGACAGAGTAACTGGTTTATGTGATCTATGCTGGAAATGGACTTCTACATTGAGATGTATTTAGCTATTGATGCCATACCCTGTTGCATGATGATTTTGAAGTGTTGTGCAAATACACATACAAATCAAGAGTTTTTAAAATAATGTATTAAAAATTTAAGGGCAAAAGTAGGAAAAACAATTATAAAACTTAAAGTGGCATTCTGAAGGGAAAAACAGACACCAAGATATTTCTTATAAAATAATATTTATCATTCTGTATGATTGTACCATATCACTGGTAGAGTATTTTGGTTCTGTTGTATCTCAGAACTTATAACCATGCCTGGCCCATATAAAAAGTCAATAACTAGTTGTTTTCTGACTACTTAACTACTTGTATCCAATCCACAGCATCCATATGTAATTGTATCAAAGCTACATGAGCTATAAAGACAACTTAAAACATAAATTCTATTAAATATACATCCTTGGCATAGTTCTTTTAGGAATTAAATATTAAGACACTGGTTGCCAATGACACTACAAATAAGTTCACTTGGTCTCAAAAGTTTAGTTTCAAGAGTAAGACAGAAGAGAATGAAAAACAAAACAATAGCAACAACAACAAACACAACAAAACAGGCAAACACCTAGTAATGACAGAGGAATGGCAATTATTGCTTTCCTTCTATGGAAGAAAAAATACTTATAAGAACATTGCAGTGGTGCAGGAATGAGGAGCATCTTCAGAATGGAGTGGTGACTGAAGGTGTAGATCAGTGGTAGAGTGTGCGCTTGGCATTTGGCAAGACCCTGGGTTTAATTCCCAGCATCAAAAAAAAAAAAAAAAAAAAGTATGATTTGACATTTTACCTTAGTACATGGGGAAAACATGTCCAATGATAAACAGAGAATAATGAAATTTTCAAATTATATTCACAGAAGTAATTTGGAGCTGAAGGTCAATTCACAGCATGTATTGGGATATTTCAGGTAAGAGCTATATATTTCCCAGAGTAAAATGTGTGTTTATTTTATAGAAAACAAACAACTAAAAGATTTAAAAGTATTATAAATCACAAGACAGACCTTTTCTTTCCTTCTTTTCTTTTTTTTTTTTAAAAAAAATCATACAAGATAGCTTCTATATACATTAAGAATTCTTTTTTAAGAATGAACCAAGGTTTAAAACCTAAGTATTTAGAAGACTGGATTTAAAAAGGACCATTTCAAATGGTGGAACAATAATATAGTTGCCTATATATTAAAGCCAAAAAGCAATTTAATTGATTTATGATTCACCCATTCAACAAGTTCTCTTGCTCATTACTACTGCCAAACACTGCTCAGTTTGAGTAATACAGTGGCAAAAACAAACAAACAAAACCACATTCTTTTCCCTCAAGAGTCAATAGTTTAGTAGAGGAAATAAAAGTAAAACCAGGATTGAAATTTCCTCTGATAGGAAGAGGTAGGAAGAGGAAGCTTTAGGTAAACAAATAAATGAAGGACATCTAAATTGGCCTAAGATTTTGGTTGGGGAATGATGTTTTGTTGAGGGGGAATAAGATTCAAGGACACTTTAGTTTTGTGGGGGAAAGTGTCACTTTAGTTTCTTTTTAAGGTATTAAGGAAAAGCAAGAAGGGTATCCTAAGAAAAAGATAACTGCTCTATACACAGGAGAAAGCATTCAGTTGCATTTGGCGGAGAGAAGGGTCATGATACAATGGTTGGAGGGAAAGGTTGGATGGAAATCAGGAAGCAAGTGGTGTTAGGAAAGTTTAGGTTTTGTTTCCTTTTCTCTCTAATTGGTAAAGGAGTAACAGTTGTATTTAAGCAGTGTGGAGAACTGAACTGAGTGACAGGGCAATAGGTTAGAGGGAATTTCAGAAAACCAGTTTTGAACAGGAGGCTCAGCACTGGGAAGGAGACTGGTATGTGGTGGTGCCCCTCACTGAAGCAGAACACACCCAAGAAGGGGAAGGTCAGGAAAGATGATGAGCTAAATTTTGCAATTGAGTTTGAGATGTGCTTCCCATTATAGATGTTCAATGAGAAGTTGGATCCACAGGACAGAGCAACACTTAAGAGGACAGAGAAGGCAGGTTCCAAAAGGAATGCAAAGGAATGAGAAACACAGGTAACTGAGAGAGTCATTTCCATGGGCCAGTGTACAAGAGCTTCATGAGTAAGGATCCATTAAGACCCTCCAAGTCAGACAGAGGTCAAGTAAGAGAGCAAAAACGTATCCTTTGGCCTTATTTGCCTTGGCATAGGGCATTTCAATAGAAGCACACAATCCACAAGTGAATTACAGTGAGAAAATGTGATGGAATGTCAATTTCTCTTCGAAAGAGTTTGACTATAAAAGGAAATAAACTTCTTAAATGCTAGGTGGGGCACAAGGGGTGTGGCTCAGTGGTAGAGCGGTTTGCATGTGAAAGACCCTGGGTTCTAAATAAATCAATATTGGGTGGGAACACTAATATTGAGATAAGAGACAGGAATTTGAGTTTTGATATTTTATTTTCAAAACTTGGAAGTGCCAAGGGGAAAGCATCTCAAAGATTGAAGATAAAGGCACAGTAGAGAGAATGTGTTAATAGGAATCCCCAAAGGACTAAGAGGGTATGGAAAGAAGGTCTAGACACAGAGAAGGAAGAACAGGAAAGAAGAGGAAAAACTAAGGAAATTCTAGCCTAACTGAATCATCTCTTGGTTAAAGTGGGTGGCTAGGTTTTAACCCACACGTTTGATGTGGTCAGTTAGACACAGCCTTGGATTTAGTTGTTTTGTTCAGAGAAAAAGACGCAGTAGCACCTGGTACTGCAATCACAAACAGCAGACAGGTTTTTGATTATGGATGTTTTAGCTTAAAATTGTCTTTTAACAACTTCTTTCTTATACCTCTAAAACACTATTATTAATCTTACCCATTAAAGAAAAATTTTGTCATTTTTCTTAATGAAAATGTATTTTCTGCCACAGCTGCTATTATCTTATCAACATCTGCCCATGGCTTATGAAAAAGTTTGTTTTTCAAATGATACTAGGATAACAAGCCTGACATTTAATATACTTAATATGCAATCTGTCTCATGATGAATCAATGAATTTATTTTCAATATGAAATCTGGGTGAAAATCTTTGGGTTGCAAGAGGCAATTATATGCATAAATATATTTTGAAATACTGTTCCATAAATAACAATGTCATACATGTATGAATGGGATTATCATCTTATCTGAAGCCCTGTGATTTTTGTTCTTTGTTAGAACAATGCTTTTATTTTGATAATTGAAGTTACTCTAGAGATTTGATTATATGTTTGAATTTTCCATTGACTTATTTAGTCAAATATCATTTGATCTGATGGTTGCACAATAATAGGAAGGTGCTTAATGCCTTTGGACCATAAACTTAATGCTTAAAATTTGTTAGGATGGTAAATTTATATTATTTATATTATTTTTACCTTATCACTGTAAAAAACATTTGCTAAACAATTTAGCACTCTTTAGTCTGGACAATTTCTTTATTGTGACAATAAAGTATACGTAGTTAAACTGAATCAGAATCTTTAGGAATAGTGGCTAGGTTCTGTTCTTTAAAAAATATCCTGATTTAATTCGATGCAGCCTACCTGAAAACTTTCCATTTAAGAAATGCCCATGTTGTGTTTCCATGAGACAAATATGTTCCTTCAAATTCAACTTAGTGGCCCTATTAGAATGTAGTTTATTCATTTATTCCCAAAATTTTCATTGTGTGTCTGTTATGTTCCAGGCATTGGGGAAAAAGCAGCAAGCAAAATCAAATTCCCTTTTTCATGGAGCTGACATCCTGGTGTGGCAATAAGCAAATAAATAAGCAGCAAAAAGGAAAGTAAAGGGCGCAGAGGGTTGACAGGATGACAGAAGTGCAACTGTAGGTTGTGCTTGAGGAGGCCTTTCTGCAAGGTGATATTTAAGCAGAAATCTGAATGAACAGAGAAAATGACTCATCCTCTGAGGAAAAAATTGTTTTGTGCAGTAAGACCTGGTGAGAAGAGCTTGTGTGAAGATTTCAAGAACCAGAAGCCCACCCACCACTTTTGAGGAGGTGAGCAATTGAGAAAGTGTTAGGAAATGAGATTGGGGAAATCAGAACACTCCACAGTGCTCTGCGTGAGGTGAGGAATCTATATGTAAAGTCCTGTGATGAACAAGCCTAACGTTATCTGATCCAGAGTGTCATAGGAGATCAGATTGTACAAGAACAGGCAGCAGGGTGAGGCCATGGTCTTAGTAGGTCTTAGTATGCAGTTCTCATTGTATGGTCTGAGGGATGCCAGAGGCACCCCTGGGGACCTTTTAGGGATTCACAAAGTCAGAATGGTGTTTGCCTTTTTCACAAGGTTGACATACGCATTGACAGTGCGAAAGCAAGAAAGAGCAGTGCTGCTGTACCTGAGCAGGAGTCAAGGTGATGGCACCAACTATAATAGTAGCTGTTGTGTTCTTCACAACCCACTTATCATCTCCCCCCAAATTTTTGAAAAGTCTGTTTCACTTAAGTATTCCCTCGATGAAATAGTAATTATTAATTACATTAAATCTCAACCATTGAGGATATGTCTTGTTAATATGCTATATAATGAAATGAAAAGTGAACATTTTGCTGCTTACTGAAGCATAATGGAGGAAATAGCATTTGTGTAAGTGAGTTACAAATCAGAAAACCACTTTCTTTCTGTTAGGATGGCCTTAGGCCTAAGCCTAAGCAACTCCATTTTAAAAACTCTAGTTTGAAACTTGCAGTTTCACCAGGCATCACCCACAGATCCCTCCAGTATGGCCTCAAACAAGTTACTTCCCCTTACCCTGATAAACAGAGTGAAGCCCCTGGCAGGCTGTCCTCGCCTGATAAGAGGGAAAGGTGAGAAGATCAGGGTGGAGACCACCAGACGCCAGGATAAATGATGTCACTGAGAAATGCAGTAGTAGCTGATAAGGATTGAAAGGGGGGTCAAAACCCCCCCCAAATTTAGTATAAATAATAGAGCTGATGAACAGGGATTCAGCCAGTCGAAACAAGGATGCACTGGAGCTAGAGAGACTACTGAGGACCTGACATCCCACCACTTGTCATCATTTCCTGAGCCTCTGTGTGATCCTCACAACTCTCAAACTCTATCACCTAGTCTGGACCTCTCTCAAACTCTACCGCCTGGTCTGGACCTTGGTGAGAGTCACAACTTCTCCCTGCGACCCTCTCCTCAAAGGTCATTCACTCCACACCAGGAAAAGCCTGTCTTGGTTCAGGACCTGGTTACTGCGGTCTGAGTGAATGTGCATATGCTGGACTTAAAGCCTAAGACTTAAAAGACTTTTGAACTTAGCATGTAGAGGAAATGTCTGTCATTAGCCTATCATGATTGTGTGTTTTGCAGTTATTAGAATTAATCTAGAATTGTTTGCTGTGAATTGATTATGTCTATTGCAATACCTAGCATTAAGGATTGTCATTTTCTTGATTACGAACCTATAGAATGAAATTGTATTGAGTAATTTGAGTGAATAAAACATTGAAAGGGGCAGAAGCGCATGGGCATTCTTTATTTCTCCCCTCTCGACACTTTCAGAACATCATTAAAAGAATGGCAGGGGCTGGAGATGTAGCTCAGTGGTAGAGCACTTGCCTAGCATATGCAGGGTCCAGGGTTTGATCCCTAGTACTGGAAGGAAAAAAAAAAAAAGAGTGTGGATACTCCTACTTTGGTATTTGGTAGTGAGTTCGTTACTTCAAGGAAAACAACTATTTGCTGCTAATGATAAAATTTGAATTTTTCAAGGGAAAATTACACTTGGAAAATGTGTATCTGCTAGCATGAACTCAATGCTTCCCAATAGTTCAAACATTTTGGTAAGATGAGTGGTGGTGTTAATAAATATTCATTTTTGCAATTGTATGATGGAATGTGTCAGCTGTTGGAAGATCTTCTTAACTCAGTGGGCCACTGCTTTCTAATGACTACTGCATAATGTTCCAAAATCATCCATTCATTGTAAAATATGAAAATGAATGGGTTTTAAAGTAATAGAGTACAAAAAAGTGTATTGATATGATTTTTAATCCCACAGTGCAACTATTCTTTAACAAAAACTACCACTTGTCAAATTTTAGTGTAGTGTCAAAAAAGAATATTTATATTTACCTGAGAAGAATAAAAAATAGTCTGTGTTTTTCAAACCAATTATCAGTAAGAGGTTTGATTTTTTTCATATACATCATCAAAAGTTACGAATTTCAACAGACCAAAACAACACATTGCAGCAAGTTCAATTTATTTTATTATTCAGGTATATGCCATTTATATTAACAGAACATACTCTATTATTGTTATTTTTCCAACAATTAATCAATTAAAACAGACTTTCATATTAGATCAGAATCATTATAACATGAGACTTAGGAAAATTTGTTTAATCTCTCTGAGACTCAGTTTCTTTATCAGCATGTGAGGAAGATATCAACAAATCTTTTAGACCAGTTGTGCATATTAAATTAAATGAGATAATTTATCTAATGAACATAATATAGTTACAAGCATATAAATGGCACATTAGACTACTGGTGTCATTATTTAAGTGTTATTTCTTTTCAAGATTCTCTAAAACTTACTGCAGCACTATGTCAAACCCTGGAATCAAACATGGCTATATCATATTGTTTTAGCTGTGCGTTTATTGTGTTGAGATATTGCAGTACAATTCCTTGACCTTTATAGAGATTATATCTCCCCTATGTGCTAGGTAGAAAGAAAAGGACAAAATAATATCTAATGTGTATCACTGATTTTATTTAACATAAACCTAAATCCCAAAATATGAGAGAATAGAATTTACTACTTGTAAACAAAGTAGTAAGTTCATGATAGAGATACAGGCATTCATTTATTAATTTGCTTTTCAAGATCAATTTGTTGACTGCATACTCTGAATTAGATACTGCGAGATGCTATTGATCCAAAGGTGAGCAAAACAACCTCACAAATTGTGAACAAGCCAATACGGAGTGTAGTACCATGATAGAAGTATAGGGATAGATATGATGGAATGGAGGGAGAGAATGCCTGGGTGAAGTAGTTACCTTACCTGCAGAAAGTGAATGGCTCACACCAGCTTTGGTGGGAAGGTGATGTTGGGCTGAATCTGAAAGCACATTGTGTGTTTGCTGGTGTATCTTGGTTGTGGGGGTCATGGGAGAGCTTTCCAGGAAGCAAAAAAGGATGTGAGCAGAGTGACTAAGTTACAAAACACAGCACAGCAGATTTAAGGAGATGCCTAAAGTCCCACATAATTGGAAGAGGGTTTGAAGATAGAATGTGGCAAGAAATGAGCTGAGACTACATCACAGAGGCCGTGCATGTTTACACATGAGTGAGTCATTAAAAGGTCCATATCTACCCCCTTATTTTCATCCAAATTCATAGAAGACATACTTCTAGGATTGCAATCAACATTTCAATAGTATTTTTTAAAGATGAAATTTAGGACGTTCTTTAAAACATACTTCAAAACAATTGAACACTACTTCAGAAGATGCTAGGGTGTGGTGGGAAATTTTACTGGATTTGAGTTTTATCAAAATTTGCTTTTTTTTTTTTTTGGCAGTTGCATGATGAACATCTGCTAGAATTATCTTTCTTTTTATGAAATTCTGCTTATCCACAGGAGAAATACATACTGTTGGCTCAATTCCAACATGCAGTTTCTTCCTTAGATTTTGAATAAAGAGCAAAAGTTACTAAATTGCTGAATAACTTAAGAGAATTTTTAAAGAATATCAGTGAAACCAGTCATAGTGGTGCACACCTATAATCCCAGTGACTTGGGAGGCTGAAGTAGTTCGAGGCCAACCCTAAGAACTTAGTGAGGCTCTAAGCAACTTAAGGAGACCCTGTCTCAAAATTTAAAAAGCAGAAGAGGATGGAGATATAGTACAGTAGTAAAGTATCCCTAGATTAAATCCAAAAAAAAAGAAAAGAAAAAGAAAAGTTATACAGCGAAAAGAGATGTCAATGGTTGAGCATTGGGAAATATTTATAAATTTCATATATAGTGGGTCTAATGATGACTGTGGTGATTATAGAGCTTTAGTGTGTAACTTTTGGAAACTTTCTTTGGTTATACTTTCCATTGAATAGGTGACTAATCCTTATACAAAAAAGGAAACAAGAAAGAGACATAATTCTGCATCATTATGCACAAAAGGTTTGTGAAGGCCTCAATCAAGCACAGTAAGTTTACTTGAATGTGCTTAGCAGGAGATCTCAGCTGCATAAGCAGAAGTTACAAAGAAGGAAAGGGAGTCATGAAAAAGATGTACTATTTTCTACCTGTCTGAAGCTACTCCTTTAGATCTTATGTTACTCTGTCAGTGGCACACTGAGATAAGAACTGGAAACACCAGGGTTTTTTATTGTGGAAGGAAGATCTCTTAGAATACTGAGTGCCTCTGTAGAATGCTGTTTGAAGTAGCTAGTGTATAGAGAGGCATAATGGTCAGATAAAACTACACAGTAGATGACAATTTACCTATTTATTAATTTACATATCTGCTTTAAGGTATTTATTGCATACTTACTATGTGCTAGCATATATTTTGAGCAATTCAATATATTTTATGAAATTTAAAATTGTATCTTCTTCAAAGATCTATTTTATAAGATTTACTTCTTGCATATAAATATGAAGTCCCAAGAAATAAAGCTAACAAAAGTTGTATATAACCCTTGCAAAGAAAATTATAAAATATATTGAAGACAACTTCAAATAAATACAGTGATACACCGTGGATACATATGGATTAAAAGATTTGATACACTGAAGATGTTAATTTTTCCTCAACTGGTCTGTAAACTCAGTGTAATTATATTCAAAACCCAACATGTTTTCTTGTAAGAATGACAAGGTATTCCAAATATATAAATACCACAGGGTTAAATCAGATAAACCTTTCTTGAAGAATATAAAAGCTTAGGAAAATGTATTATCAAATATTAAAAGAATATACAGTTATAACACTTATTTAACAAACTAACCAATGAAACAATAAGGAGTTCAGAATCAAATCCATATGTAATTGGAATGTTTATGACAGAACTAATCTTGAAGATAAATGAAGATAGAAGTTTTTAACAAGTACTGGAATAATAATACTAAACAAATAAAAAATACTGAAATTTAAATGCTATCTAACATACATAATTGTATTAATTATCCATTGCTAAAACAAATCACTTTAGAGTTTAGAACTCCATATAATAATACATATTTATTTCAGTTTCTGTTGGTCAGGATTTCAGGACCAGCTCATCTCATTGTTCTGTCTTTGAGGCTCTGGTGAGGTTGCATTCAAGAGGCTGGTCATGTGCCACGTTTTCTCGAGGCTTACCCGTGCTGGGAGGATCCACTTCTAAAATGGCTTCTTCATATGGCTATTGCCAGACAGTTCTTCACTAGTTTTTGGCTCAGGGTTTCAGTTACATAGACTGCTCCAAGGTGCTGCTTAAGTATTCTTATGGCATGGAAGTTAGCTTTCCCCAAAGCTAGTAATATAACAGAGAAAGCAAGGCAGACATTGCAAAGCATCTATTACATTGGCTAGAGACCAAATGCCATTTTTGCATAATCTATTTATTACACAGGTTAGCCTTATTCAGTGAGTGGAGATACCACACAGTAGTATGAATACTAGAGAGAGGAATTTATTGAGGTCATCTTGGAAGCTATATGTCACATACCCAAAAATTAATTATAAAGAGATTAGAAATTTCTGTAATAATTTTATATAAGACAATCTGTGAATATATTCATGATTTCAGAGCAAAGATTTCTCAAACAAGAAATAAAATACTCAAATTATAAATAAAAAAATTGATCAATTCAATTATATTAAAGTAGGACCATCTGTTTCTCAAAAAGGCAGCAAAAATGTGTAAATGGAATCACAAATAAAAAGATATCTGCAACAAATATAATTTAAAAGTATTACTATCCAGTTGAGCATGGTGTTGCACACCTATAATCCCATTACTGAGGCTGAGGCAGGAGAATCTCAAGTTGGAGGCCAACCTGGACAACTTAGTGAGACCCTGTCTCAAAGCAAAAAATAAAAAAGAGGCAGGGATATAGCTCAATGGTAAAGTGTCCCTGGGCTCAATTCCTAGTACTGAAAAGTAAAGTATTTATATCTAGAATATATAAAGAAATGCAGGCCAACACTAAAGAGGGGTGGTGAGAAAATCCTTGAAGTTCCACACAGAAGAAAGAATGACCTGTAAACATATTAAAAGACGATCAACTTCATTAGTAACCACAAAAAAAGCAAAGTGTAGTCAAAATATGATACCAATCCATACTTGATCTGCAACATCTAAGAAATCTGAAATGATCAAAGAATGTTGACATGGAGCAAGGGAAACACCTACAAATGTCTGGAATGAATATAAAAGGTCCAGCCACGGTGGATCACAATTTGACCTTTTGTGGTAGAGTTGAGGATGTACAGTGCCTCAGAAATTCCTCTTCTAAAGAAAAATTTCCATAGGTACACCATCAAGCAAGCTCAGTGTGTTTTTATGAACATTCTATTAGCAATAACAAGGACATAACTCCAATGATCAGCAGTGGAATGGACAAATGGTTGAAAATAGACATATAATGGAAAACCATGCAGCTGTGGAGACTGGGATTAAGATTAAAGGCAGATTTTAAAAAAATGGAGGGCTGGGGATGTGGCTCAAGCGGTAGCGCGCCCGTGTTCGATCCTCAGCACCACATACAAAGATGTTATGTCCGCAGAAAACTAAAAAATAAATATTAAAAATTCTCTCTCTCTCTCTCTCTCTCTCTCTCTCTCTCTCTTAAAAAAAAAATGGACACATTTAAACGCCCATGGGAAGTGGCCAGTAAGGATGGGGAGGTTGAAGATATAGAATAGAAAGTGCAATAGTGGATAACGTGAGTCTTCTGAAAGGTAGATGATAAAGAATATGGAGACAAGTGGAAGAAAAATTTCTTCATTAGACACGGGGAAGAGGTCAGGATGGGCATGCATTTATTCAGTAAATAAGTATTGTATGCCCATTGTATGCCAGGTCCTATTGTTACCAAGGATGCCAGTAGATTTAAAAATTGGGTGATAGAATTTGATGGAAAGTCTTTGCAACAGCTTTCATTTTCCTTGTGAAGTATGTGCTAAAGACATTTTCCAAGAATGAAGGGAAAGCTTGGAGCTTGCAGTTTTAAGGAGAGTGAAGATTTAAAATTGTGTGTAAAACAGGAAAGTGAGCTGAGGAAGGAGACAGAGTAGTGTGATGGGACAGTGTTGAGGAGAGTCCAGTTGAGAGGGATGAGTTTATAGCCAGAATTTCCAATTGTTGTGATTTTCTCCAGCAATGCTCAGTGCAGTTATGTTTTTGTAGGATTTTCTTTTTCCCCAGCAGATTGTAAGAAAAGGGTAGCCTGGGAGAAGAATTTAGGACACTGTCAAGAGGTTGTCTGAAATGACACAGCATGGAGTCCAGTGAGTTTGATTGCTAATTAGAATTCTGAAGGAGAATCATATAGTGTTATCACATATTTATCTGATGAGCAATATTGGTGTTTAAAACCACAAGTGGGGTCAGTAGTATCCCACTGGAAGAAGACTGACCAAGAGAGACAGGAGATGGGAAGGGTTCCTTTTTATCTTGCCGTTTGGTGATTGGACACATCCATGTGACCTGTGACACCATGTTATCTTCTTATGAAACTGTGACCAGGGCAGTAACGAACCAGCTGGTGTTTTCTTCTCCTCTTTGCCTGCTTTGCTTTGCCTTTTACTTCATTCTTGCTCCCTTGGGATTTCACTCCCTGCTGAAATGATTATGGAGAAGCTTTGTTCAAGTTCTGTGTTTTCAGGCACCCAGAGGGAAATAAAGTGAATTTCTCAGCAGAGTTTGCAGTTCTTGGGGGATACCTCAGTAGAGGAGGTTAGGAAAGGGTTGGGACAGACATGGGAAGATGAATAAGGAGTCAAAGAGATACAATGAGGAAGGGGTCAATCTGCAGTGAGGCAGCAGTGAAAATCCCTGGCAGTGGGCATGACGGCTGAAAGAAAAAAAATTTTTTTTTTTAGCTGTGTCTGTTTATGAATATATACTCACTTATATGCCAAAGTCATTTTTTGAGAAAAGTTCATTTATTTTTTTAATCAATAAGGATTTATGCAACCATATATTGATATTAGAATTGAGTTATTATGAATGGTACTTCCAGATATGAGATTTGCTACTCTTATTGTCAATATCTGGGAATTGCTACTAAGACAATTTATTTAGTCCTATACACAGCTTTATTAAGCATGCCACAAGCTGTTCACAAAAATCTTTATTTTCATAAGGCAACCATTGGGGGAGTCCATGTTAATCTACAATCTACTATAGGTACTGTGGTTTCCTATTTTAAATAGAGTGGGAAAAATTATGTTGTCTACTGAAAAGAGTATATTGTAAATATTGGAAAAGTTAGTTTTTGTTGTTGTAACAGAACTTTCTACATTTCAATGTTTAAGATACATACACACAGATATTTGGGGGGGACCTTGTGAGTGCTGGGCAGGTGCCTTACCGCTGAGCCACATCCCAGCCCCACAATCAATTTTTTAAAGAATAAATCCATTTAGTTTTAATGTATAGATTAAAAAATGACAAAGTCCTTCTAATTTTTTTTTATAATTTATAATTGCTTCATATCAAGCTCACACATATTTGGCATTTCCTAAATCAAAATAACAGTTAAAGCTACCTGCTATTTCCAGCAGGGTATCAAAATAACTCATATAAAATTATTTATAAGGACTATGTGTATTCCCCTTGTAAATAATTCATGTAAAACAGATATATCTCATTTTTTATGTTTTGACTGAGAGATTTTCTAGTAACATTGCAATGACCTAAGATTATAGACTCATAATTAAATGTCAGTCTAAACTATTCTATTCATTTTCAAATTTATGTCATTTAGTAATGTGCTCTACTCTTACCATTGGTAGTAAAACTTTTTTTTTCATTTTTGTTAGGAGTATGACAATATTATACAATTTTTTTAAAAACCCCTTTTGTAAATTGCCTTTTGATAAAATTGGAGTGCTGTACCTTCCTTTAATGTTATTTATCAAGGAATCAGTTCAATGAGGTGGGAAGGGGCTTGGATCCTAAAGTCTAGCACACGTGGATTTGAAAACGAGCACATGCTTATGTGTTCTTATATTTCAGTACTTCCACCATCAATTCAATGCAGATGCTAATAGTAGCTATTGCAAAGTGTTATTGTGAGATGTTAATGTTATAATTATTTTACATGTCTAGTATATTTCCTGGAACATAAAAACATGTCTATTATTATCATTATCATTATTAACTTTCAAAGAAAAATGTGTTGATCAAAAGTCATTATAATTTTAAAATGATTTGTTTTTCAAACTGTACATTATTCCATGAACTCTGACACTTCCCTACTCTCTCTCTCTCTCTCCCTAGTTTATATTCCCTTTAGCTATCCCAAGAATTTATAGACTATATTCTTAAGATGTTGATTCACATTCTTAAAATCAGTTGCTTATGATACTAATTTATGACCTATGAGCCTATACATAATTTCCTTGTTTTTCAAATTTATTCTTTTATATAGTTTGTATAGAAAACCTTTTTAGTTAATCCTGAAATGTACTTATTTAGAACTTATAGTAAGAATGTCACCAACCTCTTTGCCTACCAACTCTTGAAACTGGAATGTCTTACAACAGCTGAACCTAACACAACAAACTACCACTGGCTGGTATTTCATGGCACATGTAATTACAATAATAGAAATTCCAACTTCAAAAAAAAAAAAAAAGAATATCTCTTTTTCCAAAATCAGTTCAGACCATGTTCAGTGTCACAAAACAACATAATCTAAGGCAAGTATGAGCTCACTTCTCTCATGTAACAAGAAATCTGGGGGTAGATGGTCTAAAGTTGGGGCATATTCTAAGAGATCCCATCAGACCAGGCACTTTCCATCTTCCTGCCATTCTTAATGTATGGCTTTCATCTTCTTGCTTATAGGATGACTTCTCTTCCACTCGAGGTCATGGATTTGTCTTATTTGGGAAGAAGTGAACAGAACCAAGGGTTAAAGAGATACTTTATTGGTGAAAAAAATATCTTTCCCAAAAGCTCCATCCAGGAAGTTTCTTTTTGTGTCTCATGGGTCTAGATTACACGGGGGTAACTGTAGCTTAAAGAGACTCTGGGGATGAGAATTATTTTTAATTGGATACAATTTTTCCTCCTACAATTTTGGAATGAAGAGATGAATAAATAATAGGTCTGCCATATGGGTCAAGAAACTTTTACTTGACTTACAGATAATTTTATTGCCACAACATTATGTTCCAAAGTATAGTGGCAACAGCCAAATAAGGAAACATTGTTTTCAATATAAAATGTAAAAAATGTGTTACCAAAAAAAAAAAAAATGAAAGAAAGAAAAAAGACTCAGTTAATTGGAGAAATAAACTTTAAGTTTTTTTTTTAATCCTCATAGAAAAATAGAATCAATCTTGTGGTACCAGACTAGTGTCAGAGACTTCAGTATGAATTCTTGTTTCTCTATATATCTTCTATTATCTATTTAATATAGATGGAGAGATCTATAAATATTGATGTACGTATGAATGTTTAATTTTAATTTTTTGTGGTAATAGGGTTTGAACCCATGGACATTCTACCATTAGCTGCATCCAGAGGACCCTGCCACACGTTTTGTTTTGTTGCCCAAGGATGGCCTTCAACTTGCTGTCCTCCTGCCTCAAGATCCCAGGTTTCTGGGATTGAAGATGTGTGCCACCGCACACAGCATTTGTTTATTCATGTGTGCATTATTAATATGAAAGAAGTAATATGTATTAGAATATAATGTTGAATATAAAATAATAGATGAAGACATACTGGTATAAATAAATTGTTAAGCAAATGAGTAAATGAAGGAGAAGAGGCAAATTTTCCATACAGAAAATTTCAAATAATATATGCAGATATTAGTTCTTCCAAGAGGTCGAGTTTAATTCTCACTGTTCCCTTTCAACTTGAAAGAAGAGTGAAAAGAAAACAGCATCTTTATGGTAGCAAATTTGGCAGGCACTACTTTAATCTATTGGTCAAGGTCATCCGAAGTGATAAATTAGGTTGATATCCCACGCCCCTCCTGACACAATGTGAAAAGGGACCTTCACTGTTTTGGTATTCTATACAACAACCCACAACTGCAGTCTAATCATAGAAAGGTATCAGAAAAAAACAAATTTGGGAATATTCTAAAAAATACATATTCCTCAAACTATCAAGGTCATGAGAAACAGGGAAAGACGGAGAAACTCCCAGATCAGAGAAAACTAAGCAGGCACCGTGGTGTTCTGGATGGGACCCTGGGAAAATAAAAGAACCTTAGTAGAAAAACAAGTGAAATTTGGATAAATTTTAAAATTTAGTTAGTAGTGATGTACCAGGATTAGTTTGTTAATATTGATAAACCTGCAACATCATAATGTAAAATATTAACAAGAGGGGAAATTGATCAAAGGGTGTATGGAAATTATGGCATCTTTGTAAGTTTTCTGTATATTTAAAATTACTCCAAAATGAAAACCTTTTCAAAATCCCCATATAGTTAAAACTGGAGTTGAAATAGCCTGTTAGTGATGTGTTACAATAACTTTGTGAACTTATAATTAATGGTCTCTAAAGCATTTCAAAATGGGCAACTACAAACTAGTTAAGCTTCCTACAGTTACTGTTAATAGTAATCTCCTTCAAAGGTTCTAGATCCTAAGGAAATAGAAGCCCAATTGTAAAAAAGATATTTAATTTGAACTTTTCACTAAACAGTGCTTCTAATGAGATTTCTGGATCACTGTAACCTTTTCAAGGTCAAGCAAAAGTTGCCAGCAGGAGCAATTAATTCTTCTATGCCTGCAAACTACAATTTTTATTGAATTCTGTTATTTTTCTTCACAAAATCATAGTTACCTTGACAAAAATTCCAACTCAAAATTATTTCTTCTTAAGAACAGCATTTTAGAGCAGCAATGTTGGCAATCAATGCTAGTGTAGGAAATCAGTAAATCAGAATTTTATTTTTGCTTTCCCATTCATTTTCTCAATGACCTTGAAAAACTTATTTAACATGTTTCTTGATCAATAATGAGGTCAATAATACTTTTTAGGTTAAGAAAATGAACAATTATATAATTAACAAAAAACTAGTTGAAATAAAAGTATTAAAATATCTAGTTGGAAGAATATCATACTACTTTATGGATATGTGATAGGTATTTATGTTCTCTAATTTACTATTTACACATAGTGAAGTTGGATGGATGTAAGAAAAAAAAACCTCATTCCTGCTGAGAAACAAGAAAATTAACAAAGGTTAATCTTTAAAAACATCCTCACTCCCAAACATCCTCCAAACCTTTTCTTCTTATGGAGAGACTCCTTCCCAAAACCTAACATTAATTTATACATCCTAGATTGTAATGAACAGAAGAACCATTTAACTTTAAAAAATTTTCAGGAAATGAATGTTTTTATGACTGTCAGCTGAGAAATTGAGAGAAAGCAGTCTCTCCAAAATATATCTGTGCCCTTTTTTTTTAGTTTATGATCTTGGATTAACTTTTGGAAAGTGTTGAAGAATATGCTATTAAGAAACGCAAGCACAGGGCTCATGTGCATAACTAAGAGTATAATTCAAAAGAGCCACATGATTTTACAGGGACATCCAGAATGTGCATGATGCATGTTGCCACCTTGAATATGTCCACAAGGGGCACTATTTTGCTGAGCTTTTGCATATATTTTAAGGTAAAAATAGAGTTTATGACAGGGGTTTAAAGCTATTTGTATATATAGTGTTAGCTTTTTCTCATGGTTCTTCCAATTGTATTGTCGTAATCAGTTTTTTCCTGTGCTATATTTCTCCAGGTGATTATATTTTTCATTGTGGATACACACACACACACACACACACACACACATGTCCGTGCGTGCACACACACACACACATACATAACACAACTTACCATTCAAATCTTTTTGAAGTATACAGTTCAGTACCATGAGGTACATTCACATTGTTATGCAATCATTATCACCATTTATCCCCAGAACTTTTTCATTTTCTAACCTGAAATGCCCACTAAATAGCTTCCCCCCCCCCACAGCCCCTGACAATCACCATGGTAGTTTGGGGTCTATTTAATTACTCTTGGTACCTCATATAAGTGGCTGGCTTACTTCTCTTCGCATAATAAGTCTTTGAAGTTTATGTTTATTGTTCCAGATGATTCTTAAATAACATTTTCTCTAACCTTATTAAAAACTCAAAGTTTTAGAAAAAACTAAGTTAAATGAGGGTCATATTATTGGCATTTCTGTTTTTGTACCAGCTCTCTATTGATCTCTTGTTGCCTCCATTTTCCCACATTCCTCAATTTTCTGATTCACCATTGTTTGGTGAGTTGAATTCCACCAACCACCTTTACCAAATTCATCAGCAAAATTCAGGTCTTTCCTACATTGGGCTTCAACTCCTATTTGAAGGACTATTCATCTCACATTTAAGTTGAACATTGTAGCAACTTTTATACAGTATCATAGATATCACCAAAAAGCAAATACAACTGGGTACAAAACACCTTCAGATCTACTAGTAAAGAAAAAAAGACAGATTGGGGTTGGGGGAGTGGTGGTAATATCTGAATAAATTTTTGAGGTACTGGAAATTGAATCCAGGGCCCCATGCATGTAAGGCAAATACTTTGTTGCTGAGTTATAGCTCCAGTATTTTTTACTTTTTATTTCAAGAGAGGGTCTCACTAAGTTGCTAAGGCTGGCCTCAAACTTGCAATCTTCCTGTGTTAACCTCCTGAGAGGCTGGGATTACAGGTGAACACCACAGCACTTGGCTTTAAATTTGTTTTTAGAGTTCTCTCACCTCATATTATATCCTCGTAAGGAGAACAAAAGACACCTTTTTTTTTTTAACATAGGCAAGAGGAAAAGTAACAACTGGGAATATTTTAACCAGCTTCATGTACATGAAGTGCTCTATGGTCTTCATTGTTATCATTTTCCTCTTCTATATTGATGATGATTTGAAAACAAAACAAGTAAATAAACAGAAAGAACAGTGTCCTTCAGGTCCCAGTGCTCTATCCAGAAAATGAAAGAAATATTTTTGGAGTAACGAGTAACGGTAACAGTAAAAGTATATATTATCCTTTGTAATAGTGTAATGAGACTGAGCTGGGAATACCAGAGTCATCTCCTGCAGGAATCATAGGAATTGCTGCAGAAGGGATATGAAAGGTCTCAAGCTCTAGCTCAGCACCCCGCTAGATGGATCCAGCCACTTCTGATGGTCTGATTTCACAGACGTGGCAAAATGGCATTTGGAATTGCTGGAGAAAATAACGGATGCTAGAGAGGCAAGCAAAATGACAGCCTGAGCTCTCTTGAAGATGAATGTTCATATTTATTGATTCTTTGAAAATGGAAGGAGAATGGGCTCCCTCACCCGACAAGTATAGATGAGAGCACCCGGAGTGCACACTGCATCACCAGTTAGCATGGCCAGGCCTAACAGCAACACTCAAGTGATTTTTCTAAAAGAACCTGCTTAAAGGAGGGAGCTATATCATACCCACATCCCAGCCACGTTTTTATTTGTTTATTATTTTTGGAGGAGAAGAGTTTGCTTTGACCTTTTTGGAAATTCTAATGCTTCCATAGAGTAGTTTCTAAAAAAAAATTTCCCACTCCCTCCCTGCCCTGTTGTGGCTACCATGACTAGGCTCACCCAAAGGAATTCCCCAAAGTGTTTCATTCAGGTGATGGCTGGTTTCTTAGAGAAAAAATTATCAAATTAGGCCAATATCCTTTACTACTTTTGTTTCATTTCCTTCGGTTTTATTCCTATGAAAGATGTGGAATCTGGTTTAAAGGCTGAAGTAAGAGTTTTAGGTGGAAATAAAAACTCTGCTTCTTAACTCTGTGTTAGATGTGATTACTGTTCTGAATCAACTGTATTTGTTGAAAATTTGGAATAGTCTTTCAAGAGAGAGCGGGGACAGAATTTAAAGGGACTGAATAATTGATGCCCTTGATATAGTTTTAAATTTCGAAAGCTTATTTGACTTTATAGCTTTATTGAATGTAGAATGCTCTGTTCTTTCGAGGATATAGAGAAATCAGTAGTTCTTGGATCTGACAGGTTTAGATTTTCTAGGCTATTTAATAACGATAATGATAATAGTAGGTAAAATTATACAACTATTGTGTGAATTGTCTCCTGTATCCTTCAAAATGATCCTATAAGCATGGCAGAAACTGAAATCCCTAAAGGCTAACTTGAGAGATTATAATTGGAAAACAAGAATGCAAACCAAGGCAATCTCACTCAGGGCCTTGTGCTGGTGAAACACAATATCATGCTCTCTCCCTGGAGGACTCCTTAATTTGAGCAGGAAGTTTTCCCCAATCTTATCTTTGCAACTAAGTAACTTTTGTTACATTGGGCAAATCACTTGACCTGAATTTCTGATCTGTACAATGAGGGTGTTGAATTGAATGATTCCTGAAGTCCTTCTTCCTTTCTGTTGGCAAGAGAGAGTCCTCTTGCTGATTGAAGTAATTTTTCCTTTAGCGGCAGACAGAAAGACTTTGGCTCACCTGTAATTCACAGTTTAGCTGAGACAGTAGACTACAAAGTCTGTTTCGCTCCACCAGCCAAAAGAGAGCAGGTGGCTGTCGATTTCTTATGTTCTGGGGGAAGCTATTTGTCAGTGATAACCTAGATAACTTTGGATGGCTGCAACGGCATCTCTCCCTTGGCATATGGTATGTTTAGATGCTAAACACTACCTCATTTGTGAGCACTCCCTACCCCCCCCCACACACACACAACACACACAAGCCTGGTGAACATAAAAATAGAGGTAAATAAGAAAATATCTGAAGCAGCATCCTGGAATTTTATCTTTTCTCTGGTTAAAGACTGTTATGAGCTGAAAATACTCTACTAGTTGTTCAGAGGTTTAAGATAGAAGATGTGGGATGAAGATATTTGATAATTTGGTTGCTATGCAACCACTTTACAATTATGTAAGCTCCTACTATACTAGGTAATACAGAGGGGGTGGTAAAGGATGCTGACGCAACGAGCACATAGAAGATATTTTTCATATGACAGTGCCAGAGTCTGAGACATGGAGCTGGAGAGTATATATAGGTAAGAAAGAAATGCCACATGGAACAAAGGCCAGTATTTATAGCACAAGTATGGGACTTATTAAGTTGGATGGGTTAAATGGCCTTAGCTTCAGGGAAGGAACACACACATCGGCTCTCTGAATCAGGACTTGCTCTACACAAAATTTAGCAAATATGAAGAGATAAATAAATAAAAGAAAACTGAGGTTATGGTATGTGCTATTTAATAAGGCTTACCTAATTGAATCCTTACACCAGTTTTGTAAGGTGGGACTATTCTCATTATGTAAATGAGAAAATGTAGGCTTTAGAGATGTTCATAAATTTGCTCAAGATAACAGGATAGCTGAGACTGAATCTGGGATATGAACATAAAACTTCTAGTTTGAGTCCAGAATATTTATTTTCATTACATTATGCCTGGCAAGTAATCATACATCTTTAGTGTTTCTTTCATATTATTAGTTTTCTCTTATCATTTCACTGGGAAAGATTTCTGTTGTGAATCTTTAATTTTTTTTCTTTTGGATAGATATCAAATATTTATCTCTGATGCTTCCTGGGTTTACTGAATTTCAAAAGAGGCTGCATATTCATTTTATTGTGCATATTATGGGTTTTTCCCCCCTTGTTCCTGTTATTTTCTTCAAGATCACATTCTTCTTCAAGAATCTCATTACCTTAAATAGGGAAATTGTACAGAGTCTAAGAAATAAGGTAGTTGCAAGTTACTTCAAGTGGTCTCTATGGTTTAATTAATCCACGTCTTTGGTTCATGGATTGACAGACAACGTGCCATAGCCCCACTGAGGAACTTTCTTGGTATGTCTGTTTGTAGTGTAGCCGAGTGGCAGGTGGAGATTGCTTTCCAATCTGGTGATATGCTTTCTGGATTTAGGGGGAAAAATTAACACTATAAAGCTAGTGCTAGATAAGTGTAGCATTACAGAGAACACAGTGTCCCTAATCTAATATCACAACAGGGAGGATGACAGTTACCACTTGGTGCAATGTGGAACACCTGTGTGCCTTTCACATGGCCCAGCTCTCAGTTCAATCTCACTATTATCAGTAAGGTAAATAGAGAGCATTCACTAACTGTGGTGAGCCGCTTCTGCCGTTTATGCAAATTATGGTCGCCATTACAAGATGGCGCTGGCTCCGCTGTGGTCTGTGACAAACAACTCCTTATTTGGGAGAGTTGGCGCATGACTTTTCATCACCGTATGAGAAAGCTCCACGTGGCTGCTTTGCATTGGGGCTTGAGATGCTTTATTAAGGCTGGGAGGGGCATCCGAGAGAGAGAAGAAGAACTATCAAGGGCCTGAAATAAACTACTGAAAGAAGATTCCTGAGTGTTGCGTCTTCCTTGCGGGCAAGGGGGCGCAACAAGTGGTGCCGAAACCCGGGAACCAGAACTTTCAGCAGTCAGGGGGGTGCACCGTAGTCCCAGGTAAGTGGGATCCGCGATCAAAGCGGGAAATAGTCCCAAGTAAGTGGGATCCGCGACCAAAGCGGGGCAGCAGCTGCATTGTGTACTTTCGTTTTTACTTTCGCTTATGTTTTCTGTGTTTCTCTTGTTGTGTCATTTTGCTTTTGTTTTTTGTGCTTCTTTTGTTGTTGTGTCATGGGTGCCGCACCTTCCAGTCCGCTTCTTCTGGCCCTAGATGGCCTGTTACGTTCTAAGGGTCTGGAGGTGAAACATAGTACTTTACAGAGATTTTTACAGAAGGTAGATATCGCTGCACCGTGGTTTGCATTTTCGGGCAGCCTTACTGTACCTAGTTGGGATAAATTAGGCAAAGATCTTGACTTTGCTTCTGAGCAGGGCATATTAGAGGGTGGGGTGATACCCCTTTGGAAAATGTTCCGTAGTTGCCTTACAGATGGCAGATGTCAGGAGGCACTTACAAAAGGACAAGAAGTTCTAGAGCAATTACATGAGGAGAAATCGGAGA
>NW_025999960.1:7227387-7275698 GCF_001458135.2 Marmota marmota marmota
TGGACCTCAAGGAGAGCATGTCCTATTGCATGCGGGTTAGACGCGTCCACTCCCCACCCCATGAAAAAAGGCGTCGGCTGATATGGTCTCGGATCTGGGGAAGGGCCCTCCTTAAGACTGAGCCATACTATGCAGCCACTTCTGCACAGTGGGATAGGACCTCTATTCTTGCCTGTATTGTTTTAAGAAAATAGAAAGGGGGAACTGTGGTGAGCCGCTTCTGCCGTTTATGCAAATTATGGTCGCCATTACAAGATGGCGCTGGCTCCGCTGTGGTCTGTGACAAACAACTCCTTATTTGGGAGAGTTGGCGCATGACTTTTCATCACCCTATGAAAAAGCTCCACGTGGCTGCTTTGCATTGGGGCTTGAGATGCTTTATTAAGGCTGGGAGGGGCATCCGAGAGAGAGAAGAACTATCAAGGGCCTGAAATAAACTACTGAAAGAAGATTCCTGAGTGTTGCGTCTTCCTTGCGGGCAAGGGGGCGCAACAACTAACCCTATGTTGTAGATGATTGAACCAGTCCATGGAAATCAAGCTTAGGGACATTAAATGACCCACCTGAGGTTCCACTGGTGAAAGTGGGCAAGCCTGTGGTAGCTTTATCTTCTGGCTGCAAGTCCACTCTCCCCCTTGTTATTTTGCTGTCAGAACCACTGGTGGCCTAGCCACCACCCTTCATTCTCCTCATCCCTTGCCTTCCCTTATCTCTCTCAGGTACTCTTTGTACTTTTGTAGTAGGGAATCTGGGCCAATGGAACTAAATTTGCAATTACCTGAAATTAGATTAAGTAGATTACATTTCTTAAATGAACCATATGCAAATAAACACGGGCTGCTGTGTCAATTTCAAACACTTGATTGTGTCTCTCAGAAGAAGCTTGATGAGAATTCTAATGTAGAACTCAAAGGAATTGTAAAGTGATTATTTCATAATTGTCTAATTGAATTCAACAAACCACCTACTGAGTACCAATTAATGTGCAAATCACAGTACTAGATACTATGAGGGGTAAAATAAAAAAATAAAATATTGCCTTCCCTGCAGTGCCTTGATAATTATGGGGAAAAGAAGCATACTTTTTACTTTCTGTTCTTTTTTGTTATTATTTTCAGTTCTATTGATCAGACCCAGGGCTTCACACATGTTAGGCAAGTGCTCTACCACTGAGCCACATCCTCAGCTCCTACTTTCTATTCTTTATTCTCTCCTTTCTTGTATTAAGGATTCAAGAAACTCACTATAATAACCTTTAATAAAACATGCCCCCCAACCAGCTCCTCTGGCTTTCTAAGTTTACCTCTCCTTCCCCTCCTTCTCCTCCTCTTTCTCCTCCTCCTTCTCTTCTTCTTCTTCTTTTTAAATATCCAAATATGACACTGTGTCACCAAACTACATTTGACTATAGGAACTTAGGTACTATCACACACTAATATTGTTGAGAATTTCCTGGGAATACTTAAATGTCTTAATGGGCACCTATGCTCCCCATCTTGACTCTTGTTCAAGGATCTTTTCTCAAACACCTCTAACACTTCCTCCATTGCTTCTTCCATAGGATATTTCTCATTTCCTCAATTCACTTTCTTATAAAATAGTACCAACATAGTGCTCAAGGAGCAGGTGGATCAGATATGTCTTGTCACAGTGATGTGTCAACCACAAAATTTTAGTAGCATGGAACAGTATATGGTTTTTGTTCATTTGTCAGTGTTGGTCAGCTTTGTGGTTTGCTGATCTCATTTGGGATTGCTATCATGTTTAGGAGTCAAATGGTGTCATCTGATGAAGAAGACCTCAGCTGTGACAACTGGGAAGGCTTACCTCTGTTGCTGCATTTCTATTCTTCCAGCAGGCTAGCTGATGTGTGTTCTCACTGCGGGAAAAGGGGTTAGAGCAGGCACATCTACTCATGCAGGTGCCTGTGCGACAACCTCCAGCCTGCCACTGTTCAAAGCCAGTCACATTGTGGAGCCCAGCACCAGAGTGTAAGGGTGCCCCAAAGTTACATGGAAATAAGAAGAAGTTCAGGAAGAGAACATAAAGCATCCAAAGACGTTGAGAAGACCACGTTTCTGTCATTTTGAAAAACATAGTATCTCCCAAGAAAAAATGAGAATTACATTTAGGAAGGCAGTTACCACCTGAATAATTTGAATTTTTAACTTCCAATAAGTATTTGTAAATTATCTGAAATATAGTACAGATTAATTCAAATGTTCAGTGTCCATTTTGGAAAATTCTTAAGGTGATTTCTTCAGACTTAAAAATGAACTCAAATGCAATATGTTAACTTTAATATCCAAATAGAAGATGTGGCTGGGTTTGTTTTATTTTGTTTCTCTCTCTTTCTCTCTCTCTCTTTTTTTTTTGCTATTGTTGACTTGTAAAAGACCAGTTAAGAATTCATTCTGGGTAAGGGGTGTGGCTAGGGGAGCAGAAGGAGGGGAGGGGATAAGAAGGTAGGAAGGATAGTAGAATGAATTGGACATTATTACCCTATGTGTATATATAAGTATACAACCAGTTTAACTCTACAGCATGTACAACCTGAAGAATGAAGAATGAGAAGTTATACTCCATTTATGTATGAGGTGTCAAAATGTGTTCTACTGTCATATATAATTAATTAGAACAAATTTTTAAAAAAGAATTCAATTGAAATGGATATAAATTGTTAAGGTTATTGAAACTTTTAATAGAATGCTGACATTGCAGGTGGGGTATATGTGGGAAAATTCATATAATTATGGTTCAAAATATCCAGTTATAACTTAGGGAATGCCCAAAGAAAGCAAAATTAAAGTTCACGTAGGGAAAAACAAAAACTGTATTTACAAAACACTACTTCCCACTTTGGTGGGGGGTGGGTGGCGGGCGCTGGTGGACATATGTGGCCATAAAAACAAAACAAAACAAAAGTTTTCTGTTTATTACTACTTATACATTAAAAACAAACAAACAAATAAAATCCTATTATTTCATCATCTATTTTCCTCCTCCATTTTTGCTTTTAAAATCTGATGCCTGGTAAAGTAAATATTCTTTTCATCATGACATTTATAATGGATTTCAGAATATTTTTTCCTTTTAATTTTACTGGACTAAATTTTCACTTGAAAAATAATTTTAAAAGAGGAAATTACAGAATAAAACCATCACCAATGTAATTTTTTGAAGATTTTGAAAATTAAAAAAACATCAGAAATGGTACAAGAATTTCCTTTAGGCAGAAGTCAAAGTATTACAATGGTGTCCCTGGTTCACTGCTAATTTTCCTCAAGATAAGTAGTGATTAATGTTTCCCAGATATTGTTAAGGTCTATTTAATTTCTAAAGATATCTAGGTATTTATTTTAAATTATGAAATGTGGGCATAAGATGCCCAGTGATAGTCGCTACCAGTCATTTTTATTTTTCAGATATTTTTTATAGACTTGTTTTGCTTTTACCATAGAAAATACCAAGAAGGAAGAAAAAATAATCATCTAGAATGGCACTTCAGGGAAAAGGAATATAGCCATCTAGTTTTTCCCCAATACATATATTCACATATTCATTCATACATATTTTTGTTGAAGTGTCAGTCATGTACTGTTTTGTAGTCTACCATTTTCACTCTATAACATATCATGAATATTTTCTAAATTATTACATTTTTCTGATACATACCTTCAACTGTAGCATAGTTTGTAGTTTGATTTTTTTCTTTTAGGGTTTTCTCCAGATATTTAATGCAAGATGCAGTGTGAATAAACTCCAAGCCAGTTGGGTACCTGGCTGTTGCAGTCCTACTAAATGAGGCAAAAGTTTTACAAGTCAGCTAAACATCTTATATGGATCTATTTCTGCTCTTAATTGCTATAATGTAGATAGTTGGATAAGTAAGGTTGTCTCTTGTGCATTTTCTCCTAAGGAAGTGATATACCTTAAATATACATGATAAACATAAAAAATTCTACTTCATAATTGGATGAGAAGACCCAGCCTTGACTATAAATAGCTTATTTTCATGACAATATTTAGAGATTATTAGGGTTCACTGTCACTAGTGTAATCTGGTAATAGGGTAGCTAGAGCTGTTACTCTTAGTGAGTATTCTGGGATGATGTTTAAACATACTAAATTTAATAGCCTGTCTTTTGCAACTCCAATAAAAGCATTATTGGCAATCACCTTTTAACATAATTTTTAAACAACTTTTTGGACATTTAGTTTGTTTGCATTTTCCCCTATTGTGAAAAAGTCCATGACAAATATTTTCTAGTTAAATGAAATGAGTTCTGGAGTCCCCTTATTTCTTGTTTCAGTTTAAAATCTGCCTCTTTTCTTTTGGTTATGATTATTATAAATCTTTTGTTCTTGTTTTGTTTTTCTGTAGTTTGCTGCAATGGGTATATGAGGATTGCACTGAATTTTGCATAGAAAATAGTGAAACCTGTTTTCTGCATTTGCAGTTCTCTGATAACCTCAGAAAAATTTTTGCTAGTTGCACATTTAATTATTGCTACTGTTCAATTTGTTCGTATTCTTTAGGAATGCAAACAGCCATGTATTCCTTGTTCTCTCTTAATCCATTTACTGTCACTATAACAGAACACCTGAGCCTAGCTAATTTATAAAGAAAAGAGGTTTTTGTTGTTGTTGTTGTTTTGTTTTGTTTTTACTCACAGTTCTGGAAACTAAGCCTAAGATTGGGTGGTGGCATCTAGTGAGGACCTTCTGCTGTATCTTCACATGGTGGGAGAGTGGAAGTGCAAGTGGGTAAGTGTGGAAGAGAGATAATTTGTGGGGTTGACTTGTAAAACAGTTTACTCTCAAAGAGACTCATTCAGTTCCATGGGAGTGAGAACTCACTTGAGAAAGACAGTTATCCATTCCCGAGAACTCTGCTCACATGACCCAAACACTTCCCACTGGGTCTAACTCCCAATACTGTCACATTGAGGAATTAAGGTTGTTGTAACATGAAGTTTTTGGGGAAATGCTCCAGCCCTAGTATCATCCATATCTATCACCTTCCCTAATTATTTCCTCTTTGCCTATTTTCAGTTCCCTCTGCAAGGTTGTCCTTGACGACAGCACATGTGGTGCTTGCACCAGCAGTGTGGGAGCTTGTTAGAAACACACAGTTTCGGAACCCAGACCTCTGGTATCAGAAGTTCTGTTTTAACAAGAACCTCAGGTGATTCCACACATGCTAAGTTGTGAGAAACACTATTCTACAAGCCTGATTGCTTTTTCTGTAGTAGGGCTGCTGTTCCTGGTCTTCAGTGAAGATTTCAATTTAGTTGCTGTATTTTGGGTTTTTCACAGAAACTTTTCAATTTGTGTTTTTTCTTTCCATCATATCATGTGCTCTTTACACTCTTCTGTTCTATTACTTTCTCATTGCAGAACATTGCTTTTGGGTTTCTCTGTCACTTTTCTGTGAATTTCTCATCACAGAAACCCTGACTCCTTTGTGAAAAATACTGGCTTATTGAAAATTTTTTGGAGGAGAATCTTATGTGTTTAGAAATATTTTGCCTTTAAACATTTTAATTACTACTCTCTCTTATATGGCACAGTTTTCTCCCTAGGAGTCCAACCTCTGTGTCTCTGTGTCTGTCTGTCTCTCTCTTTCTCTTTGTGTATGCATGTGTGTTTTTGCTTGTGTGTTACAAATTCACCACAAAGAGATTCAGTCCAAATTTCAGTGTTGGCCAATAAACTAAAGGATAAGTGGTTACATTCCCACTCTTGGTAAACTTTACTAATCTTGGAGCTAGAACTTTACTAATCTTGGAGGTTGATAATCTCACATGTGTTTTGTTTCGGTTTTATAGTAGCTTTCACCAAATGTTTTCATTGTCTTCTGAGATAGTTCACTTCCTTGAATCCACAGGTTGTCTGATACTTTGAACTAGAATGCTATGTGAAGAAGTTCCATCTCAGGCTTTTTCCACCTCCCCATCTCTGACCATTGTATTTTATTTTCATCAACTACAAGTCAAAGAGCTGCCAACAGTTGCTCCTCCATGTTGGGGTTTCTGTCTTTGTGCCCATGTAGAAAACATGCAAGGCGATGAAGGACGGCCATGCCACAGAGCCACAGCATGAAGCACAGTTTGGCCACTGATCTTACACACAGGGGGGCAGGAATAAGGCACTCTGCGGTGTTTTTTCATGTTTTTTTCTCTTAATAAAATGAAACCTATAAATAAAGCACAACTCAAATTATTTTCTCCTAATCCTTTGTTACCACTCTTGTCTCTGGCAGAATTTATTCCAAGATTCTGGCAGAAACTGGTCCAGGAGTCTTGCGTTCGAATGTTGTGAGTTTTAATCAGGTTTTCTGTGTTTCACAGGCAGGTTAGTGAGATATCAAATGAGGCTTGCGTGGAGTTGTTAATTGATTCTTATTTGGAAACAGTAAACCAAATAGATTTTACTCTATCTCATAAATTCTATCCAGGGTAAAGATTAAGCTTTCCTTTATGAAATTATGAAATTTTAGAATGTCTACCTAATGTCTTCAGATATTTCCTTCAAAATCCTTAGCACCTTCTCATTTTAGTCTCAACTGTTGCTTTTAAAATAATTTATCACATCTTTACTTTGTAACTGAAAATCTTAACTTTATGTCAAATTTATATCACCTGTAAAAGTCAAGCCAAACTGGATGATTTTGTGTCAATTGAGACAAACAAGAAAACCTCAATACCAAAATATGAATTGAAATATTAGAGTCCTTTTATTCATTTAAAAAGACAGCATTGCTGGGCATGGTGGCATACTCCTATAATCTCTGATTTGGGAGGCTGAGGCAGGAGGATTGCAAGTTTGAAATCAGACTCAGCAACTTAGCGAGGCCCTAAGCAATTTAGTGAGACCCTGTCTCCAAATTTCTAAGTAAAAATAAAAGGAGCTGCATATTTTATCTATCTATCTATCTATCGTGGGGGAAGTACTTTGGGTTGAACCAGGGGAGCTTTACCACCGAACTACATCCCAAGGCCCAATATTATTTTTAAAATAGATGTGCATTCACACTAAAATAAATGTACTTTAGGACAATAGTTTTGTTAACTTTTAACATGTTAACTTTTTCTTTAATACAGCTTCTGTAAAAGTTTCGTCTGATGAAATGATCATAATGGCACATTCTAAATTAATTTCTACTTGTGATGTTGGAAGTTTTTACAAGAAGAAATCAAGAGGCAGCTAATCATGGTTTCTAGATTAATGAGAGATAAATGAATAAGTAAAACTTTAAAATCTGATCAGAATATTAAGAGCTAAGATTTCTTTAAGGAAACATGTACAAGGAATATGGGTATATACAAATAAAAATTTAGAAGGATCTTAAGTTGCAGCTATAGTTCCGGGGTAGAGTATTTGCCTAATTCCCTATTCTGTTAAACTCTGGTGCATTGAAAGAACTAACCAAAAGAAAATAAGAGAGTGGCATGCTACACAATCAAGAGTAAAGAAGAAAAAAAAATCCTACATAGGCTTAACTCAAATGAGTAGATTACCCCAAATCAGAACCATGAACCACTTAATTATCATGCTTGGTAAAATTTTTCATAATTGAACAGATCAGTAATCTTTCATTGGTTATTATCAATTTTGTTACATTTATTGATTTATTCATAGTCTATCACCAAACACAATGTGAGGAATCATTTAATATGTAAAATTTACTTTCTACTGCTCAACAAATCTGTTTATGGAGCCCCACTAAGAGGTGAACAATCCCTTTGACAGCAGCACTGCCTGCTCAGAAGATGTGTCATTTATGGACAGAGATGCTGCTTTGGACTCATTTTGTTTCTCTTCTGTATGATTAATGCTCAGATCTCTTCTTTTAAACATCAGTTTGACCTTTTAGTATCTCACTATCTTTATTTTTTCCTGTTTTTGAAAAAGAACACTATAACACCACCAATTATGGTTAAATAGAGAAGAAAAATCAAGGTCAGTAGGCATTTTTCAAGTTAAAAAATGATGGTATATATTCATTATTATCTCAATATGATAATAATTTAAACTCTACTAAATTTAAGTAAACTACAATTACTTTTATCCCAAGATGATACAAAAAGAAGTGGATTTGAAATTAATTCTGTGACTTTCTCCCCAATTCTAACCCTCCCCCATTCATCATGTTTCTTTTTTTTTTAATTGGTGACATGAATTTATTTATTTATTTATTTTTAAATTTTTATTGTTGGTTGTTCAAAACATCATCATATTTCTTTAGAGTTCATTTTCTTAAAAGAGAAAATGCTTTTCAAGGTTAACAGTTTTCTTTAATTCAAAGAATTCAAAGGGCAGAAAATAAATACTAATAATCCTTTTCTCCAGCCCCAGGTTGTTTCATTTCCCAAAGCATCTACACTCCACAATTTGTTCCCACTCTTTTTGTGGATATGATTATAACCATATGTGGAAACCATTTACCTCAATTGATTTCTGCATTCACCTGCCATTAAGTATAAGGAATTGAGTTCACTTACACTTCTACTTTCTAAATTATTATTAACAGGCTGGGGACAACTCAGTGCTAAAGTGCTTTCCTAGCATGTATGAGGCCCTGGGTTTGATCCTCAACACCTAAAAGGAAAATTATTATAAAGAGCCTCATTATATTAGTTCTTCTTAAAACAATGCACTCAAACAGTGCACTGATTTATATGCATTTCACCATGAAAGGTGAAAGAATTAGTGCACTTAGCCTTGATTCTTTGATAGTCTTTTAGGAATAAAATTATTTTTCCATGTTGAGAATTATAATGAGCTGGGTGCAGTGGTACACACCTGTAATCCCAGCAGCTTGGGAGGCTGAGGCAGGAGAATCACTAGTTCAAAGCCAACCTCAGCAAAGGCGAGATACTATGCAACTCATTGAGATCCTGTCTCTAAATAAAATACAAAATAGGGCTGGGATGTGACTCAGTGGTCCAATGCCCCTGAGTTCAATCCCCAGTACCCCTCCAAAAAATTATAATAATTGCATTTTAAATGTTACCATAATTATCAGTGACATACTCAAATTATAAGAGTTGCTTATTTGGGGCTGGGATTGTGGCTTGGCGGTAGAGCGCTTGCTTAGCAAGGGTGGGACCTGGGTTCGATTCTCAGCACCACATAAAAAATNAATTTTGCAGGGCAAAAAAATGTAATTTTTTATAAAATTCCTTATTTTACTTTGTGAATATGATGGAAAATGCTAGATCCAGTAATCCTGAATGAAATAAAGGACTAGATGCTTCTTTTGCTATTCACCAAACATTTGTTGAGTGCCAACCAAGTGATATTCACAGTGCAAACTCTGAGGCTAAGAGAGATAAATAGATGAGAACAACGAAATCTCAACTCTCAAAGCCTAGTAAGGGACCTCACAATTTAGGACATCAAAATATCAATATATTCTGCCACCACTGTTATAAACAGGAAATAGGCTTATATGGTATGTTCCAAAGAGCAAAATTATGAGAACCAAGTTTTCAGGATGTATAGGATTCTTAGGTAAGTATGTTGGAAAAGTTTGGGAAAATACTTGAAAGTTTAGATAAATTACCCATTACTAGAATTTTAGTTTTGTGCTTAATTTTCTTTGTAGTAAGTAAAGGATAACGTAAGTAATATTCCAATGGTTTAAAAACATGTCTGAAAATTAGAACAAATTAAAATAAATAAATAAATAAACACTAAAAAAAAAGTCTGCACATTTATTTTTAATACCCTCCCTTTAAAGGTGGAGCTTAATTTCTCTCCCCTAGAATGTGAGCCAGAATTGATGACTGGCTCCTATCTAATTAGACTGTGCAGGAAGCAATGGTGTGTGACTTCCGAGGTTAGGTTGGAAATGACATTGTTGATACTATGTTGTTTGTTCTTGGACTGATTCCTTTAGAGAAAGTCAGTAACCAGCTGTGGCATGAAGGCACTCAGGCAGCCTGTCTCACCTGGGAGGAACTGAGGTCTCCTGCCCCCAAGCCAGCAACAACTTGGTGGCCCTGAGTCAGCCACCCTGGAAGTGAGACTTCCAGTCCAGTTAAGCCTTCAGAGCCCTGGAGCCCCAGCTGGCTTCTGACTATAGCCTCATGAAAGACCCTGATCCAGAAGTGCCTGGCTAATCAGCTCCAAAATTTGCTGACCTACAGAAACAGTGAGGATGAAAATGCTTGTTTTCTTAAGTCACTAAGTTTTGGGATAATTCATTATACTATAATAGATAACAGTGTACAAATCAAGATTTTTTAAATTAGGATTTGAGGGGGAAAATAAAAACAAAATTTTAGTATGCAGACAGTATCTTCTAAAAGTTCATGTTTCTTATCATTTCTTATATCATAACATAATTGTTTCCTTTTTTCTGGGCAAAATTGGTTAAGGAAAATCATACTCAATTGCTATTGAAATAAAAATATAATCTTCACTTAAAAAGAAGGTGTAGTCTTATTTAGGTCCTTGATGTAAATACATTATATAATCTCTTCTGAGCACCTCTCACAATTTCTTTTGTTAGTGTATGCTAATTTCTTTCTTTACAACTGCTAACAAAAAATACTTCAGGAAAAGAATTGCCATAAAAGCAATTAGAACTTACTGCACAATCGATAGACTCACTTGCCATTTGTATGCTATACCTAATATGAAATATAATTGTCAACATGATTTGGATTTCTGTAAGCTTTTTTGCAAATAATTTTAGAGGTTAAGTAAGAGCTTGACTCAAATATCAAACTTTCCCTAAGTTACCTCCTTCCAACTAAGAAAACTGCCTATCATAACTTGGTGCATGGGGAAATATGGGAATAGGGATACTTGCTAGGACATGTGGTTTCCTAAGGGACTTAGGCAATGACCAGCTTCAGTTTTGCAATAAAGTACATAAGTTTTTCTTTTAGAGGAACATTTAAAGAAGAAAGTGGTTTAACATTTTTCTTTGATCTTAGAAATAGCACATACTTTTGTAGGCTGTTATTTATTTATTTTTCAATAGACTACCGGACAAATACACTTTCTTAATTTGGATTCCCAAAAGAAATAAAGAGTTCTCTGAAGAGGTTTTAAGCACATTATTTAAAAAATTCATTGGAAGAAGAATACAAAATCAAAAGAATAATTGCCTGAAATATTGTAATTAAAAGTACAAAGCAATGTTGCTTAATATTGATGAAATTTTTATCTGATTGTTATTCCTTTAGCTACTTTAAATGATGGTTTTATATAAATACATAAGTATATGTGTATTTCATGGCAAAAAGCAGAGACAAATCTGATGGGAAAGAAAAGTAGTCCTTCTAAATAAAGTGGCAACACACACACACACATACACTAAAGGAAGGCTTATTAGTAGAAGCAAAGGAACACAGGGATTAGGGATGTAGCTCAGAGGCAGAGCACTTGCCTAACATGAGTTTCTGAGTTCAATCTCCCCCCCGCCCCCATACACACATATTTAGGAGATATGTTGAAAGTTTAGATGTCAAGCTAGGAGGCTAGAGAAGAAAAAAAGATAATGAGATATACCCATTTGCGACTGTTTTAAAATTGGTTCTCAGAAAAGGAGACCAAATGTGTTTGTTCCTGGATCCAAACATGACCAGGTCCCCCTAAAGTCAAATAAGACCTGTAAGGTAATTTTGTGCAATGGTTATAACTGTGGCCTTTAGAGCCATAATGCTTGGGCTTGAAACTTCACTCTTCCTTTTATTGTTTTTTTTTTTTGTTGTTGTTGTTTTTAATCTCTGTGCCATTGTTTTTTCACTTGTAGAATAGAAATAATAAGAATTGGATTATCAAGGAAATGCAAATCAAAACCATAATGACATATCACCTCACCCATGTAAGAATGGCTATTATCAAAAGGACTGAAGATAACAAGTGCTGGTGAGGATGTGGAGAAAAGAGACCACTTGCACACGGTTGATGGAAATGTAAATTAGTACAGCCATTATGGTAACAATTGAAGCTCCTCAAAAAATTAAAAATAGAACTACCATATGATCCAGCAATCCCACCAACGGTTATATAGCCAAAGAAAATGAATTCAGTATGTAGAAGAGACATCTGCTTTCCCATGTTCATTGCTGCAACACTCACAATACCCAAGAAATGGAATCAACCTGTGTCCATCAACTGGTGAACAGATGAAGAAGATGTGGTACCTAAGCACACAATGGAACAGCATTCAGACATAAAAAGGAATGATATCCTGTCATTTGTAACATGGGTGGAACTGGAGATCATTATGATAAGTGAAATAAGCTAGGCATAGAAAGTGCAGTTACACCTATGATCTCACTCATATATAGAATCTAAAAAAAAAAAAAAAAATCTCCTAGAGGGTAAGTGTGGAATAATGGTTACCAGAGGCTGGGGAGAGGAAGGTGGTGGTGATAGGGACAGGGAAAGGTTGAACAATGGGTATTAAGTTACAGTAGGTAAGAGCAAGAAATTCTTGTGTTGTATACAGTAGGGTAAATATAGATAATAATAACATACTATATATTTTGAGAAGCTAGAAAAAATAATTTTGAATATTTTCACCCAAATAAGAGATGAATGTTTCAGGAGATAGATATGGATAGCCTGATTTAAACATTATGCCATGGAGACATGTATCAAAATAACATATTATCCCACCAATATATACAATTTTAATATTTTTATGTGTCACTTAAAATTAAAAAAAAATTAGAAATTGAATCTTTCAACTTTGTTGGAAGGATGAAAGGTGAGAAAATGCATAAATGAGTCTGAGCACATTGTAAATACCTTAATATATGAACTCTTACTTGTATTATAATGATCATTAGTGTTAACACTAATAGTGATAATGATGATAATAATAGTGAAAATACAATAGGAAAGATCACAAGAAACAAATTAGAATGGTTTCCTGAGATAATCCATATTTGTAAACCTTGAGAGTTGTTCTCTCAGAGACAAGTCATTGTTCAATTAAATAGCCCTCTGGAAATTGAAGGCACAAAGACATTCTAGGGGAAGGAAGAGCAGGAAAAGGCACCAGGTAGAGCCCTGTGCTGAGAAAGAAATAGAATTAGAAAAAGAAAAGAATGTTGAACTTCAATTTCTTTGAACTTAAATGCACAAACTGAAGGAGACTTTATTTTTGGATTTTAATTTCTTTCTAGGAATTTCCTAATGGAGCAAGAGGTTCATTTTCAAAATTAAAGCAAAGGATATTGGAGCTCATAATCAATCTCTGGTGAGCATTTTAAGAACAGTGGTTGAGTGTATTTGGAAATAGGAAATAAAATTTTGGCTTTGAGTGTCCCCTCTCTGCAGAGTTAAATGATACTCATTCTGATATATTTCAGGGTTCACTGGGGCTCACTATGGAACTCTCCAGAGGAAACACAGGGCAGCAGACATAAGTTTCTGGGAGAAGCCAGCTCATGAAAGTGGGGAAGGGCTGCCCGAGGCTCAGCAGGTCTTCTGGCCTGAGGGGGACTGTCACTAAGGTATAGACTTGGCTATTGACCCAGGGAGATAAGCTAGATTAAAGTATTAGAGTCTGTTTCTGCCAATAGGTTAGAAAAAACTTCCATAAAAACTTCTTTCCCCCATTTGAGGAAAATTCAAAGGGAAGAACACTTCTGGATTTTTTCCTCCCAGCCCATTTCTTAATCCTTCCTCTCTTAGTTCCTTAGGCCTGAGGTGACAAAGTACCACAAACTAAGTGCCTTAAAACAGAGTTATTATTTCACAGTTCTGGAGGCTAGAATTCTTGATTCTGGGTCTGGATTGGGCCATGCTCTCTTCTGAAGTCAGAGAGGAATCCTTCCTCTAGTTTTGGAGGAAGCTAGCTATTCCTAGCTTCTGGTGGCTACTGACAATTGACATTCTTAGCTTGCAGCTGCATCACACCCATCTCTACCTTGGTCTTCACATGACCTTCTGCCCTCTTGAGTCTCTCCAAGTTTCTGTCTTCTTATAAGGACACACAAATCATTGCATATAAGCCACGCTGACCCAGTGTGATCTCTTCTTAAACTGATTACTTCCAAATAAGATAACATTTACAGGATTAGGACTTGAACATGTCTTTTAGGGGAATACAATTCACCCACAATGCTCTGTAGGCAAGGATATGGGAATTCTGGTTATGTTGAATTTGATATTCACAATGGGTATGCATTTAATATTGGGCAGGTTCTGTATACCTTATTTTTGAGCTTGAAGATACATCACCTTCATTGTTATGGTTTGGATATGTTGTGTTTTCCAAAAATTCATGTGTGAGGCAATGCAAGAAGGTTTAGTGGTGGATGATTAGATCATGAGAGCTTTAACCCAATCAGTAAACTAATCATTGGATGGACTAACTGGGTGGTAACTACAGGCCAGTAGGGTGTGGCTGGAGGAGGTAGGTCACTGGGATTGTGCTTTTGTGATTTATATTTTGTGTCTGGTGATAAGAGATTTATATCTGCTTCCTGTTGCCATGTCCAGAGATGCTTTCCTCCACTAAGGCTTTCCACTATGGCCTTCTGCCAAGATATTCTGCCTCACCTTGAGCCCAAAACTATAAAGTTGGCCAGCCATGAACTGAATCTCTGAATTCATAAGCCAAAATAAACTTTTCCTCCTCGATATCGTTCTTGTCAGGTTTTTTGGTCAGAACAACAAAAAAGTGGACTAGAACACTGATACTTCCCACACTGAGGCACAAGTGGCTCTATTGTGCTGAGTGGCACTTATACCTGGTAGGCCTGCCTATACAAGAGGAAGAGCCACTATTCTCTGACTCACGTTACAGTTTCTCCTGCAACTGGGTGAGCAATTCAGGTTGGCCCTACATTGTGGGATCAGCTGCCTCAGCCCACAGGAAAGAGACAAGGAAGCCTCACTTATCTTCAGATCTCACTGCATTCCCTTAACACCTTTTACCAGAACCAGCAGATTTAGAGTGGGGGAAGCATGCTGGTTTAGTTTAATCAAGTGGTACTTCCTTCCCCTGTAAATTGCCGTGATGTGAACAATTCAGTATTCAGTGCCTATAACTCACTGAAAGGAAGTGAGGGTGAATAAGATGACGAGTGGTTAGAAAAGAAGCTAATGAGTAACTGTGGGTCCAGGGCATGTAAGGTGTACAACCTGATGAGGTCTTTATAGTTCTTTCTAAGTGTGATGAGAAGCTCCTGACAGATTTTGAATAAAGGGGTCACGTTGCATGATTGTGGTTTTGAAGGTGGGAGAGAATGTAGGGAGACAAGGGCAAAGGGAGGAGACAGGTAGGAGGCTGCTGCAAGCGTCTTGATGAAGAGATGAAGGTAGGAAAAAGTTTGATTCAGAAGACAAGGTATTTTAAATGTAGAACAATAGGTTTGCTAATGATCTGAAGTGGTGTGAGAAAGAGGCATCTCTGTGGGCTCCAACTGTTGGACATGCTATTAAGCAAAAATGTTGCAAGTTGCCCTGGGTTAAATAGTGTCTCCCTAAAATTCCTGCCCATCTAGAATACCAGGATATAACTATTTGGAATAGGGTCTGTGTTGATGCAATCGAGTTATGATGAAGTCATTAGGGTGGGCCTTAATTCAGTGGCCCATGTCCTTAGAAGAGAGAAATCTGAACACAAATGCTGAGGGGCCTGCTCTTCCAGCATTGACTGTGGGGAGCTTGAGGGCACAGAGAAACCCTTCCAGAGCCAGTTTCAGAGAACAGCATCTGCTTTATTGCACAGCAAAACCAGCTTTTATAGTGAGTATGTGAAAATTTACATATAACGGTCATGATAGGCCAGAGGTGATACACGACATATCATCTTATGGAAATCAAGGCACCAAGAGTTTAGAAACTGCCATGCAGGCTGACCTTGCATCAGTAGGGGAATAACTTCTTGTCAAAGGAGCTAGGAAATGGTGCTTGCCAGTGTTCTGACAGCAATCTGTCCCCAAACATAGTGTTCTATGTTAGGACTTCCCTGATGCACAATGAGCAAGGTAAGAATTCCTCCATGAGCGTTCAGGGTTAGACCCTGAAACACACAAAGATACGCACAAGGGGAAGAAGATGTGAAGACAGAGGCAGAGACAGCTAAAAAGCCAAGAAACTATGAGAAGCAGGAAGAATGAAGAGAGGATCCTCCCCTACAGCCTTTGGACAGAACAAGGCCCTGCAGATGCATTAATATTGAACATTCCAGCCTCCAGAACTGAAAGATACTTTATTGTATGCCATCCAGTTTGTGGTGGTTATAGCAGTCATAGGAAACTAAAATACTAATTAAGATATATAGGTATTTTGTTTTAATTTTCTTTCTTTGAGTGCTATTAACACAATCTTATAACTCTCCTGAACAGTAGTTCCTCTTTTTAGTTTTCTGTTTATAATGTTAGAAATACCCGGGTGTCACAGGAATCAAACTCGTGCTCAGATGTAGCTCAGCAAGGCAAACTTGATTTCATCAGAACAGTGTGTTACTGAACAAAGACTGGCAACTAAGCACACTTGGGCGGGCAGTCTGCCTGTTTTTATCCCTAAGGCAGCACTGCCCCTTGCTCTGATAGGAGAAGCTCAGGTTTACAATCTATGGGATTTGCTAATTTTAAAATTGGGGAGGACAAAGGCAAAGACTATGGTTAAAATGGCTATCATTGAACATATTCAGGAGACTGGATCCAGGAGTTTAGATAGATAGGCTACAGGTTGCCTTTCTTACATCCAATTTTACATTTACTATATTCTGAAAATGGACCACTGGACTTTCTACTTCTCACAATACTTTTAATTCTTACTGAGGTCCAAATTCTGCAAAGTTAGATGTAATTTTCTCAAAGATTGTTAAATTACCAATGACGTTTGTCTAGTATGAAAGCAAATGTGATCTTTCTAGTAGAAGAGGTGACCCTGGAAGTTATGGTTCTATTGCCCTGAAAACTATGAACCAGTGTTTAATAGGATGTTAGGTATCCATCTTGCCCAGCAACCTCTCTCTGAGAAATCAGAATTGAGGAGATAGTAGCCAAATTTCCCAAATAGGCTAGTTCCTTTTGGCACAATAATGAAGTTCCCCATTTTAATCCTTCTACATAAAAGAGGTAACCTGGTGATAGCCAATCAATTATTTTTTTCTACTGTTCTTTCTCCCTGTTCTGTCTTCAAGGAAAGTAACTTTGAAATGGTCAAACTGGTTTTTGCTTTTTATTTTTGTTCTCTTTATTCTTTATCTATAAAATCAACATTTTTTTTTGGTTAGCCTAGCTGAACAGTAAACTAAACTTTTAATTTTTTCACTTCACTCTAGAAATAATATATACTGAGATGATGCCCCAACCATGCCGTAATTAAGTTTAATTCATGCTATACCTCACATAATACATACAATTACATTTTAGAAAATTAGACTTCTATAATGACAGGAATTTAAAAAAAAATGTTTAGGAACTTTATCTTAATGGATAAATAGGTAGATGATAAGTAGGTTTGATTGGAGGATGAGTAATAGGCATGTGGCAAGAGTTAGCCATGATTATCTGTTCTGATAGGACATTATATATTTGCGCAGTACTTTCGGGCATTTGATTTCCTTGGCTTTCAACTTTAGAGCTTCTGGAGTTTGTTTTCATTACCTGGGGGCATTCCCTGAGCTTATTATTCAGCCACAGGCATTGTCCTTGGTCATAAATATTAACTAAACATTATGAGGCAAATATTCTTATGAACACACTTGCTTTACAAGTAAGGAAACTGAGGTATGAAAAGTTTAGTAACTCACAGCCACTGAACTCGTAATTTAGAAGCAGAAATATAAACACAGGCTGGCTGAGGTCAGAATCTCCTATGTAATCTCATCTAAACCCAGCTGATTCTCAGTATTGCTTTTGCAAATAGAGCTCACTTATCCTAAGTCACTGAGAGGGAAAATTGAGGTACAGGGACTTCCCTCAATCCTTCCAAGGTTAACTAGCTTCTTAGTAGTGATTTGGATTATTTTGTTAGTTCATATAAAAAAGAACAAAAGAGACTAAGAGGTAAAGTGAGAATGAGACATATTCTGATCATTGAGCAAAGTCTGATAGAGAGGGAATTCAAGGGAGAGCAAAATTCTTACCAATGGAGAGTTTGTATATTGAAAAGTTGCCCCAGGTAGAATTGACTGAAAAGGGTATCCATAAAAGTAGAAGAAAGTGTTAACTATAGAGATAAGACTGATGGAAGAGAAAAAATTGTGAAAGTGTCTTTCTGGGGTGGATGGATGTTGTTTGTCAGTCCTATATGAGCAGAGCTGAGTTATTTCTGGAGAAGCTTCAGAGCATAGGCAAGGAGAATATCAGATGTGTTTAACAGAATTTGGAAAACTGGGACTCAAATCTGTAGATGTGTCTTCATAGGTTAGTTACATCTTTGCACAGCTATTTTACTGTATTAAAGGGTACATGTTTTCATAAAAGATATTGCTGATAATAAAACCCTAATTTATATAAAATAGGTAGTTTCAAAACTGCTTATTGCATAAAACATTTTACTTTGCCTAAGATTTTATTAGGCTAATAATTCTCACAACAATCCTATAGAGCAAATACCATTGTCTCTCATTTTTCAGATAAGAAAAGAAAGTCAAAATACATTTTTATGCCCTTAGTCATAGCAACTATAAATGCTAGTACTATTATTTGTGTTCAAATCCAATCTCTTTTTCTTTGTATTATATCACTGTTATGGTTTGGATCTGAGGTGTCTCCAAAAGCTCCTGTGTTATTGTGGGAATATTCAGAGGTTAAACAATTACATTATGAGACCTGAAATGTAATTAGTCCATTTTAGTTTGAATAGACTAACTGGGTGATGACTGAGGAGGTGGGTCACTGGGGGCATGTCCTGGAGTCCCGTTCCCTTTCCTTTCTGACTGCTATGAACCGAGCAACTTTTCTCTGACATACCCTTTTACATTGATGTTCTGTCTCCTCTTGGGCTCAATGTAATGGAATCAGCTGACCGTGGACTACACCTCTGAAAACTTGAGCCAAAATAAATTTTCCCTCCTCTAAGTTGTTCTTGTTAGGTATTTTGGTTATAATGATTAAAAAATTGACAAATACAATCACTTGTGTTATTCCCATGTTAAGAAATTTCATTTGTAGATAGATGGGTAGCTAGTCCTTTGGAGGATTATAGACTTATGTTTATTAAAATCTATGAGAAACTATACTCTTACACCATGTAAGGAGAATAAACTAGTTCTGCTGCTTTTATCTGTATCTCAAAGTCATAAAAACAAAGTTATCAAAATCTGAATGCATGTCCAAAAACTTAATGCAATTTCATTGCCCTCTTTAATTGGCTTATCAAAAGCAAAAATAACAGCCAGGTGTTGTGGTGCAGGACTGTCATTCCAATGACTTGGGAGGTTGAGGCAGTAGAATTGCAAGTTTAAGGTCAGCTTAGCAACTTAGAGAGGATGTAAGCATCTTAGCCAGACTCTGTCTCAGAATTAAAAAAAAAATGAAAAGGGCTGGGGATGTGGCTCAGTGGTTAAACACCCTAGGATTCAATCCCCATTACAAAAATTCAAAAATAAAAACCCAAAAACAAATGAGCAAGAGTATCGTGCCCACTGCATGTTATAGCACTATTTCAAAATATATTGGAATTTAACTGTTTATTCAAATTCCTGACATTTTGTACTTTCAAACATGCATATTCTTATCATTAAGTGGCACTTTGTTCCCATAAGGCAGAGATAGAATCATTCATTCAGCAAATATTTATTGTGCACTTTTTAAGTGCTTAGCACACCATGTGAGCATTTTGCTGAAAATGCTATTACAATCTGAACCATAGTTTGCTCCTGTTCAAAAGAGTAACATGTGATTTGCAGTCTCTCATGAATGTATAGCCTTCTGGCCCCAGAACAACTTTTATGGGACTATAGTTACCTGTTAGATTATTTTTAATATGAACTCTCCTTATGAATTCCAAACTAAATGAATAAGGGTTTATGTGTGAAATTTTAAAAAAATTCACACTCCTCAAGGTTACTGATGAAGTCCACAGAATATTTTTAATGAGGGCTATTCTTGACCCTGTGATGATTTCAATAGCAACGGGCAGATGAGATGATTTCCAGGAGCCTCCTTTAACATGTATGTTTAGAATCTGGTGAACAATAGTGAGTGAGGAGATCTTTGTTTCATTTTTAAAGGAAGAAAAACAGATTTTCTTGAATTCTTCTTGTTCATAAAGCTTGATGATGTGATTGCAATCAAAGTAGAGAAAATTACCTTCTCCTTAACAACAGCCTCAGGAATTGTTGAACTCATTTCCCTATAAGCTCCTATTCCTTTAAATATAACATTAGAGTCAATTACTAAATATACCTGAACTTTCATTTGCATAGACTTGTCTTTTCTCGCTTTAGAATATGAATTATAAACTCAGTTTTAGAAGTGGCAAGTCTTGTCTACCCTTTCTCCATTCCACTCAGCCTGGAGCATTTCTGAGGCTCACATTCTTACTGGGTGAATCTGTGAAGGGAAACTACTTCTTCTTCTTTTTGGGAGGGTTTCTCGCTATGGTGCATGGGCTGGTCCTGAACTGGTGTCCAGCTACAGCCATCTGAGTAGCTGGGACTACAGGCACTTTCTACCACTCCCTTCTTGTGAAAGGAAATTTAAAGGCAAGCATGCACTCCAGGAAGGGACAGATCTACCACAGTGGTTACTTTGGAGGCTTCTATAGCTTTGCCAATAGTGAGAAAAGTCTCAGGGGTGCAGCAAAAACGGGGAACATAGGTTATTTCTCTTGAGGCATGTCATTGCCACCTTTCTAGGTGCTTCCTTTTCTTTAGCTACAAAGGTACCTTTTCCATTGTTCTAGTGGCCTAAAACTCTAGGTATTTTTAAATAAGAATGAAATTTTCATAGAGCACTAATCTTTAGGATATATAGAGAACTCAAAAATCTTGACACCAATGGTGGAATGAGATGGACATCATTTCCTAAGTACATGTATGAAGACACGATTGGTGTGACTCTACTTTGTGTACAACCAGAGACGTGAAAAATTGTGCTCTATATGTGTAATATGAATTGAATCACACTCTGATGTCATATATAACAAATTAGAATAAAAAAATCTTAACACCCCTCCCCCCAAAACCCCAAATAACCCAATCAATAAATGGGCCAAAGAATTAAACAGACACTTCTCAGAAGATAATGTACAATTAATCAACAAATATATGAAAAAAAATGTTCAACATCTTTAGCAATTAGAGAAATGCAAATCAAAGCTGCTCTAAGATTTCATCTCATTACAGTCAGAATGGCAGTTATTCAGAATATAAACAACAATAAGTGTTGGCCAGGACGTGGGGAAAAAGACACACTCATGCATTGCTGGTGGAACTACAAACTGGTGCAACCACTCTGGAAAGCAGTATGGAGATTCCTTGGAAAACTGGGAATGAAATCACCATTTGACCCCGCTATCCCACTCCTCAGTTTATACTCAAAGGACTTAAAAACAGCATACTACAGGGACACAGCCATATCAATGTTTATAGCAGAACAATTTACAATAGCTACATTGTGGAACCAAACTAGATGGCCTTCAGTAGATGAATGGAAAAAGAAAATGTGGTATATATATACATAATAGAATATTATTCAGCAATAATTGAGAATAAAATCATGGCATTTGTAGGTAAATGGATGGAATTGGAGAATATAAAGCTAAGTGAAGTAAGCCAATCTCCCAAACCAAATGCTGAATGTTTTCTCTGATGCAAGGTTGCTGATTCATAATGGGGATGGGGTGGGCATGGAAGGTTTAAATGAACTCTAGCTAGGGCAAAGGGGAGAGAGGAGAAGGGAGGGGTCATGGGAGTAGGAAAGATGGTGGAATGAGATGGACATCATTACCCTAATACCTGTATGAAGACAAGAATGGTGTGACTCTACTTTGTGTACAACCAGAGATAGAAAAATTGTGCTGTATATATGTAATATGAATTGAATCACATTCTGCTGTCATATATAATAAATTTAGAATACATAAAATAAAAAATAAAGGAATAAAATTTTCAGCTGAAAAACAATGTTTTATTAGGATATTATGTTTTTCATGGATATTAGTGTTTTTTAAAAAGTGGGTATGTGGGCAAGGCAAAGGAACAGTGATGGGGCAGTTTGAAGAGTGTTGTGCTTCCAGTGAAAATTCCTACACAGCTTTCTACCTGACATATGGCTGTACTAGTGAAGTCACCACTAATCATTAAGAACAGATAAATGGTTGGATGTATCAACAAACTGGATTGCTTCTGGCCATATGCTGTTTGGTATCTAGGTTGTGCAATTTTAAGCAGTCCCTGGCTCTCATGATCTCCCACATCAGACAGCAGGGATATGGGCATTTTATTCTTAGGTTTAGACCTTTGTCTTTCAGAGTGATAGATAAAAATGGTTAAAAATCTAAAGAGTGTGGATGTAGTAAGGCATATAGTTATTGCTTTTTTCACCTTAGACTACATTTCTTCATCTTTGTCTGAACTTAGTATTACCAAATGAGAATGAATTGAATAGGCCTGAAAGGGGCTATTTGTCATTTAGCAAGAGTATCCTTGGGAGTCACTTCCCTTCTTAGGATCTCAGTTCCCTAGTTTTTAACAAGGGCATTGGGTTAGAATGATCTCTCAGTTCCTGTAGGTCACCAATTCCATCAAGTCTGTCCTCTGTCATTCTAGAACTTAGTGATCTGGTGAAGAAGTCTATGTGTTCTATGCACACCTGTCAATATCATATGAACTTTGGTTTCATCTTATTTCATTTTTTTAAGCTACAGAGTTAGGTATTTTCTCATATCAAAGCTACTTTACCTCCTATGTTACTTTACTTATTAATTCTTCAACCCTTTACATATTTGTTAACTCATCTTTTAAATTTCTTAATCCCAAACTTCTTTTCACTGTCTTAAGAGACAAGGTGTATGTTAGAGAAACTAAACATGACTCTGTTTCACAATTTACTTCCTTCCTGAAAAATGACTGGCATTTTATTCATTCTTTTGACCAAACAACACTCTGCACTATGTTTTCAAGGCCAAAGGATGCTCCTAAGTGTCTTTGTTGAGGAAGGAGTCACAGTCATTGTCTTACTAATGGAATCTGGACTATTTCTGCCTCAATAGGTTATGCTACTTTTGTCACTAATGTACCTGACCTGGTACTTTCAGGCCTGGTTGTAATGCCCAACCCACGAAGATTATTCTGCTACCTCTTTGGCCCCAATGCATTCTCAAGTAGAACACAAGAGAACCAGAACTTCTTCCTTAAGGTGAATAGTGCCTTTTCACATTTCTTCCTCCTTCATGTTTGGAACATAAATCTCAGAAGGGTCTTATAGGGCTGGGGTCCCAATCTTGATTATAGCTTCCGGTGAGCACTAAAACTGCTATATTGACATGTGCAAGATTAGCAAGTTTTGCTCGTGTTTTGAGATGGGACTGGGGATTTTCTATGAGTAGCTTTGATCCAGTGATATCAAATTCATGATCACAGATTATCTCTATCCCTGTGATGAATGTGACACTGTCATGGAGGTAAAAACTACTCAGAGCAGGGAGCAGGACGGAGCACGCACATGTCCAACTTGGTTTCACTTCTGTGTAGCGATGCTTGTTGCCACCTGATGTGTTAACGGTTACCCAAGCATTCTGTGGTCATTTTCTTTGTAACTGTTTCCTCTATTTTTCTTTCAACATCATTTTGTAAGGTTCGTAGAAAAATAAGATTCAGTTCTATAACCTACTTTATGTCTTTAAAGAAAAACTTTTTTGATTTGAGTAAGTGGGACATTAATTCAGAAAAGAATTTGCAAGAATAGATGCTCAATTCAGTTGGCCCACATTTAGTGAAACTAATTTGACCCCTAGAATTGGTTGTGAGGTTTTTATTAATTTAATAAATATTTATTGATCCCTTAATGAATTCCACTTTTCTATTAGAACAGGCCAATGTGTTCTTTGGGGAGTTTACAAATTAGCAAGAAGAACAAACAGTAAACAAGTAAATTTAATTACATGTAAGAATATAAGAAGAAAGAAAGCTTTATGAATTCAAGATACACACACACAAAATGGCCAGATGTGATGGCATATACCTGTAATCCCAGTGACTCTGGCTGAGTCAGTAGGATCTCAAGTTTGAGGCTGGCCTGGGAAACTTAGCAAGACCCTGTCTCAAAATGAAAAATAAAAAGGACTGGGCAAGTATCTCAATGGCAAAGCACCCCTAGGTTAAATCCCCAGGATTGCCCCCCAAATCCACAAAACAAAATAACAAACACCACAGAAATAGAACTTTGAGGGCAGCAACAATAATAGGAAATCCCTATGGTCAGGCACTTTATATATATTTACTTCTAATCTTCATGGAAAACTTGTGTTAATTTGCTAGGGCTTTCCTAACAAAATACCACTACCTGGGTAGCTTATCAGTGGGGTTTATTGTCTTTTAGTTCTGAAGCTCGAAAAAGTTGTTAGCAGGCTTGGTTCCTCCTGGGGGCTCTCTCCTTGTCTTGTCCATGGCTGCTTTTCTGTTGGGTCCTCACATGGTCTCTCCACTGCACTTGAACATATCTGGTTCTCTCCTAATTTCCTTTTCTGATAGGTACAGCAGTCACATTAGATTAGGACCTACCCTACCACCCTAACAATCCCATTTTAACTTAATTTTTTTTTTTTTAAATTTTTTTTTTATTTTTTTTTTTAATTTTTGTTTTTATTGGTTGTTCAAAACATTATAAAGCTCTTGACATATCATATTTCATACATTAGATTCAAGTTGGTTATGAACTCCCAATTTTACCCCAAATACAGATTGCAGAATCACATCAGTTACACATCCACATTTTTACATAATGCCCTATTAGTAACTGTTGTATTCTGCTACCTTTCCTATCCTCTACCATCCCCCCTCCCTCCCCTCCCATCTTCTCTCTCTACCCCATCCACTGTAATTCATATCTCTCCTTGTTTATTTTCCCATTCCCCTCACAACCTCTTATATGTAATTTTGTATAACAATGAGGGTCTCCCTCCATTACCATGCAATTTCCCTTTTCTCTCCCTTTCCATCCCACCTCATGTATCTGTTTAATGTTAATCTTTTCTTCCTGCTCTTCCTCCCTGCTCTGTTCTTAGTTGCTCTCATTATATCAAAGAAGACATTTGGTATTTGTTTTTTAGGGATTGGCTAGCTTCACTAAGCATAATCTGCTCTAGTGCCATCCATTTCCCTGCAAATTCTATGATTTTGTCATTTTTTAGTGCTGCGTAATACTCCATGGTGTATAAATGCCACATTTTTTTTATCCATTCATCTATTGAAGGGCATCTGGGTTGGTTCCAGAGTCTAGCAATTGTGAATTGTGCTGCTATGAACATCGATGTAGCAGTATCCCTGTAGTACGCTCTTTTAAGGTCTTCAGGGAAAAGTCCAAGAAGGGCAATAGCTGGGTCAAATGGTGGTTCCATTCCCAGCTTTCCCAGGAATCTCCATACTGCTTTCCAGATTGGCCGCACCAGTTTGCAGTCCCACCAGCAATGTACAAGAGTACCCTTTTCCCCACATCCTCTCCAGCAATTATCTCTTTAAGTTTTCTTTCCAAATACAGTCACATTCTGAGGTATGGGGATTGGGTTTGGGATGAGGTGAGGTAGGCATTTAACACATGAATTCTGGGGGAACAAAACTTAGCCCATAACAAATCCTAAGAGGTTAAGAAGTTTTATCCCCGCAGATAAGAAATAGAACTTTGAGGGTAGGAGCAACAATAATAGGAAAGGCACTTTATATATATTTACTTCTAATCTTCATGGCAAACTTGTGTTAATTTGCTAAGGCTTATCTAACAAAATACCACTACCTGGGTAACTTATATGCTATAAGATGGCAAAATAATTTCCCTTGGATTTGAGTTCCGAGATCTGTGCACTTAACCACTATGCTCATGTTTAAGAAAACTATCAACTGAGGAAACGAGAAAAACTGAGATGGATGGAGTAGCAAAAGCACATGGCATGGATTTAGATGCTTTAAATTCAAGTCCCTACTATTTAACTTGTGGGTTGTATAAAGTTAAGACTGCTAACCACACTGAGAGTGCTTTATTCTCCCCCACTCCAAAAAACAATTGCACTCTAAAATCTTCTATTCTTTTTAATTTCATTTTTTAAAAGCCTTAATGGAGCCGGGTGTGGTGGCACATGCCTGTAATCCCAGCGGTTTGTGAGGCTGAGGCAGGAGGATTACAAGTTCAAAACCAGCCTCAGCAATTTAGGAAGGCCCTAAACAACTCACTCAGTGAGACACTGTCTCTATATAAAATATAAAAAAGGATGGGGATGTGGCTCAGTGGTTAAACAGCTGTAGGTTCAACCTCTAGTATCAAAACAAACCAACAAACCAACAACAACAATAGAAAAAAACCAGCCTTAATTGTAGCCTATTAAGTTGGATTTTTTGACACACTGGTAGATTGTAGTCCACATTTTTTGAAACACTGCTTCAATGTAACTGTTACAGACAAATGTAAACTCTTCTCAATCAAAGATCCTACCTAGCTCAGAGTTTTGATATCCTACAGTCTTCAGCTACCTAAAGGCCCCTCATAAGAAGGAAGCTACATCCTCTTAATAAAAATAAACATAAACAATGCAACAGTTTTCTTTCATTTTTGCTCTGATCCATGCTACTCACCTCCAATATCATCACACAGGGAATTAAGAGGAAAGAGTTTGAAGAGATTGCATGAAATAAAACTGAAGATTAGAGATGTTAAATAACTTGTTCTAAGTCTGTATGAGACCTAGGTGTGTACGAATCCAAAGCCTACCCTTGTTTCATCCTGTTCTGTGAGGTTGTTGGGTCTTGTGGGAGTGGGTTTGGTAGAACACTGGATAGGGGGTTGACATGGTTAATGAGACATAAGATAAGCAGTGAAACAGTTGAAGTTTAACTATGACAAAAAACTGGAGAGGTGGAACCAGAGGGAAGAAATAGAGTTCAGCTTATGTTGTTGTTTTTGTTTTTAAGGTATGATTTTATACAGTTATTAGGACAAAATTCTCTTCATCCAGATGGCACCAGTTGGAATCCCAGGCTACTTATTAGGTACATGTTACATAATGTCATGGTCGTTTTTTCTTTTTGCTGCTGAGGACTGAACCCAGGACCTTTCACATGCTAAGCACACACTCTACCAGTGAACTGCATTCTCGCCTCCCTTGTGTTGCCTTTTAACACTCATCTTGCAGGACATTGGTGAGGACAGAAGGAAAAAGTGCTTAGTAGTAATTATTATAAACATTCATGTGCTGAGATAAAGGAAGAAGTGAAGAGGAAAAGGTTGACAATACAGGAAAAGAAATGGATCTCTTGGGCTTTCAGCAATTTCTTTCAGCCAAAGACCACCAAGAATATCCCTGTTACTTAAAAGTTTGGATTATCACTTTGACAGCAAAGGAGAATGCAAGCCTTAAAAAGATGCTGTTAGTAAATACACAATACAGAATTTTTGCTTGTGTTAGGCAAAAATTTGGAGGAGTTCTAGAAAAGAGATCTTTGTTTTGGATTGGGTATTTTCAGGCAGTGGGAGTCATCCTCTGATTGGAGAGCTAATGGACCTTATATACTTTTATAGAAGAGGCTAGATCTAGGCTAATGACATCCTTTGTTAAGAAGTAGCAATCACTCCTATAAGCAAGGAGAAAGCAATTTTTGTGAACTGGACAATGTTCATGTATTTGTTTTCAAACATGATTGTAGAGTGGTCTTGTCTGATGTTCATGTTCTGTGAAATGTTAGGTTCAACAGGAGAACACCAGATCTAGCTGAGAAACCTTGGCCGGCTCTGAGCCTCACTAAGGCCTAATTGTTTTATGCTGTACATTTGGCTTCTCCTCTTTCTGGGCTTCTTACTCCACAAAGTTTTTGACATTCACAATAACTTAAAGGTTGACATATTGCAAAATGTCTAGGATAATTTAAAATTTCAAGACGTAGTTGATAGAATGAAGGTTTAAAATATTATAAATGTTAATGTACTGTTTGACTTGCTTTTATGTTTACCAAAGCATTAATTTGGTTTTCTCAGTATAGCCTTTTTGTTTTCACTTTAAAACAATTTTCCCAGAAATTTTCATCTTTAGTTTTATCTAGTTACTTATATTACTTATTACTTAGAGAAATGTTCATATAAAATTGACAAGGTTTGCACTAAGGGAAAAAAAAAACTAAGAAAACAGGCCACGATGGTTATTGTAGTTCAGCTGTATAAGCAGTTCAAATACTGAAGCCATAATTTCCTTTAACTTTAATATATAGTTAATATGATTGGACATAATAATCTGTAGTATGTTTAAGAGCTTCTATATACTTTCCCTAGTCTTAGAAATAACTACTTAATAGAGGCTGTCTTAGTTCTTTGCCTTTCTATAAGAAAATACCACAGACCAAGTCATTTATAAAAAATAGAAATTTACGACTCATGGTTCTGGAAGCTAGGACATCCAAAGTCAAAGTACCAGCAGAATTTTTGGTGGCTGTTGAGGGTTGTTCTCAACTTCCAAAGTGGAGAGTTGTTGCAGCATCCTTTGGAGGGAGGAACTCTGTATCCTCACATGCAAGAGAAGGGAAGGAAAGAGGGATAACTGTATCAAGACCTCTTATAAGGACACCTGATTTTATTCATGAGGGCAGACCCATGTGACTCAGCCACCTCCTAAAGGCCACATCTATTAATACTGTTGCACTGGAGATTCTGTTTCAACATGAATTTTCAAGTCATAGAATAGGCTTACATTTTTCCTGTCTTTACAAAATACATCTTTCACACTGCTAAGTTGCTAAGGTTACTTATTTTGGAAAATTTATTCAATTATATCCTACATATGTTTTTTTATCATTTCCTATAAGAAAAACATTATGACAGATGCTGATGGCAAATTTCACATTTAAAGCTTATTTATTTTGGATCTCTTGCTTCAGTTATAGAAATATGAAAGGAAACATACAGACATTATTTGATAATATATTTTTTTAAAACAAAGAAGTAAATCTTTAACCATGTTCAAGGGCAACCAGGAATCAGAATTATATAGTTTTTATTGTTAGATGCTCATGAGTTTATAAAAGTTTATGTAAAATATTGCAATGCTCATACTTTACATTCTTAGCTTTTCCTCCAAAGATCTTAAAATAAAACAAAAACATCACAGAAATGTTCATACCTAAAAAGGTCTCCTGGCAATGTGATGTGGATGCTCAGGAGAGAATAGGGGACATCAATTGCAACATAAGAAGTCTGTCAGTGGATGAGCTCATGGGGAGGTTCTAGCAAGCAGAAACTGATCTGAAGGGAGAAATAGACAGGAATCCAATAGTAATACTAAAGGACTTCAATACCTCACTTTCAACAATGCATATAGATCACCCAGGCAAAAAACCAATAGGAAAACACCTCACTTGAAGTACACTAGACCAAATGGTCTAAAAGATGTGTATAAAACTTTTTATCCAGTAACAGGATATAGACAAATGCATCCAGAACATTCTTTAGGATAGAGCATATATAAGCTACAAAACAAGCCTTAAAAATCATATCAAGCATCTTTTCCAATCACAGTGGTATGAAACTAGCAATCAATGCCTGGAAGAAGACTGAAAATTTCATGTGAAAGTTAAACAACATACTTCCATGTAACCAATGGGTCAAAGAAGAAATCCAAAGAGAAATTTTTTCAAAAATTAAGACAAATAAAAATGGAAATACAACATATCAAAATTAATGGGGTCAGAAAAAGCAGCTCTAAGATGAAATGTTATAGTTATAAACATCTACATAAAGGAAAAAGAAATATCTCAATAGATAATCTAACTTTACTCCTTAAGTGATTAAAAAATGAGCAAACTGATCCCAAAATTAGTAGAGGGAAGAAAATAGTAAAGATCAAAGAAGAAATAATGAAGTAGAAACTAGAAAAACAATAGAAAAGATCAGTGATGCTGAGGTGCTTTCTCTGAAAAAATAAAATTTCAAAATTTTATCTTGTTAAAAAAACAAACAACAACAACAAAAACAAAAAAAAAAAAACGAAAAAAAGACTCAAAATCAGAAATGAGAGCTGAGACATGATAAAACCACAGAAACATAAAGGATTATAAACAACTATTAAGAATAAATCTACACTAAAAAATTGGGTAACCTAGAAGAACAGAAAAATTCCTAGAAACATGCAATTTATCAATTCTGAATCATGAAAAAATGGAAAATCTCATAACAAGATAGAAGATGAAAACAGTAATAATCAAAAATCTCCCATCAAGGGAAAGCTCAGGGCCTGATGGCTTTAGGTAGCAGTCACACATGAGCAGTGGTCAGGGATTTAAAAAAATATTAAGTGCAGAATAAATCAGTTAATGAACAGCCTTGCTCCAGTGGCACCCCAGGGTCTGACAAGAGAGCTGTTTTATTACCCTCACTTAGGTCATTAGTCAGCATTCTGTCACTGGAACCACAATATCTGACAAAAACAACTTGGAGGAGGAAAAGTTTATTTTGGGCTCATGGTTTCAGAGTTTCATTTCATGGTCAGCTGACTCCATTGATTCGGGCCTGATGTGAGGTAGAGCATCATGGCCAAGGGATGTGGTGGAGGAAAGCGTCAGTTCATGGCATCTGGGAAGCAAAGAGAGAGAGAAGGAGAGCCAGGGGGATGAGATATATAATCCCCAAGGCATGTGCCCCCATGACCTCCTCCTGCCACTCCCCATCTGCCTACAGTTCCCATCCAGTTAGTTCATATTTAATCCAGCAAATGGATTAATCCATTGATTATGGCTCTCAAAATCTAAGCATTTCAACTCCTTTTTCAGTGCAGGAGCTTTTAAAGAACACCTTATATCCAAAACATGACACCTGGTCTCAGTGTTTTCAATTGTTCCTCTTACAACTGAAGAAAGATAGATAAACTCAAGAGGTAAGAACCAAGGGCAAGGACTAGGTTGTTCAGAGGGCCTAACAGAATTGAAATAGCTATTTCATTACCCTCATCTAGATTGTTAAGCAAGACCCTGGACAAACAATAGACTAGAGATTCCCAGACCCAGGACAGGAAAATTAAGACCAGAGCCCACCAACCTTAAATTCTGTAAGACCAGTTCCAATTAGGACCTGTCAGCACAGGCCAAGATGACTAAGAGTTTCCATTAGTTTTTTAACTAACACAGAACTGAGAGTGATACTTGGACAGGACCTTCCAATAATCTCCCTCCTACCCCAATTAAAGCTGGACACAAAGAATGAGTTGTCACTCTCTTCTCTAAGAAGACCCATTCTGTGGTGAAGGAGTTCCTGCACTTGCTGTGTGACAGGGTCACAGCATCGGGGATGCTGCAGCCTTGCCACAGCATCTGGAAACCGGAACCATTAGGAACATTAAGTGTTTTGTTTATGATACTCATGATATGGATAACAGGGTATACGTCAATCAATAATAAAATTACGTATTGCCTGAGATTGCAGGAAAATTCTCAGAATAAGACTAAGGATACAATTGAGACATGCCATGAGGTGCATTTCAATGTCTCTCAGGATACAAACAATGGTGTTATTCCTCAAGCTTAAACAGCAAGACATATTAATCCCATGGTTAACAATTTACACTAGTCCCCCCTCCCCCAACCCCATCCTAAAGCCACAACCTGTACAAAAGCCTAGCTACAGAAAAACAAGTGCTGTGCCAACAGTACAAGGAACACCGTATGCAGCTTATGGTATCCCCTCGAGGACAAGAGGCTAATAAAAATACATTCCCCAACCAATAGACCCTCCTTTGCTTTACGCAGAAACTTATGATAAAAATGGAAAACACATAGTTAATATAAATGACAAATGGGTTGACGTGTAAAGCCTGCCCTTTAGTTAAAGATTACAAAGACATAAGAATTGGTGGGCTTTGACCAAGGATCAAGGAAGTTCTTTAAGAAAGCAGTTGAATAGGTCATATTAAATAAGGAAATTACCTTGGAAATTAAGAATATAATAATGTAAAATTAACATAGATATATTTTAGAGGCACTTCAGAGTAGTAGGCTTTTAAATAATAGACTTTTACTACTTTAAGTGTGTTTTACTGGAATTTTAGTTTAGAAGTAAGAGAGTTTACCAATAATCATAAGTATGCTTTAAAGTTAAAGGTTAATGAAATAATTATAGGTATGCTTTAAAGTAGGAAGTGAATAATAGGTCAGGAGTCATGTAGTCTAGCTGCATTGCCTAGCACCTAGTGATTGAGGTAAAAACGTAAAAGCTTAATCATGATTGTCTAAGATTACAGAAAAGTATTTTGTCAATGTACTCAATATCTTAGGTAATCAATGTATGTCAGAAGATTGTAATTGTTAAAAATTATGTAAGTCAAAAAAGTTTTGGGCTTTGAAGCAATCCATTAACTACCTGAAAAAACACCTGTAAAAAAGGTTTAAAAATAAAGATCCCTCCAGGGTCAGAGAGATGTCTTCTGGAGGTTGCTCGTAACTTGCAACCTGTCATTCTGACTCTTCTTCTTTCGCTGACACCACTCCTCCTTCAGGACCCCTTGGACCTCTACTCCCCCTGGCCAGGGCTGGACCTCAACATCTCTGTCCCTTGAGAATGGCTTTTTCTTCTTCATCTTTCTCTTCTAATAAACTTTGGTATACTTTTACTATGTCTCATGCCTTGCTCAAAATCCTCTTCTGCAAGAACACAAGAGCTGAGAACAGATTGTGAATCTCCAGTAATAGCTTTACTGGTGAATTCTGTCAAACAATTAAAGAAGAATTAGTACCCATCCTTCCCAAACTCTTTCAAAAATATTGAAGAGGGAGGAATTTCCAAACTCATTTTATGAGGTCAACATTTTTTATAACAAAGTGAGGCAAGGACACTACATGAAAAGAAAATTACAGTCCAATATTCTTGATGTACATGGATGCACAGATTTCAGTAAAATACCAGCATACTGAATTCAACAGCACATTAAAAGGATCATACCATGATCAAGTGTGGTTTCTCCTTGGTATGCAAGGATGTTTTAATATATACAAATCAATAAATGTAAAATACTCCATTAACAGAACAAAGGACAAATATCATGTGATCACATTAGTAGATGCAGAAAAAATAATAATTTAACTCCCATGCTCTTGGGTAGGCAAAATTAATATTTTCAAAATGGCCATACTACCAAAAGCACTATACAGATTCAATGCAATTCCAATTAAAATCCCAACATCATTCTTTATAGAAATAGAAAAAGCAATCATGAAATTCATTTGGAAAGATAAGATACCCCAAATAGCCAAAGCAATCCTTAGCAACAAGAGTGAAGCAGGAGACATCACAATACCAGAACTTAAACTATACTACAAAGCTATGGTAACAAAAATGGCATGATATCGGCACCAAAGTAGACATGTAGACCAATGGTACAGAATAGAAGACACAGAGATAAACCCGCATAAATACAGTTTTCTCATACTAGACAAAGGTGACAAAAACATACATTTGAGAAAAGATAGCCTCTTCAACAAATGGTGCTAGGAAAACTTGAAATCCATATGTAGGAAAATAAAACTAAACACCTGTTTCTCATGATGCACAAAACTCAACTCAAAGCGGATCATGGATCTAGGAATTAGACCAGAGACCGTAGGCCTAATAGAAAAAAAAGTAGGCCCAAATCTTCATCATGTCGGATTAGGCCCCGACTTTCTTTAAGATTCCTAAAGCACAAGAAATAAAATCAAGACTAAACAAATGGGATGGATTCAAACTAAAAAGCTTTTTTTCATGATAATGCAGGAAATTATGGAAAAGGAATATATATGCATTTTAACACCACAAAAGCCATATGTTTCACAAGTCCACAGCTAACATTATACTAAATAATGAAGTGGAGATCTTTTTTTTTAATTGTCAAGAATCCTTTTTTAAAAATTTCTAAATTTGTTTTAATTAGTTAAACATGACAGTCTAATGCACTTACACACTTTGATAAATACTACATAGATGGGATATGTACATGTTATAGAATCACATTGGTCATGCAGTCATATATATATATAAAAAGTAATATGGATGGAGTTGGAGAATATCATGTTAAGAGAAATAAGCCAACCTTAAAAACCCAAAGGCCAAATGCTTTCTCTAATATGAGGATGCTAATTCACAATAAGGAGGGGCACTAGAGAAAAACAGAGTTACCTTAGATTAGGTAGAGAGATGTGAAGGGAAGGGAGGAGAGGGGATGTGGGGAAAGAAAGGATAGTAGAACAAAACAAGTTTCAATCTTTTTATGATCTTTTTTCTAAGACCAGAAACCAGCTCAGTAATTTATAATGTCTTGGGACAATCTTAGGACCTACTCTAATTTGCAAGTGTTTTTTTTTTTTTCCCTCCACATGGCTTACTAATGTTCAGAAGCACATTAAATTGTAAATATTTGAGCATGCTTACATTAACCAAGATCTGTAAGCCTCCTCTGTGCCTCATATAATATAGTCATCTCTTTCTTTAGGTTATATTTGTACTATTTTTAAGAAAATAAGAGCTGAGGGTATAGTTCTGTGGTAGAGCACTAGCTTCACATATGCATGGCCCTAGATTTGAGTCCCAGCTCCCTCATTATCACCCCAAAAGGAAATTTAAAATATTCTTTCTTCTCCAACATATTTTATTATTAAAACTTCAAAAACAAAACAAAACAAAACAAAAGCAATAAGCCTACCTATACTCCAAACCCCAAATTAACAATTATTTAATTTTTGCTACATCTACCATATCCATGTCTTTTTTCTTCTCTTCCCTTGTGCTGGAGTGTAGGAGCAAATAATAGGCATGCTATCCCACCCCTATGTGTGAATTTCTAAAATTACAGATATTTCCATACACCACAGTATGTTCTCTCCATTTTGAAAAGGCACAGATGATTTTAGAAAAGATGACTTCAAATGTGCTTAAACTCCATACTTGGGAACAAAGATCAACTTAAATAATTCTAAAAGTATTATGGTTTCAAGAATCTTATTGGTAGTTTTTATATTATTTTTCATTTTTAGTGAATCATCAGCTTAGAAATCTTTTCTCCCTGACTCTTATCATAGAATGCCCATTGAATCACTGCTTTTTGTCTTTATGTTCAAATCACAAGTAGAAAGCAGGACTTTTTGAGCTGAATATTGTTTCTGTGCAGCTTGCTTTTTCTTCTGAATGACTAACATGAGAAAGGACAGTTTTAAATAGCTTTTTTTTGGCTCACCACAGACAAGTGTAGGGCAAAAAGTTAATTGTGTAAAATATTAAACATATTTTTAAAAAGGAAATAAAAGTGAAAGTCAATGAACTACCGAATTCTAGTACTTTAACTTGCAGGACCTAAATTTTTTCCTCTAGAAAAATAACTTTTAGTTATTTTCTTAATTTTATAAATTAGTTTTAGTTTTTTATGTGTAATTTCTTTTAATTGTAAAAATTATCAGATGCCTATATTGTAGAAGAGGCTTAATGAATAAAAACATAAAGGAGAGATAAAATTGACCACAAATGCCAATACCCCCAAATGGATAATCAATGTCTGTAATATATAGTTACATATAGATATATCTAATCCAGTTTTATACTTTAAAATCACATATGCAGTGTTTCACATACACTGTCCCAACTTATATCATGTTATTGGCTAACCACTTGTCATTTTTTTAGATAATTGGAGTTTTCCTTTTTTGTGCTGCCTACTTTTTTGCTAACAATATTACATATAACATTTTTCAAAACTAACTTTATTGATATATAATTCACATATACAATTCACCCATTTAAAGTGTGCAATTTAATGATTTTTAATTTACTTATGAATATGTGCAACCAACACACAATTTTAGAATATTTTCATCACCTCATAAAGAAATCCTGTGCTCTTTGGATTCCATCACCCTCTCCACCCACATTATTCACTCCCCACCCCCTCTCCCATCCCAAACAACCACTTTCTACTTGTTCTTTTGTGAACAACTTCTTTCATTTAGCACATTTTCAAGGATCATCCATTATGCAACTATACATCAGAACCTCAGTTCTCTTATATGAATAAATAGGATGCTAATGCATGGCCATACAACATTGTGTTCATCTATTTGTCAATGACGGTGTACATAATGCTTGATCATGAATGCCCTTAATTTTATATCTTTGCATTTCTATTACTAGTTATTATTTGATATGAAAGTTTTAAAAGTGAAATTCTTTCAATAAAGGGTCTTTTAAGTCTTTTAACATGAATGACTATGTATTCTAAATTCTATGGAAGAAAATTAATATTGCCATTGCTGTTTCAATTTACATTTCTTTGATTACTTTGGAGGATAAGGAATTTTTCATGTTTTCAGTCAATATTTTGTGAATTTGAGTGTATTTTGGCCTAGTTTTATTTTGAGACGTCAATTTTTTCTTTATTGTTTGTAGAAAGCTCTTTGCAGAATGAGAATCTTGCCTTTTGCCCACATGCTGTTGTGTTTCCATTTCTAAATCTTAGTTATTCTTTCATTCTCAGCATAATTGCCACTGACTGCAACTACCCCTCCCCAGCCTCTTCAGTCCAGGTTAAGTGAACCCTGTTCTGTCTGCCTTGAATTCTTAAAGTAATTGTTTAACTGACTTGCTTGCCTTCCAGGCTCTGAGCAGGAGAATTGGAAAGTCCCCCTTTGGGACTGTGCATTTGTGGGGACTGAATTTATTTTATTTGTCATTGAATCATCCATGCCTACATGGTGTTGGCTGAAAAATAATACATTTTTGTTGAAGAAAGCAAGGAGGAGAAAGGGAATGAAGAGATGGGAACCTTTTACCCCCCATATACTTTGGAAATATGTTTTTCTCTGTCCTTTGCAAAATTAAGTTTTATTGTATTTTATGTCTAGAATTTTAAGTTTTTAATTCAGTTAGGTATAATAATACTCTCTCCATCTTTTTTTTATTTTTTTACTTTTTGCAGTGCTGGGGATTGAACACAGGGCCTCATATTTGTCAGGCAAATACTCTGCCACCAAGCTGTATCTCCAGACCATAATGATATTCCTTATGGTAAGCTTTAACAAAATTAGGCTCACAAAACAATTCCATGTTTTAATTTTTTACACATATTCATCTGGAATTTATTGTGAGGTTTATTCTAATTTGAAAAATAAACTTGCTATCCTCCAAGTAATTTGTTTCTTCAGAAATACTCATTTAATAATCCATTTCTTTCCCTTTCATTCATGGTGTTCCCTGATCACCACCAACTTCTCGTATACACTGCGCTCTGCCTTAGATCTACCATATCTGTTTCATTGTCTAGTAATATTTGCAACAATTGTTGACTCTTCCATTAATTTTTTCATATATTTTAATGTCAACTAGGTCAAATCTTGCATAATTTCCTTTAAAAAAAAATTTATCAGATTTTTCTCATAGGCTTGCTTTTCTTCCTGAAATTAATTCCATATTTTATTGACATTAATTTGAAATGAATTATTTATTTATATAGATTTTTATTATATTTAATGTTTTTATCCAGAAACCTGGGATATCCACCTATTCAAATCTCATAGCATATTTTAAGGGTATTTTCTGTCTATATGTATCTGTGTATGTGTGTTTAATAGATCCTGCACATGTTTCTTGTTAGGGCAAGCCCTAGGAATTCTTCGATTTTTTTTCCTTCTTATTTTTGGCATTTATTTTTCTGTTATTTATGTAAACTCTTTTTTTTCATAAACTCTTGTTATATTGCAAACTATATTTTAAAATATAAAGCCTATATTCTACTACTTTGAACTCTTATTGATTCTAAAATTTTTGTAGTCATTCTCAAGTTTTTTAGACTCATAAAAACATCAGTTGCAAATAATTAAGCTTTTTTAAATAGCTACTTTGAAAAAAAATCTCTGTTGATCTTATGCCCTATCCAGAATTTCCAAAAGAATGCTAAGTACCAATTATTGTGCTCTTGGACACTGTCTGAAGTACGTTCCTGATGGTGAATTATGAATCTCCATGTTGCTTTAGAGCACACACAGCTCATGCTTTTCTTTTTTGGGGGAGTCTTCAATATCTATCACCACATCTAGAATAAGAGGTGCACAATAACAGTATATTGCATCAACAAACTTGTTTAAATGAATAAGACTAATTTCTAAGTTTTCCCCATTCATCGTATTCCTTGCTAATACTCTATTTTTTGTTCACAACATTTTAAAATAATGTTCACCAAAATACTTTCTGACTACAAAAGTGGTACTGATTAGTTAAATGTTTCCAAAGTACTATGTCCACTAAAATTTAGGTAATCCATACTTTGGGTGATAAACTTTACAGTAGGAATATGTCAGAGTTGTATCTGGAATGTCCCCCATCAGCTGCTCATGAGTGGAAGGCTTGCTTCCCAAGGCAGCAATGTTTAGACATGGGGATTTGGGGAAGTGAGGGGATCATGGGGACTCTGACCTCATGAGTGGATTAATCCATGGAGTACTTCATAATTTGGTGGCATTACTAGGACATGGTAGAGATGGGACCTAACTGGAAGAATTATGTCACAGGGATGTGTGTCTTTGAAAGGTACATCATGTCCCTGGCCCCTTTCTCTCTGTCTTTCTGTGTGTGTCTCTCTACTTCCTGACTCCATGAGGTGAGCCACTTTACTCTGCCATGTGCTTCCTGCCATGATCTCCTGCCTCACCACAAGCCCTCAGCAAGAGAGCTCAGTGACTGTGGACTGAGACACCATGATCCAAAGCAAGTCTTTCCTCCTCTAAAGTGGGAAAGTTATACTCCATGTATGTATAATATGTCAAAATACATTCTACTGTCATGTAGGACTAAAAAGAACAAATAAAAATAAATAGACAACACAAGGAAATCATGCCAATAAAAAGAAATTATACAAACATGCTGGGTTCATTATGTATTCACTCTTCAAAAATGTAATTGATACTAATATATGTGTAAGGAATTTTTTGTCGCAGTCAAATGGCACAGGTGTACATGCTTTAGTTTTTCCTGGGACTCTACAAGGTTTAATACATTAAAAAACTACAACAATCATCATTTTATGTATTTTTTTTAGAAATTGTTCTAGACAATTAGAGAAATGCAGATTAAAGCTACAATGAGATTTCATCTCACTTCAGTCAGAATGGGAATTTTCAAGAATACAAGTAATAATAAAGATTGGTGAGAATGTGGGGGGAAAGGTACAGTTATACATTGCTGGTGGGACTGCAAATTGGTGCAACCACTCTGGAAAGCAGTATGGAGATCCTGCAGAAAACTTGGAATGGAACCACCTCTTGACCTAGTCATCCCACTCCTAGGTTTATACCCAAAGGACGTAAAATCAGCATACTACAGTGACACAGCCACATCAATGTTTATAGCAACTTAATTCACAATACCTAAGCTATGAAACCAACCTAGGTACCCTTCAACAGATAAATGGATAAAGAAAATCTGTACATATACACAATAGAATATTACTCAGACATGTAGAAGAATGAAATGATGGCATTTGCTGGTAAGTGGATGGAACTAGAGACTATCATGCCATGTGAAATAAATCAATCCCCAACATCCAAAGACCAAATGTTCTCTGTGATATACAGATGCTAACACACAATAAGGGGGGAGGGGGAGGGAAAAATAGAAGTTCATTGGATTAGACAAGGGGAATGAAGGGAAAGGAGGGAGAATGGGAATAGGAAAGACAGAGAATGAATGGGCCATAACTTTCCTTTGTTGATACATGAATACACAACCAATATAGTAATTCCACATCATGTACAACCACAAAAATGGGAAGTTATACTCCATGTATGTATAATATGTCAAAATACATTCAAATGTCATGTAGGACTAAAAAGAACAAATAAAAAATTTTAAAAAAGAAATAATGCTAGATATTTTACCCATATTACTTTTTGTTATTGTTGTTAATTTCATCAAAGAACTCTGATGAATAAATTTTGAGTTTTTAAAGTATTTTTTGACTCTCATCATTAGATCTACTTTTGCAACTACCTTCAAAAAACTCATACTTCCTAGTAGAATGACAATCTCCAATTGTACTTTAGACAGTTGAAGTATGAATAAAAATTCTTGTGACTAGAATATTATTTTGTAATCTCTTAGGTTACATCCTTGGTCTCAGATATTTGTTGGTTTTGGTTTAATCTAAAGCTCTGCCTTGTAATTGATCTACAGAGAGAATATTCCTTTTTAATATAATTCAGATGCAAATAATGTTCTAATGTTATTTATTCCTGTAGCACTAATTTCTAATAAGTCATACGTCCCAAACTCTTGTTACTTTTCTATAAACCACTGACTTCCAAGTGCTTTGCCCAAGCGTTCTAAAGCCCATGACTTTGCAGAACAATATATTTTTTCCTTTTTTTTCTTAAATTAGTTATCAATATAGGAGTTCATGATGGCACACTTTCCTCAAACTCTTGCTTTAAATGGATCTTCCATTCGGAGAGTCACAGTGAAGTTACGAGTTTATGGATTAAACTGTCACTTCTTCTCTATCAGATAGCAGTGACACATCAATAAACCTTCCATCATGTCCCCTATCCTGGCAGATGGTTGAGCAGGTATGATGGCTCCTGCCTCGCTCACATAATTGGAACCAAGATGTAACCTGTCAAGTTATATCAGCGTCCCCAGAAAAACTGTAGACTTATTGGTTTTGGAGGACTATGGATTGAAACACAGAAAACATCTACAACCATGCAGGCCCTTCCCACCAGCTGCCAAGCCACCTCACAGAAGATCACACCTCACAGAAGATCACCTACCAGCTATCACATGTGGTAGCTGGTAGGAGACAACACTGTGTAGTATAAATTATGTCATGAGGACATTATGGACAGCACCACTGGACATCACAGAGCAGGAAAATAGACTGTTTTGCACTGTGCATCATGGATCCCCAGTAAAATTCCCTCAAGCTGAGAAAGGTCAAATACAATAAAGGATTATATAAATTATTAAGCTAAATGAATATAAAAACATAGCACCTTATAAATAAATTTTACTCTCTAGATGACTATAAGATATTGGAGGGTAGACTTTTTTTTTTTTCAATTTCACTCACTCCTCTTAGGAATATAATTTTGTTTCAGCTACATTTTTGAAAATACTGTTTGTTCCCAAATATTTGTGACTTTCTTTAAATGTTAAGTTTTGATTCTGTTGCACACTGTGAATATGTATTCTGCTAAGTAAAAAATGGTTATCCACCCAATTACCTTGAACATGGAGAGAAGGTGTTGGAATCTTTCCAGCCCTTGGGAATGGAAATTTTTAGCCATTAGTAAGGAAATACTCCTAGCATTTTAACCAGTGACCCCACAGTTAATGTTTAAGCTGTTTTAAATGTTCTGCAAGCTGATGACATGATTGAGAGAAGACATTTAAAAAATGGCCACATCAGATTTTTTTCCTTTAGGAAGGCTTCATTCTTCTTAGCCTTGAGCAAACCACTAGGCAGTGCTGAGCCCCAGGTGTCAGAGCCAGTGCAGTTCTAAGTTTTCTTCCTAGTTCAATAAAACAGTCCATCTGGTTGGTTTTTGAAAACAGCTCATTTTCAGAACCAAAATAGTAAATGATACTGCTATAAACCTAAATTGAAAGTAGAAGTACGTTTCCCCTTCCTCCTTTCACAAAGAAGTAGACCTGAGCTGCTACAGTTATGGGGATGTTTGATGTTGCCCTAATGGAAGCCAATTCCTTCCAGGTGAGGCTGAGAAGGTAGGGCTCTGGGCAGGGACTTCCCTGAAGCAGCTCAGATTCCCAAATCTCTGCATAGCTCAGAACAACAACTGCCAGATTTCCTGAGGTTTGGACAAAGAGGAGGACCAGAAGGACAGTGGAGCCCTTTGAGCTATTTCCTGGATTTAACCTAAACCTCCCTGATTCTGTGTGATTCCAGGCAAGAATCAGCCCCAAAAGGACCTAGATTAAATTTCTTGCCACCCAGATGGAGCAGCGGTTTGAAGTTAGAATTTGGTTGACTTAAAGAACATAAAGGTAGTGATAATGTTGGCTCAATTGAATGTGCCAGGTGAGATTTGATCTAGCTACAAAGACTTTTTTTGGTGTCCAACGAGTGTAAAAATTAATGAGTGCTCATGCAATGAACTCATTCACTTAACAAGTATTTATTGAAGGACGTCTAAGTGCCAAGCATTTAGGACAGATATGCCAGAGCTAGTAGCCTAGAAGCAGGGTACAAAGTCAACAGGGATTTGAATACGGTATGCTAAGTATGCTGACAGGGGAAGATAGGTGGATCAGAGGAGATACAGAAGTGTAACTCAGCGAAGTCAGACAAGAGAATGTTCCTCTAGGAAAGGGCCTGGAGAGAAAACACTATATACATGGAGTGCACAGGAAGTTCAAGGTGGGGAGTGGAGAAAACTTAATCCAGAAAGGTTATGAAGATTCAGGTCACTGATGCCCTTGATAGCAATGTTAACTGACTTGGGCTTTTAAGTGATTGCTCAAACTTTCATTTTAGTATCCATCTTCATCAAGTTTCTAAAGAGATTTTCTTTCATCCATTGCATTTTGCCTACATGTTGGTTACAGCTATTGATGTGTTAGAAAAAGCATCTCTAAATTTGTAAATTTACTGGATTATCCCTCTGTATTCTCTCAAAGATGTGCTCTGTAGTAAGTAGTCAGGAGAGGCTTCATGAATTGCAAATGTTTTTAACCAGAGGAGAGCAGGTCATAGTCTGGTCCCTACCTGCGAAGGCCCCCTTGTTGCACAGGATTCACTTAGCTTTGTTTTGCTTCCTTTGTTGCAATATCAAACATCCCTAATTACAACAGCTCAGGTCCACTTCTGTGCCAAATGAGGAAGGCAAAACTATACTTCTACTTTCAATTTAGGTTTATATCGATAACATTTCGTACTTTGGTTCTTAAAATGAGCAATGCACTCAAAAACGAATCAAGTAGTCTATTTTTCCTAAATTATGCAAGATTTACATCCCAGCCAGAACTACGCAGGTCCAGGCAACTTGGAGCTCAGCACTGCCAGGTGGTTTGCTCAAGAGTAAGAGAAATTAAATGTTCCTAAAGTAAATATCTGATATAGTCATATTAAAAAAAACACAAAAAACAACTTTCATCTTTGTCATCAGAGTTTGGAAAATTAAAGGTGGCTTAAACATTAACTGTGTAGTCACTACTTCAAATACAAGACGTCTTACCTATAGATAAATATTTTCATTTCGAAAGGCCATTCTTCATTTACTCAATATCTGCATGAATTAAGGGATTTGGTTAAACTCTAGGCAGACAAGAGTGAGAAAGACTCTGGTATCATATTCTATAATCTAGTCAATGAAGAGTAAGAATAAACAGTTCCTGATGGCAGCCACAAGAATACTTTGGGGGCACATATATTATGCATCCTGGGGACTGCAGGCATACTTAGAAGAATATAAGGACCTGATGTTACCAGAGCAAGGGAGAGTGCTCCAGAGAATTGCTCTGGAGAACAGAGAAATGAATGTATGTGGATCCCCAGTCCAGTGTGGTCAACAAAATATGGACCACATTTTATAATGTAAAATTAGCTGTTGAGTAATTCAAATTTAGTAGTCAGATTTTAGAAAAGACTCTTGTAATGATGTAACTAAGTCACAAGTCCAAGATTCTTGTCTGGGTTCTGATGTGCTCTTACTTAGCCAGACCAGGTCTCAACAACTATTCCATTTATGATCTGTTCCGCAAAACTGCTGTATGTAGGGAGCTTCTTCCTGCCTCTCAGTGATGACTTTACATGTGCCAGTTTTGAATCCCAGCTCCATCACTTATTAACATTCTAAAAATACTGAAAACAGGCTGAATAGCTGCCTGTTAAGGTTGTTAAAGTTTAAACAGATTATAGTTATGGGTCACTTAACAACAGGGATATATTCTAAGTAATCTGTCATTGGATGATTTTTGTCTCTGCGTGAGCATCACAAAGTATTATGTGTATCTACACAGATCTAGATGGTGCAGCCTACTATAAACCTAGGCTATGTGGAAAAGCCTATTGCTTCAAGGCTACAAACCTATGCAGAATATTTCCATATTCAATACTGGAGGCAATCATAACACAATGACAAGTATTTATGTATCAAAAACATATCTAAATATAGAAAAGTTACAGAAAAAATTCAAGATAAAATATAAAAATTGGTACACTTGCATAAGGTAATTGTCAAGAATGGTGTGTAGAGGACTGAAAGTTGCCCTGATTGATAAAGTGAGTGGCAAGTGAATTGGAAGGCCTTGGGCATCACTGTGCAGTACTTTAAGTTTATAAACATTTGGGTTGCACTAAGTTTATAATTTTTTCTCCAATAACCCAATAGCCTTAGTTGAATATAATGTTTTACTTTGAAAACTCTAAAAATTTTTTGTTTTATTTTGATTTGTACTGGGCATTGAACCCAAGGGTGCTCTACCACTGAGATACACCCCAGCCCTTTTATTATTTATTTTGAGAGAGGATCTCATTAAGTTGCTGAGGCTGGCCTCAATCTTGCAATCCTCCTTCCTCAGCCTACAGATTAGCTGGGATTATAGGCATGGGCCACCCTGCCTGGCTAATTTTAATTTGTTAAATCTTTTGACTGTTATTAATAACATTTAGCTTAACACACAAATACATGGTATAGCTGTACAAAAGTATTTTTATTTCTTTATGTCCTTATTGTATATACATTTTTTTTCTATTTTAAAAGTTATTAGTTTTTTACTTTAAAACTTTTTTTTGTTGTTGTTGTTAAAAACTAAGACTCAAGGGTGTGACTTAGTGGTAGAGTACAAGCTTAGCATAGGTGAGACCCTGAGTTCAATCCCCAGCACCCAGAAAACCCCACAAAATTAAAGGACAGAGATCAAGATGCTGATCTTGATGGCAGCAGTGCCTCAGCACTGGAGACCCACAAAGCAAGAGGAGAATTCTTTTGCAAGGTGGCAATTAATATTACAGATGCCACAGTAGACTCTGGATATTTATCTTGAAACATCAATTACTGGCATAATGCTACTTAGTGCTATTTTAACTTCCTCTTCCCTCTAAGAGGGGCTGGAAAGTGACTGGGACACTTCAAGATTATAGAGTAGAGACCTTGCTGCTAAGAAATTCTTAAAACCTCGCCAAACAAAAACGAACCTCACCCCACACAAGATCTATTCCCACCTGAGCCTAAACATAACTTTAAGAGAGCAAATGCAGCAGATAAAAGACCACATCAATAAAGAAATAGAAATAGTAAAAAGAAACCAATCAGAACTGGAAATGGAAGGCACAATGAACCAAACTGAAAATTCACTTGAAGCCTCCTGAACAAATTAGAGTGCAGAGGAAAGAAAACTTCTGCTCTTGAAGACAGAACCTCAGTCCTTGAAGACAGGATACATGAACTTAGGTATATGGAATACATTAAAAGGCAAAAATAATAGAATATGGTCATAATATACAAGAAATCTGGGACAACATCAAGAGACCAAGCCTAAGGATCACTGGGATAGAAGACAACATGGAGATACAAACTAAAGGCATTAAGAAAAATTTTAATGATATTGTCACAGAAAAAATTTTGCATCTCAGAAATGAGATAAACATACACATACACGGAGGCATACAGAACTGCAAATAGACCTGACCAAAAGAGAAGTTCTCCAAGACACACCATAATCCAAATGCCTAACAAAGAAAATAAGGAAAAAATATTAAAATCTACAAGAGAGAAATATTAGGTCACATTTACAGGCAAACAATAAGGCTCACTTCTGGCTTCTCAATACAGACACTAAAATCAAAAAGGCCCTGGAATAAGATATTCCAAGTTCTAAAAATAAAACAAAACAAAAACAAACAAACAAAATCCTCCCAACCATACCTAGCAAAAACCTTTTACATATTTGATGGGGAAATAAAAACTTTCCATGACAAAGGTAAACTAGAAGAATAGAGGACAATCAAGCCAGGACTACAAAGACTCCTCAAAGATAAATTGCACACAGAGAAACTCAGAAACAAAATGCAAAACTCTCAAGTAAGTGAAGATAAATAGAAGACTAATCAGCTAAATGAGAACCAAGACAGAATCAAACATAACAAAAACTCCAAATGGCAGCAAAACACAAACACATATCCATAATAACACTGAATACAAATGGACTCAATTCTCCAATTAAAAGACATAGACTAGAATAATGGATCAAAAAACAAGATCCAACTATGTGCTGTTTATAAGAATCTAAGCTCACAGGCAAAGACACTCACAGGCAGAAGGTAAAAGAATGAAAAAAAAAATATTCTATACAAATGAAGTTCAAAAGCAAGTTGAAGTAGGTGTCCTCTCATCTGAAAAAGCTGATTTCAATAAAACATTAATTAGAAGAAACAAATAAGGCCATTACAGCCTGGTAAAGGAAACAATCCATCAAGAAGATATAATAATAGTGAATATATATGCCCCAAATGTAAATTCACCAAGTTACATTAAAAAAATACCCTTGACAATAAATCCCAGATAGATTCCAATACATTAATACTGGGTGATTTCAAGATACCCTTACCACTAAGACATATCATCAAAGCATACAATCAAAAAATATATATCCAAACTAAATAATAGTATAAGTAAAATTGACCCAATAGAGACATTCACAGAATATTTCACCCCCAAACTGCTGAATTTCCTGTCTTCTCAGCAGCTCATAGAACCTTTTCCAAAATAGACCACATATTAGGTTACAATACCAATCTTAGCAAATAAATAAAAATGATATAATACCATACATTCTACTGGGCTATAATGGAATGAAACTAGAACAGCAGGAAAAATAATAGAAACCACATAAACACATGAAAATTAAACAATGCACTTTTAAATTAAGAACAGATTAAAGAATAACTGAGAGAAGAAATCAAGAAATTCACAGAAGCAAATGAAAGCAAAGATACAACATATCAAAATCTTTGAGAGAGTATGAAAACTCATTGCTTTGAGTGAGTACGTTAAAAAAATGGTGAGATTCCAAATAAATAAGCTTTTGATCCACCTCAAATTTTTAGAAAAAAAAAAGAACAAAATGACTCCAACACCAGTAGAAGACAAACAATAATAAAAATCAGAGTTAAAATTAATAAAATTGAGAATAAATAAAGAATGATATACAGGATTAATGCAACAAAGAGTTGGTTCTTCAAAAAGGCAAAAAGCTGGATAAATCTTTAGCCAAACTAACCAAAAGAAAGAATAGAAAACACAAATCAACAAGATTAGAGATGAAAAAGGAGATATTAACACTGATACTTCTGAAATCTAGAGGATCATCAGAAACTATTAGGAAAATTAATACTCAAAAAAACTGCAAAATCTAGAAGACATTGATGGATTTCTTGACACATATGATTTGCCCAAACTGGAACAAGAAAACATAGAAAGACTCGGCAGACCAATACCAAGTGGTGTAATTGAAACAGCATTTAAAATCTACTAACAAAGAAAAGCCCAGGACCAGGTGCTGGCAAGGATGTAGAGAAAAAGGTATACCTTACACTACTGATGGGACTGTAGGCTGCTAGTACAGTCACTCTGGAAAACAGTATGGAGATTCCTCAAAAAACTAGTAATGGAACCACCATATGACTCAGCTCTCCCACCCCCTTCATGTTTATCCAAAAGATCTAAATTTAGCATACTACAGCAATACAGCTACTACAATGTTTATAGCAACACAAATCACAATAGCCAAATTATGGAATCAACCCAGATACCTGTCATAAATGAATGGACTTAAAAAATGTACACAGTGGGATTTTACTCTGTCATAAAAAAGAATAAAATTATGGCATTTTCCAGTAAATTAATGAAAATGGAGAAAACCATGCTAAGTGAAATAAACCAGACTCAAAAAAATCTAGGATTAAATGTTTTCTTTCATATGTGGAAGCCAAAGCAAAAGAAGCAAAAGTTAGCAGTGGGGGAGGGGATTGGCTGTCATAAAGAAATAAGGAAGATCAGTGGAGTAGAAGAGTGAGAAGGAGGGAGGAAGAAAGGGAAAGGGAAAGAAATATGGAATAAATCTAGCAGAATAATCACATATATGTATAAATAATATATATGCATATATATATATATATATATATATATATATATATATATATATATATATATATTC
>NW_025999960.1:7276770-7279344 GCF_001458135.2 Marmota marmota marmota
TCTCCCAACAAGATGAAATATTAGGACAATATGGACCAAAAATTATTAAAACATGTACAATTGATGGACAATATGAAATAATATCACCAACATGAAACAAGAACAAGAAAATATTAAAGGAACCAAGCAAAACTAAGGGACCAAAAAAATAATAGATTAAAAACACAACAGTTGAATTAAATAGCAGAACAGATACATTTGGGGAATAATTAGTTAGCTGGTATATCAGTTTGAGAAAATATCTCTAGAAAGAAGGCACAGTAATGAAGAATATAAAAACTTCCAGAATAACACAGAATACACTGTATAAAGGAACCCAAACAGATTGACAGTATATTTTTGAACTGTAAAACTATGCAAACCAGCAATGGAGTAGTATTTCAAGATTGAAAGAAAACAAACCTAGGATTTTCAACAAAACTGTCATTCATATAAAAATATGATTCTTGGGCATACAAAGTCTCAAAAGTTTTGCCTCAAATACCTTTGGAAAATAGTTTTGGTTGAGGTACTCATAAAAAGGGACAAAAGGGGCTGAGGCTGTAGCTCAGTAGTACTGTGCTTGCCTAACATATGGGTTTGATCCTCAGCACCACATAAAAATAAATAAATAAAATAAAGGTATTGTGTCCATCTATAACTAAAGTATATATATATGGGATATAGATATAGATATAGATATAATATATATGCATATATATATATATATATATATATATATATATATATATATAAATTCCCTTTGGTATATATACAATATTTTAAAATATTTATTTATATAAATATATATAACATTATTTATTTATATATGTATATATATGAAAGGGAATTTCACTCTTACATATATGTAGAAGAAAGGAAATTCAATAGAATAGAGGAGGGAGACTAGAAGAAAGGAGGAGGGAAGAAAAAGTGGGGATGAGGTTTGAAATGAAATTCATTGTATGTATGATTTTGTCAAAATGAACCCAATTACTATGTATAATTATGATGCTCAAAAAAGAAAGAAAGAAAAGCTAAAATACAAAACCTACACACTAGTCAGGCCTACTCATGATCAGGATTGTCAGTGTAACCATCTTCCACCTGTACATCCTGTTCCACTGGAAGTTCTTTCAGGGCTATAACACACTTGAAGCTGAAGTCTCCTAGTGACGTTTGGGGAATATCTCCTGAAGGACCTGCTTGAGACTGTTTTACAGTTAACCTAAAAATAAAGTAAATAGAAGGGGTACACTCTAACATAATAAGAAGAAGTATTATAAATACATAAAAGAGTTTCATAGTTAGTTATTACTATCAAGTATTATGTAGTGTACATAATTGTATGTGTTGTGTTTTTATACAACTGGCAGCACAGTAGGTTCATTTACCAATATCACTAAAAATATATGAAAAAATGTGTCATTTTATTATTGTTATTTTCTCTGGAATGGGGATTGAACTAAGGGCTCTCTAACACTAAGCTACACCACCAGCCCTTGTTATTTTTTATTTTGAGACAGGGTCTCAATTCCCCAAGCTGGCCTTGAATTTTTGACCTTCTTGCCTCTGCCTCCTGAGTCACTGGGATTATAGGTGTTCATCAACATGCCCAGCTGAAAAACATGTTAGGAATTTTCATGCTCCATTATAATCTTATCGGACCACCTATTGTATATGTGTTCTGACACTGACCAAAATGTTATTATGCAGTGCAAGCCTATATTTCTTTAAATTGTCTTGCATAAATTAGAGTTCATATGTGCTCGATAAATTTTGTTTCCCTTCAATTCCAATTGCTTATCTCCCCATATCTCCACATAGACATCTAATCCTTGCTGTCTGATCTCAGCCTTTGAAGAAATTTTTACCTCCCTTTGGGATTGTTTATAGAATTTGTGTGTGTGTGTGTGTGTGTGTATAGAATGCATAACAATAATAAAAAAATGGTTAGCTTTCATACTCAGCAAAATTTCTCTTGCTTCTCTTATCTTTATTTCTCTTATTCTTGCCAGAGCTTTACTACAGATATATAGTGAAGTATTTTTGCATTGTAATGATCCTCTTTGACTTGCTTTTTTTTTTAGTATTCTTTTTAGTCTTGCATCTAGAGAACCTACTACACTATTTTTAAAGGTGCTTTAGTATTTCAATGTACTCGATGTTTCTATTAATTCATTATTTATTTTTTTAATGGGGAATATTAATATTTCACTTAAAATATTTGTACTGACCTATTGAGTAAATATATCCTTTGTCATTCTTTTCTGTTTATCTTCTTCTCAGAAAAATAAAGACCATAATTCTGTGATGCATTATCCAGCTGTAAGATATTTTTTTTTATTTTTTTTATTGTTGGTTGTTCAAAACATTACAAATTTCTTGACATATCATATTTCACACTTTGATTCAAGTGGGTTATGAACTCCCATTTTTACCCCATATACAGATTGCAGAATCACATCAGTTACACATCCATTGATTTACATATTGCCATACTAGTGTCTGTTGTGTTCTGCTGCCTTTCCTATCCTCTACTATCCCCCCTCCCCTCCCCTTCCCTCCCCTCTTCTCTCTCTACCCCCTCTACTG
>NW_025999960.1:7280818-7379570 GCF_001458135.2 Marmota marmota marmota
AGAAGGGGAATAGCTGGGTCAAATGGTGGCTCCATTCCCAGCTTTCCAAGAAATCTCCATACTGCTTTCCAAATTGGCTGCACCAATTTGCAGTCCCACCAGCAATGTACAAGTGTACCCTTTTCCCCACATCCTCGCCAGCACTTATTGTTGTTTGACTTCGTAATGGCTGCCAATCTTACTGGAGTGAGATGGTATCTTAGGGTGGTTTTGATTTGCATTTCTCTGACTGCTAGAGATGGTGAGCATTTTTTCATGTACTTGTTGATTGACTGTATGTCCTCCTCTGAGAAGTGTCTGTTCAGGTCCTTGGCCCATTTGTTGATTGGGTTGTTTGTTCTCTTATTATCTAATTTTTTGAGTTCTTTGTATACTCTGGATATTAGGGCTCTATCTGAAGTGTGAGGAGTAAAGATTTGTTCCCAGGATGTAGGCTCCCTATTTACCTCTCATTGTTTCTTTTGCTGAGAAAAAACTTTTTAGTTTGAGTAAGTCCCATTTGTTGATTCTAGTTATTAACTTTTGTGCTATGGGTGTCCTATTGAGGAATTTGGAGCCCGACCCCACCGTATGTAGATCATAACCAACTTTTTCTTCTATCAGAAGGCGTGTCTCTGATTTGATATCAAGCTCCTTGATCCATTTTGAATTAACTTTTGTGCATGGCGAGAGAAAGGGATTCAGTTTCATTTTGTTGCATATGGATTTCCAGTTTTCCCAGCACAGCTGTAAGATATTTTTACTTCTTTTTTTAAGTAACACAATTTCACTTTTAAAAGATTCCTTAGCATTATAATATTATTTCATATGGAAAAAGTGCAAATTTTTTTTGTTAACCTGTCAATTGCTCAACAATTGGATTGAGTCACAGAAAAAATTGTCAGCGAGAAACTGGCATAGCGGAGTATCTTTTCTATTCTGTTCCATTCTGTTGCCTCTTTAATCTCTGCATGTTGGCAGTTGTCATCAGGATCTGCAAGGACAGAGGCTGGTCCTATTTGTTTTTCACTGTCTTCCTTCTAGGTGGTGGGCAGACAGTAAATATTTACTCAGTGAGAAATGAAGAAAAGAATTGGTACGTAGAGAAGGTGATTCTTGACTTACCAATACATCAGAAGTTTTATCCTATTTTATTTTTCCAAAATTCTCCTTCTCTTGTCCATTTCTTTTGGAAGTGACCAAACAGGTTGCCTCTATATTGTTGTGATGTTTCCAGTTCTTTTTACTCTAGTTTGGCTCTGATTTTGAGTGTCCCATAACTAATAATGTACTGATATACAATAAGAAACACAACTGCTACTTATATTAGAATACACATACCATCCTGTATGGTTCACTGCTCTCCTGTAATAATAACAAATACAATTATCTCCTGGTCTATGTAGAGAATTATTTATAGGACCCTCTGCGGACACCAAAATCTGTGGATGCCTAAGATTCTTCAACACAATGGAGAGGTATTTGCATATAACCTCTGCACATCCTCCTGCACACTTGAAATCATCTTTACATTACAGATAATACCTAATACAATATAAATACAATAAAATAGTTATTATACTGTATTGTTTAGGGAATCACAAGAAAACTAAGTCTGTATGGCATATTCAACACAAATACATTTTTTCTGAATATTTCTGATCCACGGTTGTTATAGTCCATGGGTGCACATGAGTATGAAGAGCTGGCTATGTAAGAATAAGAATTAAAATTTATTATGAAAATTACAATAAAGTCAACTTGAAGGTTCTAGCTGCTTGGTGAGCATGAAATCAGGAAAATAATTAGTCAAGTGATTAGAAATCACAAGCTACCTATCATTTTCTTGCCTTCATAACAAATTCAAAGTTTTCTTTTCCCTAATTGTCAACTCCAAAAACACTTCCTTTCCTTCGCTGTCACTTGGATGTGCTGCAGACACACAGCATCCACAATTACAAAACTGGAATTCTTCCTTGTCTCCCTTTGCTTCCCCCAGCCTTTCTCCACCTCTGGGGTTCCTTGGCTTGGTGAATGGTGCCACCATCACTTGGTTATAAGTTTTCAGCCCTCTTTTGTACCCTCTCCTCAAGTCAGTATCTAAGTTCAGTCAATCGGGGCCATCAACTATTTTCCAATTATATCACCATGGCACCATTCAGACTCTAGCATCTCTCTCTCCTTTAATAGCCATCAGACACACCTTATTTTCATCTAATTTTGTCCTTTCAGTCTCTTCCCCCACCTTACATGAATTACCCTTGTCACAGGGACAGGGATCAAATCTTCTCACATCGCTACCTTAGGCAAAACTCTGCAGTAGTCAGTCTGTTGTTCTTCAAGAAAACCCCACATGACGCCTAATGTGACTTAGAATGTCCTTCCTGATGTGTCACGGCTCACCCTCCTGACTTTATCTCCTGCCCCTTTTCCAATCATGCTGGACTTCAGCTAACAGATCTACATTTCTGATCAGAGAATGTTATGCCAGCTAGCGACACGGCTGTTGGCAGTCACCCTTCAGCTGTCATCCCTTTTCAGAATTGACATTCATGTGGAGTTATAAAGAACTGGTCCAAGGCTCACTCAACTTAGGACCAAAATACCATCTCAGCTTCCTGACAGGGGTTGACAGAGGCTCCCTTGAGACTGTATCACAGCCAGCTTTTCTCTCTGCTCAACCTTGTTTCATTTTCTTTTCTTCCATACTACCTAATAAAGAGCACATAACTAAACAACCCAAAATATATGTGCCTAAAAAACCTCCTGCATGCTAATCTCTGTCTTAAAATCTGTTTCCTGGAGAATCCAACTTGAAATAACTTTCTGGTTTGCATTTCTGTTTCCAGCCATACTAAATATTGAGTTTCTATCCTTCTCTCTTTCATCTTCAGACCTGTGCTAGGAACATAGGAACATTTTATTTTCCTATTTTAAAAGATCCCCCTTTCATGAATTCTTTATTTTAAAGAGAGAGAGAGAGAGAGAGAGAGAGAGAGAGAGAGAGAGAATTTTTTAATATTTATTTTTTAGTTTTCGGCGGACACAACATCTTTGTTTGTATGTGGTGCTGAGGATCGAACCCTGGCTGCACGCATGCCAGGTGAGCGCACTACCACTTGAGCCACATCCCCAGCCCTTTCATGCATTCTTATGGTAACCTATACTTATTCCATTGCAACACTCATTACTCTGCACTTTAACATTCTTATATTTTAAACTCTGTTAACTTTTGTATCTCCAGGGCCTTACACATAACAGAGTTTTAATAAATAATTGCAACATTTATTCATTCATTCATTCATTTTGGTAATAGGATAGTTTTGCTGGATTATTCAAAATCCAGTGGCCAAGACATGCTTTGATTTATTTTCCTACCAAAAATTCACATTAATGAATGAATTACTAGATGAGCATTTCTTAAGTTTGCCTATTGCTGTCTTTTCCATTTCATGGTTCAAAACCCTTCAGATAAATACATTTGTTCTTTCAGATCTATCAATGCATTTAATCATTAAGTATAGTGTTGTCAGGTTTGGTACAGTTGTCTGTCTTCTAAGTGATTTCAATGTATTATTTTTTTTTTTTGGTCTTATCTGCTTTTTAAATTTATTTTGTTCTTCAAATTTCTCAAGTTCCTATGGAGATCTGGAGCTGCCCTCTGTAATTCCCATAGTCTCGCTGCCAATAATAACATGCCTAGGATGGCAGAGACCATATCAACAATTTCTTTCTATTTTTTTTCCTGTGGGTTTAATGTTTCTTTTTCTGTTATGAAGTAAAGTAAATACATTTTCCCCACTCTCAGTAGCAACTTATGTTGCTTTTTAGCAGAATCATTGCTCATACTCCGGGGGCAAAAAAATAAACACTGGGGAAAAAGGTGATGATACATTTGGAAGTAATAATAAGAAGATTCAGAAAGATTCTTCTCAAAGTTAGTCAACATGTGAGAAACAACACCTCTTCAATATACAAAAACCACCTGAATCCTCTTGTAAAACATCATCCATCCCATTCACAGCTCACTGAGTGTGCTACAGTTGGACTTCAGAATTCACCACTGTGCAGAATTGTTCTCAGGGAGGTCATCTCTGTTACCCAATCTCAAAAGCACTTTACAGTCCTTCCTGCTCTTGAAGTTTCCAGTAAACACTTCCCTTTCAAGTACTTGCCTTCATTCTCTCCTTTTTCTCTTCCCACCCCTTTGCTAGACCTCCTAAGCCTCCTTTCCCTCTTTTGCCATTTCATTCTTGGGTCCCCTTTGTTCCTTCACATATTTTCTAATATTAAAGTTTATATAATTTTCTTTACATTATTATTTTTTTTTTCTGGGGATGGGGGTCCAACTCAGGGACATGTTAGACAAGTGCTCTACCACTGAAATATATACTCAGCCCTTCCCTTTTTCTTTTTTTTTTTAACTATACAATGTTTCTTATAATGTTACTTTTTTTTCTATAAAGGAATATAATAAAAATTTCATCATTTTATTAATCTTGTACTTATGTTTTACTGGTAAAGATTAAAAATCATGACTAATAATTTTATTTTATTTAATTCAAGAAATATCACTTGATCACCTATAATATGTCCAGCAACACCAAAGCAAAAGCTTATTTTGGGCAAAAATGGGGATTTACTTCAGCACCGTCTGATACTTTATGTCAGCACTGTTTCTGATATTCTTAATCTTTACATCCACTTTAGAATTTTAAAACTAGAACATAATATTGACACATAATTATGAGAGCCTTCTTTTCCAAGGAAACCAAGCATGAAGACTGCAGATACTCTGCTGTTCTAATCTCAGAGTGACTCATATTTGACTTTAATGAGAGATTATTTCAGTTGATATGGGGAGAATATCATACCTCAAGTACAGTTATCATTTTCATCTCTGGTTCAGAAACTAGAAAAAAGTTGCTTTCAGCATATATGAGGTGCAGATAATAAAAGGTAAGTACAGGGTTTGTGATTAGATAGCTTCACTCTGGTTTAATGAAACTCACCTAACAAAGACAAAATAATGGAAAAAGACTGGAAGTCTGAGAATCTGCTGTCATCTAGTCCTTTTCTTCCTCTTGATGATGACTTTGGGGAGATCATTTTATTCCTCTAATCTTCCATTTTCATTTATTCAATCATCCATCCATGTTAACTGTTTTTGAAATGGCTACTCTGTGCCAAGGTCTGTTTTGGACAGTGAGTGTAGGATGAAACCCAAGATGTCTTCATGGAATTTTCAATCATCAGTGAATTTTTTGAGATTCAGGCCCTAATACCTGGGTCATTGTTAGAGGAAGATGTAGACTTTTGAACTATAGCCTATGTCCAGTGGGTCCATGGCTATTCAGTTTGAATTTTTCTGGTTTTTTTTTTTATGCTATAATAACACATTTTTGGTGTTTTTAGTGTATATTAATGTTAATACTATATTTTCAAAATATATTTTCTAATATTAAAGTTTATATAATTTTCTTTACATTATTTTTTTTCTGGTGATGGGAGTCCAACTCAGGGACATGTTAGACAGGTGCTTTACCACTGAACTATATGCTCAGCCCTACCCTTTTTCTTTTTTTACTATAATATTATACTATGCTCTATGAAAAACTTAACACAGGAAAGTATAAATACCATGAAAATTACTTCTAATTGTATCACTGAACAAGAACCACTCTTACATTGGATGTCTTATATAATTTTAGTAGTTTTTTGTGTGGACACTTTTTATTGTTTTGGATCAAAATTCTGGAATCTTATGACCTGCTTTATTATAAATTATGAATAATTTATCATTTCCTCATAACAAAATTCCACACCAGTTGAAAAGACTTCTTTGCTAATTTGGTAAGCACTTTTCAAGAGCTAATTTATTGTTTTATTTGTTATTTTAAGCACTAATGAAGTTGAACATACATTTGATAATTTATAATATGAACTAAGTTAGAAAAAGAATATGGATAATAATATAATGAATAACCAAAAACAAACTTTAGGGAAAATGTTACAGAAACAATTGGAGTTTCTAATATATTCTTCCTAGATCCATTTCTACTTTTCTATCACCAGAGATACCTGCTAGCTAGGATTTGGTAGATATTATTCCCATGAATTATTTTTATATTTTACTGCATACACATGCTTTCCTAAAGTGTATACCTTGAATATTTTATAGTATTAGAGTATTGATATTACACTATATATAAATTTTTAAAATTTTTTTGTTGTTGTTATTTAGTTGTGTTGGCACATAGAGCTCCAGTTCAATAACTTTCACAGATAATATAAGTCCATTTTATGAATCTATGCAACTTTAGTATTGGAGAACATTTAAATGGTTTGCATTTTCATTGTGAAAAAAAATGATGCACTGAATGTTCTTTTACAAATATTGTATGCAGATTTTGAGAGTTTCTCTAAGAATATCCTTAGAGTGAAAGTATCAAATCATGGAATAGCTATATCTCCAACTTTACTAGATATTGCCAAAATGATTTTTCTCACTCACACTCCCATCGGTACTGTAGAAGTAGGAGTATAGTTGCTTTACATCCCAGCCAATAATTGATATCATCAATCTTTAACTGTGAGGTTGATTTGAAGGGTGTGGAATAATATCTCATTTTGCTTTAATTTATATTTCCTGGATAACAAGAGAAGTAGAGCATCTTTTGACAGGTTTCTTAGACAATTGATATTTCCTCTTCTGTAAATTACCTTTTATTTCTTTTGCTCATATGAAAACTTATGCTCTTTTCCTTTATGATTTGTGATAGTTCTTTTTATATATTCTCCTATTAATTTTTCATTTCTTATGTGCATTGCAAAAATGTCTTCCAGTATGTGTTCATCTTTTAATCTTGTTGATGGACTCTTTGGTATACTTAGTCCCAACTTTAAATGTCTCTGAACTTAAGCATCCTTTTTATGAACTATAATTTTTGTCTTGTGTTTCCCTACATTGAGGTCAGAAAGAGAGTTTCATTTTTCATAAAGAAATGTTCAATCTATGTGGAAATTATTTTTGAATATGACATAACATAGACATGAGTTGATGCTTTTTCCACAATCAGTGGTCTCAGATTCATTTATTCAGTTGTTCTTTTTCTTCTCATTGATGCAAAGTGCAACACTTCTGTATGTTTAAGGGTGTGTTTCCAGATCTCAATATTCTTTCATTAGTCATTTTGAGTAGCTGTGTCAATAATGTACTGATTAATTTCTATAGTTTCACAATAAGACAATGCTTCATATTTTGTGCAAGTTGTGTCCTGTATAAGGGCACCAGGATGAATGGATGGGTGGAGTCTGAAAGTCAAAGCCTAATTGGTGTACCCTTACATGGGGCTGTGTCTGCCTGGAAGGAAGGTCACTTTTTTGTTTGTTTGTTTTTTTGTTTGTCTGAGTTATTCCCAAGTATCCCCCCCACTCTTTTTTGTTGTTATTGCAAACACATACACATTATATTTTGTAACTGTCTCACTGATGCTTATGAGCATAATTTCTAGGTAAAGATGAACATATTTATCTTTTATTTATTGTTTACTCAGTGAATTTCTTGTTCAAAACCTTAATTTATTTTTTCTTAGCATTTCTGAGGAGTGATTTGTAAGAACTGTTAAATAAAGGCTAATTGGTTGGCAGGGCGCAGTGGCGCATGCCTGTAATCCCAGCTGCTTGGGAGCTGAGTCAGGAGGATCAGGGGTTCAAAGCCAGCCTCAGCAAGATGAAATGCTAAGCAACTCAGTAAGACCAAAATACAAAATGAGGCTGGAGATGTGGCTCAGTGGTTGAGTGCCCCTGAGTTCAATATCTGGAACCCAAAATAAATAAATAAATAATAAAGACTAATTGTCATATGTACTCTGATTCTCCTTGTCCCTTTTGTCATTTTATCTATCTGTCTATTTATTTATTTATTTTTGACAGCAAAAAAACTTAGGGAGTCACTGTGGTTTCTTTCCTTATTCTTGTTTTCTCATACCAAGATTAAATAACTAATAATCTATATTTTCTCCTTAAGTTTATTTTAATTTAATTTTTTATTCTTCTGCAGTTTGATTTGGTGTTTTCTGCAATTAGTAATATCAGTTTTATTGTTTTCTTTCCAGGAACTTAGCCAAATGTTTCCTTACTCTTTTATTCTCCACTGAACACTGCCTTAATCTTGAATTCCTACCTGTAGCTTTCATTGTCATTCTTAACCACCTGAAGAGTTGATAAGCCTTGGGATTTTAATCAATTAATTAAACATTTTGAAAGCTCAGATGTTTACTTTGCCCTACCACTGCAGGAGTTCATGGAAGGATGTTCCCAGCAGTGAAATCATATCCTGACATTGCCTACTCACAGTCTGGCCAAGGTAGAGTAGACAATAAATAGGCAATAGAGGGATGAACGGATTGAAGAAAATAGGAGGCACCTTTTTACTTAGGGTTATTTTATTTTGGAAGAGTTAGGTTTCAATTTCTTTCAAAGTAGTAACCCAGTAGACTGGGAAGGGAGAAACCAATGTATAATAGGAAGGAAGGCATAAAAGACAGAAATTCTAGGAATGTTTGAAATATAGATTTAGTAGTCAGTAGTTGAAACAAGTTCAGAAACCATTTAGAAAATGATATATAAATCTGATAAAGGTAATAAAGTTGAGTTTTTTCTTTTTATTATGGAAAATTATATATAAACAGTATAATAGACTACATGAACTCATTGCTTGCCGCAGTCCGGCTGCAGCAAAATAACCGGGGGGGTGACGAATAACTTGTGTACGTTGATACAGCAGGAGTAGGAGCCGTTTATTGCAGGACAGGAGCAGTATTTATACATTCCACACAGCTTATCTAATTAGCATAAACTAGATACATCAGTCAACCAATCAGGAATCTCTACACCTAATGGCTCGGTTTTGTTACTTCTCAAACCACTCCCTCTGACATTTTGCCAGGCACCATCCAGACTTGTTTACCAACTTTAACATTCCCCTGGCAAAATGCCAGGTGTTATTTTGACTTGTTTACAGACTCTAACAATTGCTGGCTTAACTTAAACAACTATCAACTCAAAAATCATTACTTTGTTATGCTTCGACCCATTTTGTCACTTTCCCCACCACTAGATTACTTAAAAGCAAATTTTAACTATTCTGTCATTTCAAATGTAGGTATATAAATGTTACTGTAAAAGGTAAAAACTCTTTGCAACAAGCATTTTTCATAATATCTAGGTTGAGTTTGATTTTGATACCTGAGTTTGAATTTGATACCTGAATTTGTAATATATAGCTCATTCTGGTTGAACTGGTTGAGTGTGAAGAAACTTCTGCCTGGAGTAAAGTGATCTCTCTGGGTAGACCCTGGCTCTCAAAATCCCACCTGTGTGACTCTAGAAAAGTTATTCACATATCAACTACAGCTCTGTTTCCTCCTTAATAAAAGAAAGATATTTAGGAAAGATTTATTAATTTCAGCATTGTCATGAGCATGAGGTGAGATTAACAGATATGGGGTGGGGAATCAAAAGTTTGGAAGTGCTTATTTCCAGTCTAATCCTCTTCTTTTTAAATGACGGTGAGGATAGATTAAACTGAAGGAAATAGATATCTTTGCTTAAGCTTTGTTTGCAGTGTTCTTTCTGATTGTTTCTCTTCCTGAAAAATACATCACTGTGAGCCTGTGTGTGTGTGTGTGTGTGTGTGTGTGTGTGTGTCCCCTCTGGCACACCAGACAAACCATCCACCATTGAGCTATGTACCCCAGGCCCCGCTTTAACTTTAGAGATCTTGACCTCCTTACTCATAAGCAATTCTCATTACCAGATCAGTATTGCTTTTTCCACCCTGTCTTTCTCTTGATTCTAATGGCGCTGAGAACCGACTACTTTTTGGTGTGCTCCAACTCTAAGCATCCTGCCTAGTGCAAACGCAAATTTTCAAAGGTCAATCGAGTGACATTTTGGCAACCACAGATTTCGAAAACAAAAACAAATTTTATTTCTTCCCTACAAAAGCCACAACAATCACAGAGAAGAATGTAACTGGGCAAATTTCGATTGCTAAACTCTCCATCCTTTGGGGGAAATTACTCATCTCCCTACAGCGGCAGAGAATGTTTTCCTAAAAGGGGACCACTGGGTGGTGTCCTCTTTTCCCAACGCCCTGATTTCTATTCTTAGATCTGGAGATAGGCGACTTTCATTTTTTTTTCCTCTTCCTAGTTCCTAGCCCTTAGGAAGGGCTGCAGAGGCCGGGCTGGCGGGTCGCTGCGGCTGGGCTCAGGGCAGGCGGTGCGCCTCCTTCCCGCCGCTGCCGGGCTCTAGGCCTGGGACTTGGCGGAGTCCGCTTAGTCAGTTTCTTGCAGCTCTACTCCGGGCGGCGCCGCCGCAGCGAGTGGGATCCGGTCTGAAGAGGCGGCGCGCGCCCGGGTCGGTCCCGGCGGGCGTGGGGCGAGGGCAGTGGGTGGGACACGGTCACGGTCACCGTCCGCCCCGCTGGCCCGCACTCTGTCCGCGCCTAAGGTCGCCGCCACGGGTCTGCGCGTCGCCTCGCCCCGGCCAAGCCTCGGGCAGGCCACTCAGCTCGTTTTGGGGCCTGGGTGGGGGAGGAGGAAGCCGGGGAGGAGGGCTTAGGGAGAGGGAGGGCAGCGCAGGGCGGGGAGCCGCCGCCTTCCTCATAAACAGGCAGGTCGGGTGCAGATGGGGCCCGCGGGTAGCGCTGGCCGCCGGCGGTGAGCGGCTCTCGCCCGAGAGCAGTGTCCCCTACCCGCAGCCGTGGGCATTCGTGCTGGGAGGGGTGCCGGGTTTGCCGCAGGAGCCACCATGGCTAGTTGCAGCTGTCAGGGCTGCGAGGAGGACGAGGAAACTCTGAAGAAGTTGATAGTCAGGCTGAATAATGTTCAAGAAGGCAAACAGATAGAAACGCTGGTCCAAATCCTGGAAGACATGCTGGTGTTCACCTACTCGGACCATGGTAATCATTTGCAAGGCAACTGCTCCTTTATTCTCCCCTCCTCCTCACTTTTGCAAACTTTCTCCCCTGCCCTTTGGAGCTTGCCCAAACCTGAACTCTTCCGAATCCCCAAACTCCCTGCTCCTTTCCTTAAGGCAAAAAGGACCTGAGAAATCCAGGAAGATCTTGGGCTCATCTGTTTTGCTTTTTTCCCCTTGTAAAAATTTAAAGGGATGGTGTGGATCCTGACTTTGCCTCCTTCCCCCCAACCCCCTTCTTTTCCAGCCTCCAAGTTATTTGAAGGCAAAAATTTCCACGTGCCTCTGTTGATCGTCCTGGACTCCTATATGAGAGTTGCCAGCGTGCAGCAGGTAAAAGGAATTTTCACTTTGCTCATCCCGCTTCTGTTGGGAAGACACGTTTTTCTGTCAATGTTATACATCCGGAGCTCCGCTGATGGTGATTTTAGGATGGAAACATGGTCAAATCATTAGCCAATTTAACAGAGTATAAGGGCCCACTACAGGTTCCCTGTCTTTCAGAGGTAACTGTAAAAACCGACTGACAGAATATGGATGGTAGTGGGAGGAGAATAAAACTAGGTTGAGGATTAGTTCTTTTATTGGCAAGAGGAGTTCCTTAGTGTTTGGATCAAAGTATTCTAAGAATCTTCCCAATGTGCAGCACGTCCTAGATATGGCACCACTGTGCATAGTTTGGGAAAGAGAAATAATTAACAGTAATACCGCACAATTAAGTAACTGGCAAACACTCATAAATTTCAGCTCGTTTTATTTTTTAACTTAAAGACAGATTTCTAGCCTTTAGTTGTCGTATACCTTATAGTGTATAAAAAATGATGTTTTATGGTTCTATTTGTTTAAATACATGCTTTGCAACTGCTGTTATGTAAAATGAATGCAAAAGCACGACTTTTAGAATCTGTACTATAGGACATCCAGAAATATGCTAAATACCGTGAATATATTTAAAAAGCAGCCCTAAAATGATAATTAAGAATAATTTAGAGTTAAGACAAAAATACCCAAGGTGATAACTTCCTCTAGAGCATTTTGAGATTTGGGGAACTGAAATCAGTTTTGTCATCTGTAAACTAAGTCATGCAGGACAAGAGAAGTGGCCTTTAAACTTTATGGAGGTGCAGTTAGAAAAACCAATTTTTTTTTTTTTACTATTCATCTGAGAGGCTAAACCAATGTAAGAATTCTATCAATCTCTATATTGATGTTTGTCTCTTTGTTTTTATGTTCTTTACCTAGCCATATCTAGTCTGGGTGAATGATGTATCTGGCTTCTTTTATATAAAGACATTTATATATGGAATAAATATTTTCATTTTTCTTCAATAAAATATTTCCCATCTATTGATTTTTCAATCAAAACCAAGAAAAGTTGGAGGCATGATGTGATACTGTTCTTTTTAGCACTTTAAGTCTGAATTTTGTCCATGGAATGTGAGTCACTTCTTAGGCACTGGCCTATTGTGCTTGCTGGTCTCCACCCACACCATCCTTCTTACTAGTGTCTGCTTTGTGTTCATAATGTCTGATTCTGGCTGCCTCCATTCCCAGGCTCTGTGCTTGGTAGACTCACCCTTGCTTGGTACCACACCAACTCCTGGGTAGGCTTTGTTCTGTAGAGTCCAGAGGAGACAGTGACAGACTTGAGAACCCAAGGGAACCTGAAACATACTCACTACCTAATTCTATTTTCTTTTTTTGTCAGGGGGATGCTGGCTATTAACCCCAGGGCCTTCCCAAATGCTAAGCGTACCTTCTACCATCAGCAACATCCCCAGCCTCCCCTAATTCCTAATTTTAGAAAGTGTCCATGTCTAGGCACACTTGTCTGGAATAGTTATGAACATTACTTAAAATCCTTGCCTAGAAAGGAACAGAGGCCATGTAGATTGGAAAATAAGCAACAGTTTTTTGATTTGATAATTTAATGGGATAGAATAATGAATGAATTTCAGTGTCATACATATATACATCTGCAAAGAGCATTGTGTATATGATGACATCATTTGATTTTCACTGCCCTCTCAGACATCTTACTGGGTATTTTACACTTGTGGTGGCTCAGTAAGAGCAGGTAACCTTTGAAGATCAGGGAGCTTGTGACAGAATCAGGATTCAAATCTTTTCACTCCTTCAAAATCTACATCAAACAGTCCACTAGCCACTGAATTCATAATCCTTTTGTGTAAACATGTAAAAAATACAATGTTTAGTACAATGTGGTCTCACTATCTACAATGTCATCAGTTATCATTTAATTATTGCTGGTCTTCTTCAAGGTATACACTGGGGTCTCTGCTGATATTTTAATACTCTCCTTGAAAGTAGTTTGTTTCCTCTAAATTTCCTCACCATATTGGTATAATTAGTGTAGGGATCCTTTACTGCTTTATATTTCAAAATAGCTGGAAAGGCCAAATTAAAAACTCTTAATAAAATAGAAGGAGTTAAATAAATTACTCTTTGGAAAGGTTTGTTTCCAGAAGTCATTAACAATGATATTCCAGACACTGAATTTTTATTCCCAAGGTCTTATTATATTTTATTAATGATTCTTAGTAAATGACAATCTTTAGAGAATTGGTGGTTAGACCAGCTGCCATGTACTTTTTTCTACCTGCTATTCATTTTCTCTCTGCTTCTCAGTTTTACTTTCCTTTATCTACAAAGTTTCACCCTTTGAAGAAGGAGAGCAAAATAAATGAAAGTGACTAAAATTTTCTTTAACCCCTCAACTCTTTCCCGCTATGTAGAATTAGGTGCTTGAGTTTATAGAATGATTATAATAAAGCAAAACTACTAATTTAATTATATTGTAAATGGTGCAGGATGGAAATCTCTCTTTGAAAGAAAAGCTCTTAATTGACTAGATTAATGAATCAGTTGTTATCTCTGCTTTGCTGCTGGAGGTTCTGTTTAATCAAAGAAGCTCTACTTAGTGATTGCAAGTTCAGTTGCCTGACTCTTCCTGCAGTTGATGCTGCAGCTTTACCAATCCAAACAAAACAGGTTTTCTCCTTGAGTCAGCCATGCAGGTACAGACATGAGTTTAGCATCCTTGTGTGATTTTTCCCCCCATTAGAAGCTCTTCAGAATGTTATTTATTTATTTTTTTTTTGAGGAGAAGAGTCTCAATGTATTTTACAAAAGCTCAAAATAACCAGTTTCTATGACAGCTAGATTATCAATGTCTGTTCAGCTTAGGTGGAGGAGGATGTCCTATTTAAACATAGGTAAAAATAGCTGTTAGAAATCATTGCCTTTTAAAGCAATTTGAAATTATATAAAAGGAAGTAGTGGCAAAGTAAAGCAGTTTGTGCTTAATCTGAAAAAATATTGTGAAGAGATTTTATAAATAAGATTATAGAGATAATCTTGTAAAGAGATCAACAGAATTTTTATCTCTGTGTTTACTCCTATAAACAAGTAAGAAACTTGTGCTGCTATTCCTACACCTTTCTCACTTTGTCATTCAATTCTTTGGATCATTCAACTCCAGTTGTACATCCAGTCTTATCCAGTGACACTGTCCTCCCCCGGAGCAGTCTTCTTACCACTTAGCTACCTGCCCTCATGTCTCATCAGTTTTAGAAGGGACTTTTAAAATCTGGATTAAGTTCTGCATCCTCCATGTTATGTCTTTCTTTGAACAATCCTAGCTCATAGAAGGTACTTTCAGTACTCATTTTATTGGTCTTTATAATACATCATACTTCGGTACTTTTTTGTTAGTCTTAGATGCAACATTTATATACATTTTGTTTCTTTTTTGACCACATGAAGTACAGTTTTCTAATACAATGGAAAGAATTGAAGATAGTTTAATTTACATAGTAATATACAGAAGGAAGTATAGGTTAAATATTTTTTGAGGGGGTACTGGGGATCAAACCAAAGGGTGCTTAACCCATCAGCCATATCCCAGCCATTTTAAATATTTTATTTAGAGATAGAACCTTACTGAGTTGCTTAGGGCCTTGCTAAATTGCTGAGACTGGCTTTGAATTTGTGATCCAACTTCCTCAGCTTCCTGAGCCCCTGGGATTACAGGTGTGCACCACTGTGCCCGGCTAAATTTAATCTCTTGTTTGGAATCAATATCTCATTTTTTCCTCCCAGAGATAAAGAGCACTTTATTTAAATTGTCATGTGTAAGTGGACTGAGTGTAAACATATTTACAATGTATCAATGAGTTCCAGTATCATTGGAAAGATGAAAGAGCTTTGGGCATTTGTGATATCCAGGCCACATCAATTCATAGTTAGACTTTGAAGAGAATTTTAAAGTGGACCTTGAGCAATTCTGCCTCCTTCTTGTATTACAGTCACTTATTTTTTTTTCTCCTCTACCAAATGTAGATTCAGTCATAATCTAAGCCATTTCTCTTGCCTCTGTTAATCTAGCCCCATTAGTTGAGGAACTGTCATTTCTGATAACTTATACTTTGCTATTAAACTCTCAAACTACCCCTAATTCTCCATTCCAACTCACATTGTTTTCCCATATAATTAAAATCCTAAATACCTGGAAGAGATTCTGTCAGGGAGATATATGTTAGGAACATACTAGGACGGGAGTATAGCCATTCTTGCACTTAATTTTGGTATGCCCTCTTAACTTCTTCTCTGCAGGTTATTTTAGATTATTTTGTTATAATATACTGATTTTTATACCCTTCTTGTATGACTCTTTGAATAATATGTATCCTAATATGTATTCTAAATATATGACTTGCATTTATTTCTCAGAAAGTGTTTCAAGGTATTGTTTTAAAATAATTATTTAAAAATGATAGAATCACCTATCCCACTGAGAATGAAGATTCATGTTTGAAAATGTTATATTAGCATCTTTTAAAAATGTGAATATTTGTTTTCTTGCTTTCAGGTGGGTTGGTCACTTCTATGCAAATTAATAGAGGTCTGTCCAGGAACAATGCAGAGCTTAATAGGACCCCATGATATTGGAAATGACTGGGAAGTCCTTGGTGTTCACCAGTGAGTATGACAGATGCATCTATACCTATGTCAGTCTTTCTTTTAAAATACTGTTTGGGATCCAAGGCCATTCTTGTGAAATTCTTCAAAATATAGGCACTTTTCCTTGAATCAATGATTTGCATTTATAGACAGCTTTAATCTGAAATCATATTGGTGGTATAATAATAATAATAATAGTCACCTTAATAAGGTGACTATTATTTTAACAATATAATCTACAATTATATAATGGATGAGTTGTAGATTTTTGATGGGTAATTAATAATTCAAACCAAAAAAGAGTCTTTTACTTTTTAATAGTGGAACTAACAGGACTACCAGTTCTTAAAAAAAAAAATAGGGGAACTGAAAAGTTATTCTATAAGTAGTATTTTGAATGTTTATGCTTTACTGTCTTTAAATAGTATAGGTTTATTCATATGTACATATTTAGTGAGTTTAAATATGGTTTTCAAAAGAAAAAAAGAAAATTACTTTTAGTACCTGTACAGTCAGGTCTTGATAACTATTTTACCAACTACCTTTCTGCAGTTTTCTGCATAATAACTTATTAGATGAGACTGCTTTCTTAAGCCACAATTAGTTAAGAAAGAATTTTCTGAGGAAAAATTTATTTCCAGGAAAATTCTTTTTTAAAAACTTAGTTTCTCAACATTTAAAAAGTATCTTCTGCCATTTACTTTAAGTTTTCTTTATACTTAATTTCACTTATCTTTACTGCAGAGAAGGCAATTGTGGCTATATTTTGCTTCCAAAGGTGTATTGCTTGAGAAAAATACAACTTAGGAAAAACTAAATTTTATACTTTGTATTGTTTATCAGCATCAACAATAGATCAACAATATATTTAGACCAATTAGAGCTATGTGTTTGTTCATAGGTGAGCATATCTTATATCCAAGTACTAAGATATGAGTATAGCCAGTCTTGCATTTAATATTTTGTTATGCTCACTAAAACCCCATATAAGTACTTAGTGCTTATATATTTTTTCTATTTTTGATAAATATTTGTTGCTGATTGTTTCTGACATATCAAGGGTATATTTTGGAAAAAGCATGTTTACAATTAATCCATGCTCTCATTTTCAAACTCATCTCTGAAATTCTGAATCAGTTATATGGCATTTAATAAAAAGTAATCCAAAATTACTATAATTAGTAATTGTAACTTTAAGGAAAGTTTCCCAAAGATTGAGAGTGTTGGAAACTGATCTATTCGTATTTTAGTACAGAACAACTGTTAAGTTATACTACTTATTTACTCACTAACTTACTTGTTCATTCATTCATTTACCTTTTTTAAGTCCCCACTCTAAGCCAGAAGTGAGCCAGAACAAGATAGATACAATGTTCTTTACAGTGGAGCCTATTAGATGATTCCCATCAAAAACTTACTGTAAAACATATTTCTTTATATTCAGGGACCTTTTCTCACAAAAGATCTACAAATACTAAAGAAAAATGTTTTCTATAGTGTTGAATTCAATAATACTAGGAGTGGAACAGGGAAAGGTTGGGTGGGGAGAGATAGGAGGAGAGTTGACTGAAAATTGAAGGAAAGAATCTCTAAGCTCCTCACCTTGCTGATTGGAAATCATGTGACAAGTCTCTTGAATTTTGTTAGAGCTCTGAATATCACAAGCTGGGTTTCCTCCTGACAAAAGGCAAATAACACCAGGCAGGAATAGACTAAAGATTTTATTTTGGGATTAATAATGCACAGATTAAAATCTCATGATTTAGAACTAATTAAATGCTGTTGAGAGACTGAGTTCACTTTCCAATGTAACATATTATTTCTCTTTCAAACACAGTAGCAATAATTTAAGTATTTAAATGAATTCTTTATATACATACTAGCATCTCTTAGATCTTTCTGTGTTAATGTATCAATATGCACAATGTAATTGATAGGCTTTCATCACATATAAAAATGATCTTGACTGTTTGATGTATGCAGCTCTTCATGATAGTTTGGATATGGAGTTGGCTGAAAATAGTTAACTGAATTTGAATTTTTAAAGGAGGAAAAATGATCAGTAGTTATAACTTTTCTGAGGAGTGAAGAGACTCATAATAGTTCCTTGTTAAGTTTCCTTGTTTTTGTTTTTCTCCCAACTTTGTTGAGATATAGTGGAGAGTTAAAAATTGTATGTATTTAAGGTATACAACTTGATGATTTAATATATGTATGTACTGTGAAATATGCACCATAATGAAGTAAATAACATTCCTGTTAATTTGTATAAGCTTGGTTCAGGTTTGTAGGAAGACAAAACAAAACAAAACAAAATACATGAGCTTCACTATAGGAATTAAATACAATGAGACTAGCCAAAATATGCAAATAAAAAATAATACTTAAATAAGCAAACCTCAGAGTTTAACTTTGAATTATTACCTGATTTGTTTTTAACTCCAGACTGATTCTTAAAATGCTAACCGTTCATAATGCCAGTGTAAACCTGTCAACAATTGGACTGAAGGCCTTAGATCTCCTCCTAACTTCAGGTAACAGGCTTACATATTTTATGTATAAAAATATTTGAAACCATTTACTAAATGTATTTAAGTCATTTAAGATCATAACATTATATAACCTAAATATCAGTATTTCTATATTTCTTTTGTTTCTATCTTCTCATCTCTTTATATATTTTTTTCTTAAAAATTTCATGCAGTACCTTGATTTTAAGCAGTTCTTGATATATCATTCCCAAATCTCTATTCCAAGTGCCAATTTACTGTCAAATCTGGTCCCACATTTCACGTTCTCCCTGGCTTGGTGACCATTCATTCCCTGGTCATTTTTGTATCTTTCTTCATACATATCTTTTGTTATTTTTTTTTTGTGGTACTGGGGATTGAACTCAGGATCTCAAGCAAGCACTGTATTCTGAGCTATATCCTCAGTTCTTTTATTGTGTAATTTTGGGACACAATCTCCCCAGGTTGCCCAGGCTGGCCTCAAACTTGAGATCCTTCTGCTCAGTCTCCCTAGTAGCTGGGATTACAGGTGTGCATTACCACACCCAGCTCCATATTTATCTTTCATATGTTTTCTATAATATATGTTCTATAGTATACTATAATAGCAATATTTTAAAAGTATATAGCATTTCTTCTTAAGTGCTTGCTAGATGGCAGGCTCCATATGTAAAGTGCTTCACACACTTTTAAAAACAGCTTTGGAGGTTGGTATTTTATCTCCGTTTTCTAGGTGAGAAACTCTGAAGCTTTGAGATAAGAGATTGCTTCAGCCACTAAATGGTAGAGCTAGGGATTGAAGGTATACATGTCAGTTTTTTTTTTTTTGCCTGGGAAAACTTCTGTATGGAAGATAATGAACTTGAACAAAGACTTTTGATATGGTGCAATTCTTGTGGTCACTGCTGTGAGAGACACTGGAGGTCATGTAAAGTTCTGAGAAGAAAGGCTGCACACAGGGACCTAATCTTTAAGCGTTGCTTAAGGTAGCACAGGGTGTTTTAGGTCAGGAGAACCATTCTTGCAGAGTTGCAGAGGCCTGGGAGGGCAGCATGAGATCCTGGACATATAGGTGGGGACCTATAATGTTCACATCAGCCCTTCTCTCAAGAAAGAGAGTGAAGACAAAGGTTATGAAGGAGAAGAGATAGGAAAAGTTCGAAGATCCTGATCATTTCACCATAGCCTTTTATTAGAATATTTAATGGCATGAGCTGGGTGTGGTGGCACGTGCCTGTAATCCTGGCAGCTCAGAGGCTGAGACTGGAGGATCCCTAGTTCAAAGCCAGCCTCAGCAACAGTGAAGTGCTAAGCAACTCAGTGAGATCCTGTCTGTAAATAAAAAATACAAAATAGGGCTGGAGATGTGGCTAAGTGGTTGAGTCCCTGAGTTCAATACCCTGTACCAAAGGGGGAAAAAAAAAGTTAATGGCATGTTATAAACTAACTAGTTTTAACCATGAATTTTTTTAAACCCTTGTCCTTGAGAACATCATTTATTTATTCTCCATTTGGTGGTGGACAGGAAAATGAGGGTTGATGAATAAAAAAAAAAAAAATCTTCCAACCCTGGAATATATAGAAGTTGGCAACATGCAGGCGGCTAGAAAATATGAAATATGTTTTGAAAAGATTAATTTAATTTCTCCCACATAGCAGTCAAAATTTTGAGCTACTAGGAAATTTTATATGGTTTTTAAGTTCACTTCAGGTACTTACTCAAAGCTGATTTGTAAGTCATTTTTATTTTCTAGCCATTAATTAATCGATTTAATAGTTATTGGGTACTTACTATTCTTCTGGGTGCTAGATAATTCTAAGACAGATGAGGCAAAATTCCTACAATTTAGATGTTCATAATTCATCACTGCTGTCTAATATAATGTTCTCCATTGACGGAATGTCTGAATGTTCCAATACCGTAGCTGGTGGTTATATCTGGCTGGTGAATATTTAAAATAGCAGAAACTGAATCCTAATCATATTCAATAGAAATTCATTTAAATTTGAATTTAAATAGACACTTGTGATAGTGGCTATAGAATTGGACATTGCAGGCCTATAGATTAAAGAATTTATGTAATTCTTTAATTTATATATAATTAAAATTTTTAAATTTATATAAGTATAGTATTAATTAAAATTTAGTTGAGGAAAGTACTACAAAAAGAAATATGAAGAAAACCGCTATGGACACAAGAGTAGCTAAACTTGCTTGTAGGACACAAGGGCATGGACATGACCTGCCTAAATTTTTATCCATCTCTGCCTCTTATCAGTTGTTGGACCTTGAGTAGAGTTCTTGGATTGCGTGTGCCTCAGTTTTCTGATCTTTAAAATGGGCATTGGACCTACCTGATGGGATTGTAGTGGTGATTAAGCCTGTATAAGGAAGCGCTTCAACCAGTGACTGACACATTTATGCTGTAAAAATGTTTACTACTGTCACTCCTATTCCAGTACCATTATTTTTACTGCCCTATAGGTGTTATTTGTGTTATTTCTTAAATTATGGCAATAATAGTTTTGGTAGAGAAAAGAGCAAGAGTATTTCATGCAACTGAGAAAGTTCAAAGGGATATTAAAAAGAAGCTTAGTATTAAGCAAGCAATTCAATATATTTGGAGTTGAGAAAAGGCATGGAGGAACATGGGGCTGATGAGATCCATGTAGTAGTTTTGAGAAGAATCTTGTTTGTCATGTTAGGGAGTAAGAGAAAGCCTTAGCAAATGTCAACAAAGGATTTACAGAATCAGGGAAGAAACTAATTGGGTAGAGGTTTGGGCCATGCAGAGCAATTAAGCAAATGTTTTTGCATTTTTGGTGAGATATGATCAGGTACATGATAGGAGTGATGGGGTCTTGTTCTAAAAGAGTTTTTTTTATTTAGGAGATCACACTTGAAGGGCTTAATAATGATTTAATTAGTTGGTTAGAGAGAGAATGAAAGAAAGATGTAGAATGGAACATGACTAGATGTTTTCTTTTGTGAAAACTACTCTATGATAATATCACTTATGAAGAAAGGGTACAGAAGTAATCTAGGTTTGGGGTGCCCATGACAGTTCAGAGAGTTAAATGGTCTATGAAAAATATACCATTCATATTCCTTATGTAAAAATTACCACAACTGCTGAAGCAGCTCTTCACTTGGAGTCATTTCCTTCTCTTCATAGGTAAAATCACTTTGATGATATTGGAAGAAGAGAGTGATATTTTCTTGTTAATTTTTGATGCCATGCGTACATTTTCAGCCAATGATGAAGTCCAGAAACTTGGATGCAAAGCTTTACATGTGCTGTTTGAAAGAGGTATTTAAAAATTTTAAAAATCTTTATTTTGAAATATATATAAGAAAAAAGGCTCTTTTATCATTATAAAAGTATGATATAATTATGATAAGAAAAAGGTATCTAAATCATACTATTTATTAACAAATGAGTTGTCTGTCAAGGGTGAATAATAGGGTTAATCAGAAATACTGCTTGTTTCTGTGATGTGAATGTCATTTCTGGACCATAAATCATACGGTATTAGTACACTTTCATTCCATTGTATAGCAAGGCAGAATGTTCACTTTAAAAACCAGATTGTATGGGTGCTAATAAAGAAAAATATAAAACCATGAATCCAGCACAGGTTAACTTGGGTTTATGATGAGTCATCACCCAAGATCTTAAAAATATAAAGACTCTGGATAATAAACCAGGGTTCATAAATTGTCCCTTAGGACACAGAGCAATGTGTATTTTATAGCATGGCACTCAGTTGATAATAGATTATCATGCAATTTCAGAGTTGGTTGGAACCTTTGTTTAGTCCTTCCTCTGTCTTAATGAAGAAATGGGTCAGAAAAATGAGCAACTTGCCGGAGGACACATAGCTAGTTGCAGCACAGTTCAGCTATTGCTGTCTTGTGAGAGTCCCTTTTACATCATTATTGGAACCAGCTCTGCTAGGGCTTCACATAAGAATGAATGCTTTATGCAGGCCCTATTGCCAATACCAGTTTACCACTTTAATATCTGGCAGCTCCAGAAATGGGATAAAGTTTCTGATATCATTTAATTCCCTGTCTTATTCCAGATGTTACTTAAACAGCTTGTACATAATTATAATTCATTAGAGACAAAAAAGGATAAGAAAATTGATAAAGGGAAAGTTATAGAAAAATAAGTTTGTTATTTTTCTCGTAGAAGACCTGGGAGTAACCCCCACCCCCATGGGTGTCCCTGGATGAGATGATAAAGTATACACATTTTGCAAGGAACACAAAGTGTGTTTCAGTGACTTTGTCAAGAGTCAGAACAATCTGAACCTGGGACCCAGCTTTTCAGTGAGCATGCTTGGTAGAGAAGATAGTTTACTGTGAACACAGAATGAAAGAACTCTGTCTTCCAAGCAATCTGCTATACATGTTATATCTTACAACTATGCTTTTGATAGGAACTGGGAGGATAAAGTTTCAGGTTCTGTCATCCTACAGGGCCTGTAATCTTCAGTGTTGCAGTATAGGAACACATTCTTATTCTCAGAAGAAGGACTGTCATCAGTCTCACAAGTGTTAGGGGCCCTACCATGACACTTGGAGATGGACCAGGGAATGTTGAAAAGAAAAAAAATCTCACTCAATAGAAAGATCAGCAGTGTCCCAAGTATTATGATTGTAAATGTAATGAAGAAAAAGTTCGGAATTTTCCAGGAGTATCAAGTTTCCCAAGACTCAATTAATTTAGCTTATAAAGTTGATTTTTTTGAAAAGTTAGTTAATAAGTTTAATTTCCAAAGTTTGGGAAAAAAATGCTATGGAAACTCCTCAATGAAATGAAAAAAATTCCATGCTATCTTTCGTTTATTAAAAGAATCTAACCAATTTCACATTATATTATAGGGTCACATAAGAATAAAACTGAAAAAGAATGAATGTTCATCACAAAGAGCGGTACATTTTATAACACTTTTGTTGGTGCACATCTCAAGCTCAACAAACCAGATTTTTATACATGGTTTTGAGGTTCTGAGCTAATAGAATGACTCCAAATGGAACTCAGTGACTTGATTTAAAGACTTAAATTATGAGAATTAATGATGATAATTTTTGATTTCTGAAGGAAAACCATTAAGGGAGAATATTTTGAAGTTTAATTACTTGTCATTTGCTAAAGTTCACGCTTTTTGAACTGATACATTTAGCCGAGCTGCCCTTCTATAGACTACTGTTAACCCCTCAATTTTAAGCGGCATAAAATGTTCATTTCTAGTTGGCATCTTTATTGGTACTGGCTGGTTTTCTCTATAGACTCTTCCAGATGAATTGTAAATGATTTTGATTTTTTGAAAACTGTTTGATGAATATCACCTTTTCAATTCAAAATTTGATATAACTAATACAGGTCAAAATAAAATTATTTTTATGCAAATAATTCTCTTGTTATAAAATTCTTAGGGAGGCATCTTGCAGAAACACATTTTTACTTAAGTATATTGTATTTGCCATGCCTCCTACAACTATTATGAATATATTGTTGAGTAACTAAACTTTTATATCATTTTAAATTTTATTTGATATTTTTTGTCCTTCATGTTTTAGTGTCTGAGGAACAACTCATTGAATTTGTTGAGAACAAGGATTATATAATATTGTTGAGTGCATTAAAGAATTTTAAAGGTGAAGAGGAAATTGTGCTTCATGTACTACACTGTTTACATTCCTTAGCAATTCCTTGTAAGTAGCCTATGTACGTGATTTCTTTTTTGCCTGTGAAAATTCCATTATCTCTCCATTCTGAATGTGTTTTGAAAATATTTTTGTTATTTAGTGTTGTGGGTCCTAAACTCATTTATTTATTTATTTGATTAAGTTTTATTTATTGAGATGATTGCAGCTGGCTCTGGGCTTGGTATTGGGGAAACAGTAGTGGATAATATGAACATATTCTTTGCTTTTTCAGAGTTCAGGGTACAGTGAGGGATGCAGGTAAGTACCTAGGTGATTGCAGCATTACAAGGGAAGTAGTGGCAGAAGTACCTAGGGTTATGAGAGTAAATACAGAACGACTCAAGATCTCTTCGAAGAGTCTTGAATGATAAGAGTTTTGTTTATAGGGAGGAGTGAGGTGAAGTGCGAATGCAGGCCAAGTGTCCAGGCAGTGGGCATTGTGAGTGTAAAGATTCTGGAGCAAGAGTAAGCACAGAGCTTTCAAAAAAATAAAAGTGGCTCACTAAACCATGGATTTTTGAGTGCTTGCACACATGTGTGTGAGTATGCATGCATGTTTCCAGTGATGTGTTCGAGTTTTGCTAATGGTGGCAGGAGAAGGGCATGGTAAATGGATGAGGCTGCAGACCTGGAGTAGGGTTATGTAGGACTGAAAAGCTACATGAAGGAGTTTGAACTTTATTATAGTTCTTGGTTAGCATTTTAGTGTGCTTTGAAATTTAACCATTTCTTTCACACAAAAAAATCACAAATCCAAAGAAATTCATTTGTTGTGTATGCAACCAATGAATACTAATGAGCTAAAATATGCTTCAGATTCTGCTTTGTTTTGCAAGTGCACAATAACATAATAACATATAATCATATTTCATGTACTATCTGTGTGGGTTTACAAGGATGTACATATGAATTTATCTAGTAATATTTTTATTCTCCCACATGTAAAGTTTTGAAAATTAAATGAGGTAAATAAGATAAAGAATACAGAATAGTTCCTGGTTTGTAATATATGTCATACAAACATCGACAACATTATTACACAATATTAATTTTATATGCATGATGTCACATATTATAGATAACATTCCTATATGGTTTCAGATATGGAAATCAGTTTGGCCATCTGAAGATGTGAAACGTCAGTGTAGCAGGGTCAACACACAATGTCCTTGTGAATGCATACCATTTCTTTGTGGTGTTTATAAAATCACACTGATTTTCTCACTCACAGGATATTAAGCACTTGAAAGAGAATAACACTGAATAATAATAACAGAGAATGACCATACTTTCACATTGTCCCAGTCATCACTGCCAACAAACTGAATATATTCATCATTGTACTTTTCCTGAGCTATATTTATTCATTTATTTATTTATTTTGTGCTGGTTGCTTTTGGAATTCATTGTTTTCCACCCACGTATGACATAACTCTAGTTAAAATATGTTGATTCATGATGTAAAGGTCAAAGAAAGAGCAGATAAAAATGAAGATATCAAGAGTTTTAAATACTTGTTCTGAACTAAAGACTTCTGCCTTTTGATCATAGAGCAAATCACATCTGCTTGTTCTACATCAAAGTAGTTAATTGTTTTAAGAAGATGTTTTCTTTTATTTTTAAATGCATTTTAAAAATATTTGTTGTTTTTAAATGTAATTTAAACATTGAAATATATTATTTGAGAAACCAGTTTTAGCTATGTTGACAAAAAAAAAGTTTTGCTTACAGATTCTTTTTTTTTCTCAGTGAACAGTCAACATTTCTTTCTAAGATAGAAATGTTTTACTCTGCATAAGTTTCATAATTCACTCTCTTTTCTGATTAATAGTCTTTCCAAGTGGCTTATTTCTTTACTTTCTATTTCTCTTAGGTTTGTCCCTTTATCATACAGTTAAATGTCTTACTGCTCTTCTCCCCTTCCCCACTGCCACCTCCACTGCCTCCCCAATCTATCTAGGACTTTCAGGAAAGTTAGTTGTTCTGCCTTCTGCACTGGCCATTCTGGAATGTGGGAAATAGATCACCTTTGCTTTTAGCTGTTCTACTATGGGACTTAATCTTGATTTTCCTTGTATGATGTGAGGAAAATAAACAAAGCAAAAACCATATGACAATGTCCTCATTAGGAAATAAGCCTTCAAATTAATTTGTTTAAAAATGTGGCCATTTTTAGGCTTACATAAAAACATGACCATCCCCTTCCCACTCCCCTCCCCTGGTCTTAAAATTTTAAGCCAAGAAATAGGAATAAAGCAATTTTCCCTTAATGCCAAAGATGAGTCCTCCTTCCCATGAATATTAACAGTGAACTGCATAGTATTTTTTATAGCTGTTGGATAGGACATGATATTTAAATTTGGAAATGTAGTAATTCTGCTTCCATATATTTATAGTCTAAAATGTGTTTTATGCATATCTGAAAGGAGAAAATTTTCCTCTATTTGTAATTATGGTTTATTTAAATGTAGGCAACAATGTAGAAGTCCTCATGAGTGGCAATGTCAGGTGCTACAATATTGTGGTGGAAGCCATGAAAGCATTCCCTGTCCATGAAAAAATTCAAGAAGTGAGTTGCTGTTTGCTGTATAGGCTTACATTAGGTGAGTTATGACTCTTAATTTATTCTCACAATCCTTATGTTGTAAGTACATATAGCATGTGTGTATCGTATGTTGATGAATGAGCAGTATACTAATAGCATTGGATGGACATGTTGTAAAGTAGCAAATTGTTATTTTATGAATTGCTACTGCCATGCTTAGAGGGAATTTTAAAAGAAGTGGCAAAATGTATGAAATTTAAGAGTATTATTAATTTGTTTTTTGAAGAAGTGATACTATAGGAGTGTTTTTTTGTTAGTACTATATTTAAAATACATTAATGCGACAATTGATATCTACTTATGTAGAAAATATGAAGCATAAAGCAAAGAACTCACCAGCTGCCTTGAGTATTAGTACATTTATCAGGACTGGAAAAATCTCTCTCCTATCCTTGCTTTCTCTGTAAAGGTTAACACTCTCCAGGATTTTGTATTTATCGTTTTTTTTTCTTTCTAAATATAGTTTTATTGCATTTGCATGTTTTCCTAAGCCAAATTGTTAATGTATTTGGTTGTTTTTCACCCATCATCCAAATGGAATCATACTGTATGCTGCCTTCTACAATTTTTAAAAATTTATACTATGTTTGTAAGAATCATAAATATTTTCATGTAGTTGTATGTAGTATTCTATTATGTGTTCATACCATAATTTATTTTTCCATATTTTTCATCTATGGATGTCTGGATTTTTTTGTTTTATGAAAATACAGGGCAAATATTTTTTCAAATATTTCTTTGCTGTAGATGCTTCTTCCTACTTTGTGATATATGAAATCTATTTTTTATTCTGTGTGTGTGTGTGTGCGCGTGCACGTGCTAGAGATTGAACCCAGGGGTGCTTAACCACTGAACCACATTCCTAGCCCTTTTTGATTTTGAGACAGGGTCTTTCTAAGTTGCTGAAGCTGGCTTTGAACTTGCAATCCTGCCTTAGCCTCCTGCACCATCACACCTGACTTTTTTATTGATTTTTCATGGGACATTTTTTAAAAAATTAATTCACAGATTCTGGGTTATGTTTTGATTGTTGATTATATGTATTGGAAATATTTTCTCTTAATTTGTGCCTTATCTTTTCACCATCTTTATGGTGGTTTTATAGGATAGTTAAATTTAATAATTAGTTGCTTTGTGACTTATCCTCTTTCGTGTATCTTCTTGAAAAAAGAGGATAAGTCACAAAGCAAATTTTCCTCAAGCTAATCAATATATTCAATATTTTCCCTAAACTTTTCTCATTAAAATGTTGAAGGACTATAATTGTTTTCTTGCAAAAATTCAATTCCCCTTTTTTCTTGTTTTAATATCTCGGAGAGCTGGTCACCATCTCAGCACAGTGTAGCATAGGGCTCACCTATTTCCCAGTGGTGTGGCACACAGATGGTATATATGTGTTTCTGTTCCTGCTGTAATGTTGCACTGGCTAAGTAGATCTGTCTGGATCGATATTACATGGCTTAAATTACTGTAGCTCTATAAGACCTGAACTCTGAAAGGGTCACATCACCACACATTCTTTTGGATGCACATATTGACATTTTCTCTCTGTACAAATTTTAGAATTAATTTATCCAGTTCAAAATTCTAAGGGGATTTTGACTGGAATTGCACCAAAAGTATGGATCAATTTAAGAATAACTGACATCCTTACATTGTAATTTCTTCCAGGCTTGTCTTTGTTAGTTATATTTAGGTACCTTACTTTTTGCTATTTTTATAAGTGGTTTCTCTTTTAAAATTATCTTTTTGAAGTGTGTTTGCTTGAAGAAAGCAAAGTGATTCTTTGTATATTGATCCTACCTACCTTTCTAACTCTTATTGATTCTGATAACTTGTTTGTAAATATTCTTAGGTTGTCTTTATAGCAGTTTTATAATTTGTGAATAATAATGGTCTGAATTCTTTCTTCCCACTCATTATGTATGTCTTTATTTTCATTTCCTGTCTTCTTTCAATACTCAAACCAATTGTATGGTATTAACTGGAGGCAGTGATGGTAGGTATCCTCATCTTGCTTTTGATTTTAAGGAGAAAGTTTCTAATATTCTGTAACCCAGAATAATTCGTTACAAAGTTTACTTTTTTACTTTTTTGGGGGAAGTACTGGGGAGTGAACTCAGGGGCACTTGACCACTGAGCCACATCCCCAGTCCAACTTTGTATTTTTCTTTAGAGACAGGGTCTCACTAAGTTGCTTAGCACTTTATTTTTGCTGAAGCTGGTTTTGAACTTGTGATCTTCCTGCCTCAGCTTCCAGAGCCACTGGGATCACAGGCATGTGCCACTGTGCTAGGCTACTTTTTAAATTTTTTAAACCTTAACTTGTTTTATGACAGATTTAATCAAGTTAAGAAATCTTCTTCTAGGGCTTGGGTGTAGCTCAGTATGAAGCACCTGTTTAGCATGCAAGAGGCCCTGAAGTCAACCTCCAGCACCAAAAAGAAGAAGAAGAAAAAAAGAAAACAAAAACAAATTTTTTAAAAAAGAAAGCATGCTATGATCTGGTTAAGAGCCAGGCTTAATACAGGAGATTCTAGCTGTGCTGTCTTACATTGGACCAAGTTTGAGGCTTGTCCATCCATTGCAGTGCCAGAATCCATATTTCCCACAGGGCTCCTAGCTCGCGCATTTGCTTGCTGCTCATGGTTCTTGTTTCAACTCCTTTTTGAATTCCTCCCCTCTACTTGTCCACCATCCTCCACCCCAACACACACACACACCTTGGAGATTTCCTTGGTGTTTTTGTGAGTAGAATTTTGCATTAAAAAGTGGGTGGTTGGTGAATAATAATAATTAACTGTTGGATATTGGTTCTGATGACCTTTTCCCAAAAGGATCACCAATAATATTTTGTGCAAAATCAGGATTATTATTATAGGCACTTAGCTTTTAATCACTACAACTTTGGGGAAGAAGTCATAATTTATTTGAAAAAACTAATTTTCATGATTTCATTATAGCAACTTAAATTTTCACTTCTGGACCTATGATTATATCCTTTGTATAATTTAGAAATTGATTTTGACATTGGAGATACTTCTAGATAGACTGAGTTAAAGGGAATGTTTAAAGATTGAATTCTGTTTCATATGCAACCCTTTAGTTTGGTATTTCAATGATAAATAAGCATTTATTTAATGCTTTTTTTATTAAAAAATACTATAAGATACAATGAAGATATCTTAATATTTTTCCATTTCTTCCAGAGCTTCCAAAGTAGTTTCATACATATAATTTTTTTTTAATTCAAGAAACAATCCTAGGAGATGGGATGCTAGGATGCTCCATATTTATACATGAGCACCTGTGGTTCAGCAAGTCTTTGAGTCTAATCTGAGATCATGTATCCAGAAAAGAGTGAAATCAGGCTGAAATTTTTGCATGCCTTCTGTGGTTACTAGTGACTGGGAGAGTAGGAGAATGGAAGAAATGAGGAATTGTGGTTCCAGCAACCATCTTTTCTGCAGAGCTATTCTAGCTTGTGCATTTGCTTGCCACAGATGGCACTAAGTTAGATGGCAAAGAGAAGTTCTGGTGTGCTACTGCACAGTGGGTTGATTACAGATAATGATAATGTCCTGTATACTTCAAAAAGTTAGAGGAAATGGGTTCAGATATTTTCACCATAAGGAAATGATACATGTTTGAGGAGATATATAGGTTAACTCTGATTTATTAAATATTATCCAATGTCTACATATTTTAAAATATCACATGGTACCCCATAAGTATTATAATCTTCATTGTTTTAGTTAAGCATAGATTGAGTTTAAATTAAAAAATTTAAAACAACAACAAAACATTCCTTCTAAAATGTAGCAGCCATTCACTAGCTTAAAATATTATATTTTCATGAAGGAACACAGTTGTACAAACTGGCTGATATCTGTGAGCATTTTCACCTAACTCAAAAGTTTATTTCTTAAAACTAGCTGTTACAGCAGTACACTAAAGTTTAGTTCTATTATATGTTTTATAACTTTCCACAGTCAAGTTTCAACCTGCAAATGTTACATTAAAAGTGTGAGTTCACTTTTATCTCTTGAAATGAGCAAGAGGAAGAAGTGGTTTTGTTTTCAAGCTTAGGGAAATGATACTTGATTCCTAAAAAGGTGTATGATGGCCAGAGGATGGTTTGCGGGTGGGTAGGTGGGAGGGAATTATTATATACTGTTGGCAGGATAGTACAATTGCTATAAAAACAAATATGAAGGGTCCTCAAGAAACTTAAAATAAAACTACTATATGACCCAGCTATAGTACTCTCTGGTATTTAACCATAAGAATTAAAGTCAGCATACTGTAGAGATAGATTCATACCCATGTTTATCACAGCTTAATTCACAATAAACAATTTATGGAATCATTCTAAGTGTCAGTTGCCTAGATGAATGGATAAATAAAATGTAGTCCATGTAATCATGGAGTTTTACTTGATTATGAAGAACAAAGTTACATCATTTGCAGGAAAGTAGGTGAAACTAGAGACCATAATTTTGAGTGAAATAAGCCAGACTCAGAAAAGTATTGTTTCCCCTTGTATTTGAAACTTAGAGGGAAAAAAAGGAACACCATGAAAACAGAAGGGTAGAGAGAAGGGGTGGGGCAGAGGGGAGCGAGGAGGGAGCGTAGGGTAGGGGTAGTATTAGGGAGTGAAATTGATCAGATTGTGTTTTTATATATATGTTAATATGCCAAGATGAATCCCACCATTTTGTATAATTGAAATGCATCAACAAAAATATTAAAATTCTTGGTTATTTATTATATTATTGGAATTATTGGTAATAATTCCAATAATATAATACATAATATAATATAATAATTGGTAATTATTATATTATTGGAATTAAATAAACTGAAGAATATATCATGTCATATTTAATTTTTATATTATTCTATAATTTGTTTTGAAAAAATAAAAAGCCATCAAATTGATCTTGAGGGTGATTTTGGGGGGTGGGTGGGTACTCGAGATTGAATTCAGGGGCACTTGATGTGAGCCACATCCCCAGCTTTATTTCTTTGTATTTTATTTAGAGACAGGATCTTATTGAATTGCTTAGTGCCTCGCTTTTTGCTGAGGCTGGCCTTGAACTCATGATCTTCCTGCCTCAGTCTCCTGAGCTGCTGGATTATAGGCATGTGCCATTACGCCTGTCAGATAAGGGTGTTTTTTGACTTTCATTAAGAGATTATTTGTTTCATTTAGTAACTAGAGGCCTTATTATTCCTGATATTGTTTCAAAAGAAGCTGAATAAAACTTTTTCTTCATGATTAAAATAAAATTCCAAAGTCTACAAATATTTAACATTTTTTTTCAAATCATTTCAACTAATTATGGGTTTGATGTATTTAAGGGCCTTATGCAGTTTTCCATGCTTTTCCATTTACGTTGTCTGAACATCAGTAAGGCCCATCTTACTGGTATTTGCCTAGAGCTACACAGTTGGCCCATGGTCAAGCATCTGCTGGCAGTGACATGGCCATAATAACAGGGGAAAACAGCTGATGGAAACAACCCAAGTTTAGACAAGCTGGTAAAAGTAGAAGAGAATCTTTCTGAAATGACTCTCCAAGGCTCAGGATCACTGAGGACTGGGGTATGTGTGCTTAGTGAATGAATGTGGACAAGGGACTTACATAGGAAGGTCTTGATGGGGGAGCTATTCCCGGGTTGAACTACCTTCTGATTCTGTGGCCATTGATTGACATTTAGTTTAGATTTCGGGCTTTTCCTCATACAGGATCTTTTCCATTTTGCATTGTGTCTCAGGGATCATCGAATTGTACTTACAGATAAATAGTACTCCTGGTTGTTAGTGAGTGTCAAGAGAAACAAAAAGAGTCACATGTTTTTGGAATACAACATAAATTCTATCATCATAAGAATTTATATTTTTGGATGTTTTGTTAAATTTCTTAGAATGGGTGAGTTAGAGGTGATGAAATAATTCATGTTTTGTTTTCAAAGATGATCATAGATGAGATCAAGTAGTGGTAAGTGTGCCAATGGGTTTTCTGAGCAGTATCCCTTCAGGTGAGGGTATTTTATAAAATAATTTAATGAAGAGGGAGAGTTTCTTTTTTTTTTTTTTAACTTCTCTCTTTTAGAAGACAGGAAAATTGTACAATGAATATTGTAGTGCAGTATATAATGGACATCTTGTTTTTATGTGCTGATGATGGGACGAGTCCAAGAACACAAATATATCATAAAACAAACTTTTGTATCATTAATTTTTGCTCAGTTACTTCTCTTATCCAAGATAATTAAATGACCACATACAATTTTTTTCAACCTTTTTCTCAATCATATTAAGCTTCTTAATGGCATTAATACATTCATCACTACTTCAACTTATTGATTTGAATTCTGTTATATTGTGTAAGGCAATTTAAGTTCCATGGATGAGAATTTAGCTAATGTGTCATTTAACTTGTAGGTAATTTTTTTAATATCCTGGTATTAAACGAGGTACACGAGTTTGTGGTGAAAGCTGTGCAGCAGTATCCAAAGAACGCAGCGTTACAGATCTCAGCACTCAGCTGCTTAGCACTTCTCAGTAAGTAACTTTACCAAAAGGAAATTTTATTTTTTCCCTTTTCCTCTTCAGTGCTGGGGATCAAATCCAGGGCCTTGTGCACACTAGGCAAGTGCTCTACCACTGAGCTGCCACCCCCAGCCCCCAAAAGGAAATTCTCATGGTGCATCTGAGGTTGACTGTTGACATTATAATGTTGATCACAATGGTCAGAGGACCACACGCAGAGGAGAAAGCATTAAATGCTTTTCTGTGCTCATCAACTAGGTGTCTTAATTTATATGGGGTTTTGTTTGATTATGTGGCTAATCTTAAATAATCCTCCTCTACTTTATTTCTACTCTATTGGATTTTATGGTAACCACTTCCTCATGTTTTCTTCTATGTATGTGGGATGGCAGTGTTCTGAGGTGTGTAATATCTTAAAAAGTGCTTTATGTTTAACAAAGGCTGCCACTGAAGAACACCTCTCTCTGTTGTCAACATTTCAAAATATGGACTTCAACTTGGTTATTCATACTGTCATTGAATTTTATGCACATGAAATACATATATTATTTTTAAAATTTTTTCAAGCTGAGACCATTTTCTTAAATCAAGACTTAGAAGAAAGGAATCCGGACAATGATGAAGAGGAGGGAGAAGATAAATGGTTCTGGCTGGAAGCCTGTTACCGAGCCTTAACGTGGCATAGGAAGAACAAACATGTGCAGGTTGGGCTCTCACAAATATCACACTTATACAAAATTGTGTTTTTTGATAATTTATATTTTGATGAGTTTCTTTTTTTTTTTCCTTCCCCAAATCCAGGAGGCCGCATGCTGGGCACTAAATAATCTCCTTATGTACCAAAACAGTTTACATGAGAAGATTGGAGATGAAGATGGCCAGTCAGTAGTTCTGCATTTATACCAAAGAAAATTTCAGTTATATATTTTTAATGAATGCATATAAGATACCTTAACCATAACTCTCAGTGGTAGGAATATTTTTAATGTGGGCATGTGTGTCTTAAGTATCGCTGCATATTAGTGGTAGGTATCTAGTATTTTGATCTCATGGCCTTCCATAGTCAGAAACGGTGGTGCATGTAAGAGTTATTACTGAGGGATTTGGAATCCAGAGTTGTTCCGTCATTTGTGAATCATGGACAAAGGATCCTTCAGTTTTCTGGCTAATCACGTAAAATGCCACATTAATTCATCTCAGATGATAGAAGTCGCAGAGCCATCTGGCTCTGTGGTGACTAGTCAGCAGGTTGTCAGCATCAAGATTGGATTTGGTCAGAGATCTTCTCATGCTCACTTCCCATGTCTGTGCTGATCGGCTTCTCTTTCCATGGCAACATGAAGCTGGCCCTTCTTGAGGGCTCAAGGGAAGGCTGTGCAAACCTCACCAGCCTTTGTGCACTATGGCTGCTGCTTATGCTCTGCTCTTTGCTCTGGGTTTCCTTTGGGTTTTAAAATAGCAAAAACTTTGGAAACTGCAATAGTAATATTTTGCATCTCAAATCCTGACAGCCTCTTTGTATAAAAATCCACTGCCAATAAGAAGGGAACTCATGATAATGACACAGATGCTATTGAATCAAACATTTCCTTTCTGAAAAGAAATGGGAATTCTCAAACTAGCATGCAAATAATCCCTTGTTGAACAGTGTTGGTTAAGGCAGATTCAAGTTGCAATTTGTAAATTTTAGTTCCTAACACACTTATTTTTCAATATTCATAGGAGGACTTTAAAATAAGCATGTTATTAAGAGAAATATATTTATGTTCCACACCTCTAAAATCTGCTCTGTTTCTTTACAATTTTTAATTTTTCCTTTCTTGTTGGCAAAACTGTCTTTTCCCCACTTTAACTTTTTCCTCCTATCACTTTTGTATGTATCTGCTGAGACTTTTCTCTCTATTGCTTATCAGCTTTTGTTTTTATTTTATTTTTTATTTGTTCTCTGCTTATCAGCTTTTGAAGAGACACAAATTTAATTTATTAATATTCAATGGGCTATTTATAATTCATTTTTGTAAGTGGAGGAGGCATAAGAAAGCTATTTAACTATAATTCCTTCTTGTAAGTGGAGATAATGTAAAATATTATCTTATGCCCTTATTTGTAGTTAGCGTTATTGGGTAATAGTGAAAATTTGAGCTCATTATTGAAAAGGTTACCAATGATGTTGTGGTTGAATTTTTGAAAGGTTCCCAGCTCATAGGGAAGTGATGCTGTCCATGCTCATGCATTCTTCATCAAAAGAAGTTTTCCAGGCATCTGCAAATGCATTGTCGACCCTCTTAGAACAAAATGGTAAGGTGTAGCATATTGTATAACAGATGAAAATACATTTTGTGGTATATTTTATTATAAAAGCTGTATATTATAAAAATTCAAATTTGTTAATATATGTATAGCTGATATTTGGACATACTGATATGTGGGTAAAGGATAAAGAATAAAATAAACATTTTGATGTATATTTTTCTGGACCTCTATGTACTGACACATGATATACACAATATATTTCATACTTTTTGCAGCAATTGAATCATATTATACTCTTTTATAACCACATTTTATATTTTTCTTTTTCATGTGGATAAATGTATATTCTCATTATCATTTTTAATAGCGGTATAGTTTTCCAACTTATGCCTATAGTCTATTTAAGAACCTATATCTTATTAATGGACTTTATTGTTTTGAATGAGAATGTTTGGAATCTATTAAAAACACCAAAATGTTGCTTTTTCCTCCCATTTTTCTTTGTATGTATAATGGTCCGTTTATTTTCTTTTTAAAATAACTTTATTTTGTTTATTTATTTTTATGTGGTGCTGAGGATCGAACCCAGGGCCTCACATGTGCGAGGCAAGCACTCTACCACTGAGCCATAACCTCAGCCTGGTCCATTTATTTTCTAAGAATTAACTTTATAGAAATGCGACTGGGTAGAGAGATATTCACCATTTTAAAATCTGGTAAAGTTGTCCAGTATGAAATGTTTATGCTTCAATTTGTCTTGAAAATGGTCCTTTACATGTAATTCTTATAAGTGTTATAGCTTTCCATGATTAAGGAGAGAAAAATGGCTCCAGTACCCCAGGAAAGACTCTTTAGGTTTAAGATAATGGCTCAGGCTGTTCAGATTCCTGCCCCCATAAACAGGAAATACTGCCAGAAAACCTCAGGAGAAAACTCATCATAAAGGCATTGAGACTTGGCAGCAATTGCAAGATATTTTTAGAGGAAGGAAAAAAAAAAAGAAACAAAACACTGAAAGATTAATCTGAGTCACAGAGCAGCGTAAGCAGCAGCTTTTAGTAGAGGGCCTGGGTAGAATGAAGGAAATCAAGAAACCACCTCATGCGTGTTTCTTTATACTGTTAGTTAGGTCAAACCAAGAAGAAAATCATCCCTTCTTCCTTTTCCTCCTTTCTCACCCCATCTCTCCAATGGTTCTTTAATGAAAGGCTTGCAGTGACAAGGGCTCTGAGAGACAGACAGGCTTGCTGGTGGCAGGCTTGCTGGTGGCGTGATGAATCGGTAGGAGTGTCCCAGAGGAAATTGCATATTCTTTTGTGCAGTTAGAGAGGCCTGGGTAGGGATTTCACTCTGGAAAACGAGGAGTGGACTGGGCTGCTTCTGTGTGCTTCTCCTTAGAGAGGGGACAGGTTTTATATATGTAAACACTGTCCTATGAGTGCTGTAATTCTTAACCACTTGGAAATCTCTTTTATGATGTAAACAAAGCAGCCATGATTTTGTGAGATTTGGACTCTTTCTGAATAGAAGGTCTGAGGATTAGTGAGTTTCAGCCAACCTTGGTGTATTGGTTCAGAATCAGTTCTCTGCTCTTTCTGGTGCATTCCTTCTTTGTATTTGGCCATGCGCCACGTAAAAGCTGTCCTCATCTACTTTTGTACTGTCGTTGGTGTTCTGCTTTTATGAAAGAACTTGAGCAGCTCGTTCACCAACTTCCTCAGGCAACTTCTCATGGAAAGACTCGTGGGAATATTGGAGGACTGGATACAGTTTCTTAGAAAAATGACTGAATTGGCAATCAGAAGAACTGGCCAAGGCTCCAACATCTTGTGTGATATTTTCCATATTTAATTAATTGTTACTCTTTGTACTCCTTCCATGTGCTAGACAATCCTCCAGGGACTTGAAACGTGCCATTCCATAGAAACCCTAGTGGAGTAGAAGCTCTATAGGGAAGATATATAATAAGACTAGCTAAAATACATAATATGAGGCAGTTAAGAAAAATATATGGCAAGGAAGATTTGATATGTTAGGAGTCAGAGGAGATGGAATTGTGCTTGGGTAGCCAGTGAAGTAGGGGACTGTTGAATCCAACCTGGCAGGAAGCTGCTGATTGTTTTATTTTGTTTTTCCTTTTGAAACAGATAATTTCCTGCTTAAATAGATCGGATGAGTTCAAATAGTATTCTGTAGGTGGCTGGTAAATGACATAACATGTGTAAATGCCCTATAAACTCTCAAGTGACTTTTTGATGAAGTTTCTTCCTTCGGGTCTTGTGTCTGCAACTTCTGGGACACGCATTGGGTACTGTCTAGGACAGTTGTTCTTAAGGTGTGGTCCATGGAGTGAGTGGCAGCATTGTCCAGGAACTTGTTTAACAATGTGAGTTCGAAGGCCCCCTACAGATCTACTGAGGCATAAACAGCCTCTACTGAGTTGGTAAACAGCCTCTTGTGTTTCAAGCAGCCCTCCAGGGGATTCTGATGCATACTAAGGTTTATAAACCACTGGTCCAGAATAGCTTTTATCTTTTAAAATATCTCCTTGGTTAGAAACTAGCCACTTTGGGAGGGTTTACAGCAATTTCTGATGTGACCAAGCAAAGTAATCCAGTCCTTACCATATTTTAATGTGTGATTTTTCTGAATGTTTTTGGAAGGTCTGAGTTTTAAGGTTTTGACAGTATTTCCTAATGTGTATATCATTTCAATTTCTATTTTGTTTTGTCTTATCTTTGTTTTGGTGTGCGTGGATGGGTACCTGGGATTGAACTCAGGGGCACTTGACCACTGAGCCACACCCCCAGCCCTATTTTGTATTTCATTTAGAGACAGGGTCTCACTGAGTTGCTTAGCACCTTGCTTTTGCTGAGGATGGCTTTGAACTTGCAATCCTCCTGCCTCTGTCTCCTAGGCCACTGGAATTACAAGCATGTGCAATTGCCCTGGATGAGATTGATAGCACTTTTAAAAACAAAACTCAAAGCTTTCTAAGTTTCCTTTTTTTTTTTTTGGCCACTTCTAAAGTGTTAAATTACAGTGTATAATGTTGGAATTTATATTTATACGGAGGCTTCAAGATAATTCATACTTATATGAAAACTTCAAGGCAATGGATTTGTATTTAGTGAATGAAGTTTATTTCAAAGAAGAAAATTATTAGATAATATATTATGTAATATTAGGTATTACTACTGGAATATATTCATTTTCTACTGATTGTACATGTACAATCAGTTGTTACGCAGATCTATGCATTTCTGAAGTTTTGGTACTGCTTTCTGAAAATAAATGTAATTATTTATGCTTCATGTTGGTGTTTTCTATCCCTTTGCATGTGATACATGCATAGAAATGACACATTCATATAGTCCCCTTGAGTAATGGACAAAGTAGCTCAAGGAAACCTAGGTTGGTTCTAGGCCCTGGCTCCCCGCCCCTCCTCCTACCAAGAGCTGAGGGAATGGTTATATCTCCTCACACCAGTGACCTATTCCCGGCTTACTATGTCTAGCATACCTGGCGAGTCTTGGTTCTGTGGAAGTATGATTATTTCCTAAACTTGTTTTAAGTATTAGAATGAAATTTGATTCTCTTATTTTGGAGAGTGTTATTTAAGCATTTTTCTGCAAGATGTCCCTTTCACATGGACTGGGAAGTGGTGATTATATTGGAATAGGTCTACTCTGTGAGTAACAATTTTTAAATCAAAACATTAACAAAACTGGGCATGGTTGCATGTGTCTGTAATCTCAGTGACTCAGTAAGCTTAGGCAGGAGAATCTTAAGTTCAAGTCTAGCCTTAGCAATTTAGATCCTGTCTCAGATAAAAAGTGCTGGGAATGTTGCTCAGTGGTTGAGCACCCTGGGTTCAATCCCCAGTACAAAACAAAATAACAAACACAAAAGAAAAAAACCCACCTTAATAAATAATTAATAAATTTGTTATAAAGTAGAATGAATGGTATATATTTTAAAGAAATAAACATCAATTATCTTTACATTTTGAATGAAATGTCAGTTATATATGCTCTTGTATTTGCTTTTCTAGGAATCTGAACAATTTTATTATTACATACCTTATTATAAATTTATGAAAATGTGCTTTAATTTCTATGAGTAACCTTCAAATATCTTGCAGTTAATTTTAGAAAAATCCTGTTGTCAAAAGGAATATACCTGAATGTTTTGGAGTTAATGCAGAAGCATACACATTCTCCAGAAGTGGCTGAAAGTGGCTGTAAAATGCTAAATCATCTTTTTGAAGGAAGGTAATATAGATTTGTGAACTTGTGAAGTACATCTAGTATTGAACTAGGCAGAATATTATTATTTCAAGCATCTCCCTAAGAATGAAAACAAAAACATAAGACACTGAAGATAAACCTTTTTCAATATCACATTGCTAATATTAGATACTTCTTTGAATATTGAAAGGAATGGCAGAGATTGTAGAGATGTGCTTTGTTTTTGTGCTTCATACTTGGTGTTGACTATGCTTTGAAAAATGGTAACTTTGCAGCACAACCTAAAACAGTTGTTCACATTATTGCATAATTGTAAAAGATGCAAAAGAAAAAAATCAGGATGCAGCTTCTAATTTATTGCATTTTCATCCTTCATTTGAATGAAATTTTATCTGCCTGCTTTCATTCTGTAGCTATGGAAGCTTTTAGTCACATCTAGATCAAGTCCAGTAATGTTAAAACTGTGTCTGGTTAGTGGTACAGCAGAGAGATTTTTTTTTTATCTGGGATGACTGATGTGGGGGAAGAACTTCTGTCTTTAAAGGAAAAAAAAATGTTTTAAAACACTAAATCTGAATTACATGCAGAGATGCCCACTGCATAAGATGCTCAGTGTTTTTTTTACATTTTATTAAGCTAAAAAGTATAAGATAATTTTGGCATTTTCTGAGTACATTTCAAATGACAAAAAGATCTGTATAGGAAACTGTTATATGTAAAAGAAATAAATGGCACAGATATTTCAGTAAAAACTGATTTGTTTGTCTTTGCCACTAATTTGAGCCAACTATTTGATTGCTAAACTTCAGGTTCCTCATCTATAAAAAGGGATCATAATAACTACCTTGTAAGTTGCTTATAATGTAAGGATTAGATAAATTGATTTTATAAAAAGATTAAAATAATGCTTTGTGCATTTCAGGCACTCAGTAAATCATAACTATTATGAATACTGTAATTAGTGTGAATAAATGAAGTGCATACAGCATGATATACTGTATGTAAGAACATACATATAAGACTTATAAGGATTGGCGTTATCTTGTTTTTAACACCAGTCCAGCTACTATACTTAATTGTGCATATTTCCATTATTATAATGTTGTTTTTAAACACTTAAATTAAAATCTTTTTGCAAATGTTGATTTTTATGGCACTAGAAGTGTGTGAATATTCCTAAATGGGGCAAAAACCTTTATAAAATAGGCACCCCCCTGGTTTAGGATTACATGGATCCTGAGCAAGCCAAATCATGTTTCTGTTTTTTTCATATGGAAAATGCATAGAGTTCCAGTCCTGGAGATTTGAAGTTAACTATGACAATATGATGCCTCCCAAAACACTGTTTAACTGGGGAGATTGATATGCAAGGAGAGGATTACATTTTAGTGTGACACTATTGCAAAGACAGAGGTATAGAAGACAGGTGTGTAAGAGCGAAGGAACCCAGCTAGCATTACCAAAGAAGGGAAGGCTCCAAGGAAGGGATGCTTTCTAAGTGAGACTTTAAGATGAAAGAGAGGGTATATATATCAGTGAAAGTGGAATCATGCCAAGTAAGGACATGGTTTGATACTTATGAGTTTCAGTTAACCTGGCACATGCAAAGCAGAGAGCCTTATGAAAGTTCAAAGTACCTACTGAGATCTAGTCAAGTGACATTTGCTCATTGGTGAAGAAGAAATGTGTAAATACTTTAAAGAAACCAAGGCATTAATATAAACTAAAATTAATTATGAACACCAGCTAAAAATTCCAGTGTTGTTAAATATGGAAGAAGCAACTTGGTATGATGGAAAAGTCTCGTAGGATCAGACAAGACTGGGTACTGGCTAGACTCTGTTACTTTCTAGTTTAATATCTAGCCACCTAAATTCTTTATCTGGAAAATAGGGGTAATAACACTTTCATTTTAGGGTTATTGATAGTGACCCAGATTTAGATCAGAAGAAAGGTGTGAATTTTATGAAACTAAGTAAAAAATTCATGGGTTACTGTGAATTCTACTTCTTAAGGACAGTATTTAATTGAACACTGTTCAATTGAATTATGTATGCTCACATCACTGAATTCAAGTAATCTTTAGATAGTCTTTCCTGGTAAAATATATTGATTCTGTTTTTCTGCCTTTGTTTCAATTTGGTGTTTGTAAAATTGAATCAGATTGTATTTCTAGTAAACATGTCAATTTTATTTCTCCAGTAACACTTCGCTGGATACAATGGCAGCAGTGGTCCCCAAAATAATAACAGTTATGAAAAGTCATGAGACATCATTATCAGTGCAGCTGGAGGCACTTCGAGCTATTTTACATTTTATAGTGCCAGGTAAGTTACAAAAGTGATTGTGGGAAGAGACAGCAGTTTCAATAGGGTCTTAACTTTTCATGAAACCTCAACTTTCTAGGCAAAAGTTAAAGGATGATTTTCTGCCAACCAAAAATAAAAATAGAGATAATAATAATGTAGAAGAAGAGCCAAATAGGATAATTTATAAGAAAACCTTTTTTAAAAAATGTATTGTTATTGGTGTTTCTTTCTTCCTTTTTTTGGTAATGTTGTGGATTGAACCCAGGGCCTCTCACATGCTTGACAGTTGCTCTACTACTGAGCTGTGGCCTCAGAAAAACGTGGAGCTTTCTTTCTCTAAGAGGGGTAGTTATCTCTGATATTTCTTTTCTATTTCTCTTGCCATCATCCAAGTTCAAGTTTGAGCCTCGTTTTTAAACTTGCCTGAACTAATAGTAACTAACTTTCATAGTCCTCTCTTACTTTATTTCAGTCCTTCTTTTCCTCTGTGTTGAATTAATTTTTCTGCAATATACCCATGTCACTTTTACTCATTAACTCTAGTGGCTTCTACCCTCTGTCCCCTTTACCTCCTACTTATATCTATTGTAATTTGTCCTGCAAAGCCCAGTTGAAGACACCTGCTCCTGCATTCTTTCAGTACATGTTTATTTTTTTATTTTATTTTATTTATTTTTTTATTGGTTGTTCAAAACATTGCAAAGCTCATGACATATCATCTTTCATCCATTTGATTCAAGTGGGTTATGAACTCCCATTTTTACCCCAAATACAAATTGCAGAATCACATCGGTTACACATTCACATTTTCAGCACATGTTTATTAAGTGCCTTTTATATTCTGAACACTCTGATGATGTTGTTGTGGTTCAAAAGATGAATGAAAGAAACGTGTGCTGTGGTATTATAGGAGATCAGAAATAGATAGAGCATGTAAATAATCACAAGACAGTGTGAGATCTATCATAGATAAATATGTGAAAGATTAAAAGACTATTGATGGAGGTATGTATAATGTATTCAAAAAAGTAGGTTAGATATTTTGATACTTGAAATTGAAGGGTGATTTTGGTAGTTGAAATTGAGCGCTGGCCTGTTAGAAAGGATTAGATGACTTTTCAAGCAGGAGAAAGTTCACATGGTTTGGGATGAGTGAGGAGAATGAATAGAGAGGTGCTTGGGTATCAGTGTGGACAAACAGAAGGAGGCCTGAAATGAGGGACGTTGAATGCATTGCTGAGAAATTTGTGCTCCTTTATGAAAGTTCAAATTTATGAACGGTGCTTAAAAATTGCAGTGTAGTGGCCACATTTGCAATTTTCAGCAATAGCACTATGGTGTAAAGGATGATTGGCAGGGAGAGAGACTAAGTAGGGGATTTGGGCTGGAGGTTGTTGCTAGTTCAGTGGATGAAGGGGCAGTGGAAAGACAGGATGGATTTAAGAGATGATTAGGTGTTTTATTTGACATTGTGACTACTAAACATGAGGACATATTATTTTGACAAACATAATTTTACTTATATACTATTATGAGTTTTTAAAAATTTGTTTATGGATTAGAATAAAACAACCACTACCCCCTTTTTGTTATCATTAAAGGTGTCAACTTCATTCATTTGAGGCCATGGGTTGGAATTGTGAAGATAAACAAAAGACATGCAGAATCAAGTCTGTTAGTTAATGAAATAATGGTCTTTTAAGTAGTCAAATAACAAGTTTTGGATACAATATTTTTTCTTCCATTGATTGCAAATTGACCCTGAAGCAGCATTGTTAGTCAATAATCATTGGGATGATTCAGGGTAGTCTTGAAAATAATTACTTTAGGGCTCTAATTTATGTATGAAAAATATTTTAATAGATACATTTTATAAATGTACCAGTATGTAAGTATTTGCCCTTTAGGTAGAGGCTGAAGCATCTGCTCTGCTCTGTGTTGCTGTATTACACCACTATACCATGCTGTAGCATAGCACAACTTAACATGCACTGTATCAGTCTACATATAGAGGAGTGACTATGGTATCCGTACTCTGGTAGTGCTGAGATTGAATATAACATTGGTTTCAATAGGTTAAGTTGATGTCCTTATAAGGTATCTAGGATATTTATTGATGAAATAGACCATATCCAGATTTCTTTAATAACAAACTTGTGTATTACTTTTACATGGTCTCAGTCACTGAAAATGAGACACAGGGAGTTTAAGGGACTTTCCCCTTACATGGAGCTATAGTGAATGTCAGACCCTGTTGTAACAAATTTTAAAGGAAGAATCAAAGTTCCAGGAGGATGGGAACCCAGCCTGCCTTCTTTATTGTGGTATTCTCAGCATATAGCAAAATCCCAGGCATGTCGTTGGCATTCAAATATCTAGTAGGCAAAAGAAAAGCTATATGCAGTCATTTATAAAATTAGAAATTAATTTATAATTAACTTACTCAAAAAATTATAAAATCAAACACTTATGATTAATTCTTTATTAATAATTATATTAAAATTTGGGAAAATATTATTTCATTATAATTTTACTATTATAGTATACAATTGATTTTTTGGCTATTTTCAACAGTTTTGGAATAGTTCAGCTATAAAGTATCTTAATAAGAAGTATGTTTTCTTTAAATAACTTTCTTTGTGCAGTCTTTAGAAGACTTCAAATTAATGACATGCTCTCTACAATCATAATCCTGAAACTTAAATTATTTTTTCATAATTATTCAGCTATTTTTATTGTATGATGCATTTCATATCTGACCTTTTTATATTGTGTCCCAATAACATTGAGATGTTCTCAAGTTCTCCACTATTGCATAAAAACCTTCCAAAATCTTAAACCACAGCCTACTCCTGCAAACAAGAGATTGTTTACTACAGAATATTTTTCCACCACGAGTAACTACTTGCTATTTTTTTTCTAAAGAGAGAGAGAGAGAGAGAGAGAGAGAGAGAGAGAGAGAGAGAAAGAATTTTTAAATATTTATTTATTTTTTTTAGTTTTTGGCGGACACAACATCTTTGTTTGTATGTGGTGCTGAGGATCGAACCTAGGCTGCACGCATGCCAGGCGAGCGCGCTACCGCTTGAGCCACATCCCCAGCCCACTACTTGTTACTTTAATTTCAATAAACGTCCATACTCATTGTATTTATTTTACATACAATGATGAACTATTTTTAGAGATTCCTTAAGGTGTTAGTGCTTTGATAAGGAAATACTTACTAGAAAAATGTATACATGCATGATGTTGAATAAATTATGAAAATTTTTAATAAGTGATGATTTGTTCAGTGTGGGTGTATTTATTTGTTCTTGCATTTAGGCATGCCAGAAGAATCCAGTGATGAATCTCAGCATAAGCTAAATATGGTTAAAAAACAGTGTTTCAAGAATGATATTCACAAACTGGTCTTAGCAGCTTTGAACAGGGTATGTTGAATATAAGTTTTTCTGTCTTTATACTGTTAACTAGAATGCTAAATTTTGGGATCTAGAGGACTGTGTTAGTTTAAGTTTTCCACCCTCCATTTATTATGATAGTAGCAAGTCATGTGGTTAGTACATACGATGACAATAAAGATGTTTGGGGCGGGCTAGGGCTATAGTTTAGTGGTAGAGTGCTTGCCCCTCACATGTGAGGCACTGGGTTTGATCCTCAGCACCAATTAAAAATAAATAAATAAAGATGTTGTGTTCATCTACAACCAAAAAACAATTAAAAAAAAATAAAAGATGTGAAGGGCAATGAGATGAATACTAAACTCAGTCCAGATAAGGTAAGTGTATTGTCAACTATGGACTTGAAAAACTTCTTTTGATTGCTAGTAACAATTTGCTCAATCAGAAAGACAACCAAAGACTTAGATGTGCAGATAAATTTCATCAGTGATGCTGAGAATCATGGCTGCTGTTTTTATTCTTTTCTCTCTGGCTGTTCACCTTTCTTTTGTGGTCTTATGGTAAATGGTTCAGCCTGCAAAGGTATCCAGGCAAAACATTAAAATCTTCTTTGATACCGGACTTCATTGTTCTCTTCAGAGGAGATAACCTCTGAAGTGGTTTGGTGTGCTTTGTTTCTTCTTATTTTTAGGTATTTACATATCTGTGTTCATTTATGCTATACATAATAGTTCAAATATCAACAAATAATACTAAGTATAAAAAGGAGAGGAATTACATTCATATTGTGCAATGCAAAAAAGTACTGATGGAATTAAGGTAATTTGGAAGTTTACCATACAATAAATTGGTTCTTCATTAAGATATGAGTAACAATTTAAACAATGATTAGGGTTAATGTTCTTATGAAAGGAAGATAGTACTCAGAATAATTCATAGAAATGATTTCTTGTAGTTTGCTATATTTAGATAAATGTTCTGAATTAATTAGAGTAACTTCCAGAGATATTGCCTTTAAAAATTCAATTTAAACTGAACTTTATATTGTAATTGTCTGTGATATGTGAGTTGCTTGTACTATTCTTAAATATAGAAAGAATATATGGTATAATGGGTTAAGTTTAATTCAGAAATTTTTATTGAAAAATAAGTATTTTCCATATTTATAGGAAGGAACTGGTTTAGGCATTGGGAAGACAAAAGTGATTTTGCATTGGGTCATTCTGTGGTGGATCTCATAATCTGGCCGAGGGAGTAACAACCACACTTAAAACCACTTGTTCTATATTAGCACTTATGAACAGTACTAGTTTTGTGAACCTATTCTATGAACATGGAGGCGGAAGTGGTTTTATTCATGGTTAGTGTTGGTAGAAGCAGAGACACTAGAAAAGCTTTACAGATAGCTCTGGTTCCAGTTAGCCAACACATGGTTAGTGTTGGTAGAAGCAGAGACACTAGAAAAGCTTTACAGATAGCTCTGGTTCCAGTTAGCCAGCCAGTAGAGGGAATCAGGAGTCAAGAAAGCCTGCAAGTACTATGATGTGGAGAAAGCTGCTCAGCTTCAAGCCTTACGTTCTTTTACTAAATCCTAGGAGAAGTGATTGAGAACTGCTTTTCCCCACAATGCCAACCCCTGAGTAATAGTACTCAGCATCTCATTCAGTGATGACTTTTACTTTGGGGTGGCAGTTATGGTCATGGGGAAATAAAAGTGATGATACTTTATTTCAAAAATCTTTCCAATGTTATTCCCCTGATCCTTCACCAGGACTGAGAAAAGAGAATATAAAAGATGATAGCAAGTCACTTCTGTAGCTCTGAAATTCTGTGATTGTATGTCTCATTCTGAGTAAAAGTTACAAAGCATTGGAAGTTTTAGGTATAATTATTACAGACATAATGAAATGAACTATCAGTGCTAAATCTAAACCCAGAGAGAAGAATTCTAAATAAGGTAAAAATTGAGATTCAACTGTCATTTACAAAGCAGAAACTAAGAAAAGTATTTATTCAAGTGAATCAGTGATTAGATATATAAATATATCAATAAAACTCAAGTTGAAGCTAAAATCTCTTTTTGGAACATTGACCTTGCATTTATGCCTAAGCCTTTTTGGCTTTTTACACATGAAAACTTTCAGCACCTGCTCCATAGAGATCTATTTGTCCTGTGTTATTTCTGGTGGACAAATAGACTCTCAACATTTTGGCCACATCTTTGTTTTGTATGCAGTGACACTCCAGTTCTCTTTGTCATGGAACTAGTAAAGTAAAACGAATCTGTTGACGAAATGTCACCATTTGAAAGAGCTTGTATGCTTTACAAAAATCTTGAAGCAGAATATTCCCAGATTAAATATTGAAGACATTTGTTTCAGTTGTAAATAATAGTTAGTCAAAGAAAGAGTACATCTGCAAAATCAATCACACAATAATAAGAGGAAATTACGTATGAGCAAAGTTGCAAAAAGGTTTCCAGGTCTACTCTACAGAGACTATGAAATTCAACTCGGAGGTGCAGAGGAAGAGCTGGACAAACAAAAAGATGTATCTTCTTTTTGGTAAGACTTTCAAAAATGAAAATTTATATTTATGAACCCTTAATAAAACAATATTAGCATGTTTTTGAACTAAGCAAACTAGTATACAATTTTTATGAAACAATCAATTTGCAAGAATAATCAGGAGAATTTTGAAAATTTGGCTAAATCATACAAATTATCAAATTTTTATAAAACTTTAGTGAATAAAGTGTTACACTGGCACTGGAAGGAGCAGGGCAGTGGCCCATAATGATGTTTCAAGAAATAGATAAAATGAAAGTGTGCACTTGGTATGTGATAGTCCCCAACTGCTGGAGAAAAAGTAGTTCACTCAGTAATTTTTGTTAACAACTAACTCTACAGTGACTTGAGGAAAACAGAAGAAGCTGAGTATTTACCTTATCCTTTTCCTAAACACATTATAGATGAATGGAATGAACAGGTAAAGAATGAATTGGCATATGTACATATGAAAAAGTTCTCGACTATAATCTTTATCAATGTAGATTTAAATAAAAAAGTCCTCCTTGAGAAAAATCTGGTCATCTCCGTCAAAATTAAAATGAATCTGTTTTCTGATCAGCAATTTCACTCTAAGAATTTATAATATAGATATACTTGAACATGTACACAAAACATTTTTTTTAGAGCAGGTCATTGTAGTATTATTATATTATAATACTACAAATAAACATTTAGCAACAAAGCTAAATGTTTACTTGATAACCATTAGTGCTGCTTGGAGGAAGGTTAGTACCACCTTTTGGTGATTCTAGAATAATATTTTGTAGGGTAGTATTTTGGAGCATGTGACTCGTTTTGGAGCAGAAGCTATAATTAGAGGTTATGTAATGTAATTAAATGTTTGTCATTTCTGGACCAAACATTTAATAAGTGGTGAGACATCTTCCCGAACATTCTCAGGCACTGTGACCTGCAGTGTTTGGAACAGTGTTTGTTCTGTCAGCAGAGTTTCCTGAGTGACTGTAACATGCAGAAGCAAAAGTTGAACTTATTATTTTTTCAGCCCCTGAAATTTTGTGATTTTTACTACAGTTTATTTTAATCTGTCCTAATAACACAATGGCCAGCAACAGACTAAACAAATCCTACACACTCCTACCAAACTATATGATTCTATGTAGAGATTAAAAAGCAGTAAAGTGAGATTTCTAATGTGCTTCTATGGAAAGAAATCTCAAATTTTCCATTAATCTGATTATATCCCAGGCTATTGTTTTTTTTTTCTTCATGTATTTTATCACACTATATGCACTTTTTAATGAAATTAAAAATATATTTCTACTTCTTTATGCCTTTTCCCTCCTCTCCATCACCTTGTTATTACAGATTATAGTGTTTGCATTTATGGATTCAGCTTTACAAAATTTTATATAGTTAAGTTGTGGACTCTGGAGACAGGATATCTGGACTTGGATCTGTCTGGGTCTGTCACCTACAGACTGAACAGTTACTTATGTCTCAGATTCATTATGTATGAAACAGAGATAATAAACATTTTCACTTAGGGTTATTTTGATGATTTTATGAGGTGTTTCATGTAAAACTATCAGTACAATTCCTAGCACGTAGCATGAATTAAATAAATGTAACTTAATGCTATTACTATTAGATTGAAAGGTATTTTTTTTGACATCTAACCAAAAACTTGCTTTCCTACTGACTTTTGTGAAGTAAATTGATTCTTCACTGGAAGCTCTACAATATTTACAGTCAGCTTTATATCTGTTCTTCCTAAGGTTTCTGTCTTCTTAATCCTTCAAATAGGGGGATTAAATCTTTATAAGTTGTTTCATTACAGTTTTTTTTTTTTGCATTCATGGCTTTGTTGTCAGAATTTGTTTAAAAGTTGCATTCCTTGAATATTTTAATGTGTAGAATATTTGGTTTTATGTTTGAACTCTTGAGAAAACATTTTGATTGGTTATAAAATATTGGGGCTTTATTTTCTTTTGCTGTGTACTAGTATTGATTATTTAAGTGGAGAAGTCTGAAACAGGCTTCATCTTTTTCTTACTTTTAAGTGACTTGATAGTTTTGCCTGATTATGCAAAAGATTCTTTATCTCAAATTCCAGTCACTTTATTAAGGTATATCTCAATTTTAGTCTTGGAATATGATGCCCTCATTCTAACGATAGGTATACATCGAATCTGGAAAGTTTTCTTGAACTGCATGTTTATACTACATATTTTGTAATATAAATGTAGATAGATGGACCTCTTTATTATGTATATATAATATATATATATTTATTATATGTATATATATATATATATATATATTCATTATTATGGCTTTCTGTGGACATCAGTCATATGATGTTAGCCTCTTTTACCTTAATCTTTTAATATTTTAGAGACTAACAAAGGGATCACAAATCAAAAGCATTTCGTCTATTCAATGTATACATTTTTGTTTTGTTTATTTCTATTAAGAGAAAAAGTGGGATCTAGAAAGGAAAAAGGAGAATGGAGAAACAACATCAATGTAAATGACCAAGGAATAGTCATTTTTCCTTTCGTTAGTTATCTGTTTAGCTGGTGGTGAGGACTGAGGCCAGTGTGGACATTTTTTCCCTTTGAACTGCTTACCTGGCTGTTTCAAGTAGCTATTTCTATTGTTTATGGATTTCTTGAAAAGTTTTTGAAGATGTGAAGCATGGGTGATAGGATGTTTCCAAGCAGTGTCTGTAGACATTCTTCCATCATTCATTCCTCCAAAAGTTCCACTTGAAAAACACTTGCTAAATAGAAACTGGGTAAGTTAACTTTAATTCCTACATAAATAGCAATGCAGTAAACTGCTCTTTTCAAGAAAGAGCATTAGATAGGTTAAAGAAAGTCCATTTTAGGCTTGCAAATTGCATATATGTATGTGTGTGTATATATATACACACACACACATACACATACATACACACACATACATAATATGTATATATACCAATAATACATAAATATGTATATCTACACAGAGATTTTTAAGAAGTTCATTAGGCTATTAGAAATCAAATATGTCTATTTTTAGTTATCAGCTAGTTTGAACATGGTCACATGTGACCATGTGACACTCTGAATTCTTTTTTTGCATAGACAAGTCACAGATTCCCTGTTACAAGTCATCGATCAACTCTTGAACTGGATCTGAAAAGGCTAGAGCCTAAGGGAGCTCACCATTGCAAAGAGCAATACTTAAGCAGAAGTGGGTTAGAAGTGAAGATATTAAAGACACAGATGGATGCTTTATAAACATCAGTTTGACATAATTTTAGCACAAAAAAAATAAGCCTGTAATGTTTTTTGAGTTTAAAAGAAGAACGATGGGGTTCAGTACAAAATGAGAATACAGGACCTCTTATTTGAAAATTGTTGAAGATTTCAAGGCAGTGACAGAAGAGTATTAAACCAAGGGTGGAAACCTTCCAAGCGTGGAGCCATTGATGACCACACAGGTGCACACCCATGAAGCTAGCCTCGCCTGTCAAGCAAGAATGATGGTACCATTAAGCAAACAGAAAGTTCAGAATGACAACCTGGCTCTTTTTTTGGAGAAGATGCTAAACTTTGACTTTGAACCTGTGAATTTTAAGATGCCAGTGTCAAGCCAAGAGAAATGTAGGCTTAGGGCTTAAGAGAGTTTAGATTTGTGCCTTGAGTTATCTGCTCAAAAGTCTGTGCAATTGAATTCTTTTTAGTAATATGTATACATAATTATAGTGTATCTACATCATGAAATTTTTGTGAGAGTTAAATGATTTAATGTATGTGAAGTGCTTTGCAAAGGGTCTGGCTCCTGGCAAGTGCTCCCTGGGTTTTGGCAGTATGAGTGTGCTTGCTGCTGTGATGGGGATGGCTGCTGCTGTGGATTTAATGTATAAAATTCCGCTCCTGAATAGAAGAGCTTTAAGAAAAAAACTTAGCATAAAGATTGGAGTTTAAAGAAGACACTGTTAAGGAGATAGACAAATGAATGGTTTCAAAGTTTGAGGATAACCAGGGAAGAGTACTGTGTCATGGAAATCAAGGGATGAGAAAGCTGCAATTAAGTTGTTAGTGGACTTTTTTTCCTTGAATGGTTTTAATTCAGGATGGTTAGGACAAGGCTGATTATATGGAATTAAGGAGCAGGGGAAATGTGAAGGTAGACGGTATAGACTTTTCTATTAATAAGTTCAGAAATGAAGAAAAAGTGGTAGCCTGATGAAAGGGAAGATTAATTAAGGGAAACTGCCCCTCCCATAACTTTTAAGTCTGTCATTTAGAGGAGAGTGCTTTGTCCAAGGCTTGACCTGTGGTCATTACTCAATGTCTATTGCATGGACAGAGTTTTCTCATTTTATCCTCGTAATAGCACTGTGTTATTGGGATTGTTTTAGAGACCAGCACACTGAGACATACACCAAACCATGTTTCCAACTCTCCCGGAGAATTCCCATTGGTTGGGGAAGTGCAGTAGGAGGGATTTCCGGAGGAGGGATTTCCTGTTGGTGTGGTGGCCCGGTAGGGGACGAAATAAAAATTATAGCTAGTTCTTCCCAAGTAGCAGGCCGAGGCGGACAGCAGGGGTCTAATATCCAATTGAATGCAGATCTTAACATAATCTTTATCATCTCAATGGCTTGCTGGCATTACCTTTCAACCAAAGATGCCATGCTTCATTCCTACTTGGTTATGGCTCTTAGCAAGCTGGGATGATAGACATGTGTCACTGTATCTAGTTTGCTCTCTCTTTTTCTCTTTCTCTCTCTTTTTCCTGATGGTCCACAGATTGACAGAATTTAAACCCAAATCTATCTCCAAAGCTGATGTACTTTTACTACTCAGCAAAAGATAGTAGGATGGTAATAGTGACAGGAACAAATTGCTAAGAGGCAGGGGTAAGAGTGTCCTATTAAAATGGTACAGGAGATGAGATATAATCTGAGCAGTTAGGGGTGGAGAACAAGGACTCAGGATGAGAGATTGATGCTTCTTCCCATCCCTTGTTTAAAAAAAAAAAAAAAAAGGATGCTGAATGAAGACACTTTAGGGGCATTGAAGGACCAGACCGGGTAGAAATCTGCTCCTTGAGAGTACTAAGTGAGAAAAGTGAGAGGACAGATAATTTTGGTTAGAGAGGCTACACAGAGCTGGAAGTCTGACTTGAAGCTATTTCAACTCTCCCCTGGACCTGTGGTGGAGGCAATCTGATCTTAGAGATAGAGATGCCATGACACTGGTATGCACACAACATTATCTACTTGAAAGCTAAAATCTGAGAAGGATAACCTTGTAAGTTTTGAAAGAAGAACTATAAGGTGGGCATTGACATTATGGTAGCAGCTTGGAGAGCAGTGTTTCCGTGGGGGAAAAGTAGAGATGACCAGTGCAAGGCTTAGATATATGTCACAGACATCAAAAGAAGGGAGACATGACTGGTTGTCAACCAATGTGTTAGCTGTTTCTTCTCAATGAGGATAGCCCAGAAAAGAAGTGGCGCTATTAGGCCAGGCATAAATGATGTCAGATCACCTGGAGCAAATCCAGATTACAGAGGCTGGAAGATGTTATGATTGAGATCCATGGGCTGTTAAGGGAGACACATTTGTGCCCGACACTAGCTATGTGACTTGAGTGCCTGTTCCCAAAGCTTTAAAGTTTGAGGAGCCTATTACATGAGGCACTTGAAGAGAATAAATGGAAATAAAGTGTGTAAAGCTCTTAGAGTGGAGTAAATGCTCAGTTAGTGTTTTCTATGGTGAGATAGCAGCAGTGCATTTTACTGGGTAAGTGCATAAGCTTTGGGATCAAACATTCTTGGTTTGCTTTAGTTTTTTGCAATTTGCAGTCTGTGTGACTAAACCTCTAGCCCTCAGTTGCTGTCTCATAGTAGGAATAATCACGCAATTTTGTATAGGGTGAAAGATTGGAGTCAAGTTTCAATCTTCTGGATATAGACCAAATTTTCCCAGCACCATTTATTGGCAAGACCATCCTTTCTCCAAAATATGTTTAGTAATGATATCATATGAATTTCGTGAGATTACTATGAAAAGAAAGCACAAACCATGTCACTGACTAAGCACTTGATTGATGTTACAGTGCCAGCTCTTAATGCAAAAAATAATGAATAATATAAAGGGCAGAATTAAAGATACTAATTTGTATTTGGATGACTTAACTTACTTTTTATTAATATTTAACTGTTTTTAACGGAGATAAGTACTGAGATCTCATTTTTAACAAAATTCTTAAACACCTTTTGATTTCAGTTCATTGGAAATCCTGGAATTCAGAAATGTGGCTTAAAAGTAATTTCTTCTTTAGTACATTTACCTGATGCATTGGGGATATTATCCTTGGAAGGTGCTATTGATTCAGTACTCCACACGCTGCAGATGTATCCAGATGACCAAGGTCGGTACATTTGAACACAGGATTTTGAATTGATTTTTATAGGCCATTAGCTCTTGGTTGGATATCTGTAGTTTTTTCTTCAGTTTTGAGTTTTAAAACAACTAATTTTGTTGTGTTTTTCTCTTATTCTAGAAATTCAGTGTCTGGGTTTAAGTCTTATAGGATGCTTGATTACAAAGAAGAATTTAAGTGTAGGAACTGGGCATCTGCTGGCAAAAATTCTGGTTTCCAGTTTACAACGATTTAAAGATGTTGCTGAAGTACAGATTAAAGTATGTGCATTATCTGGAAGGAAATTTGGGAACTTGTGAAGATTTTACTTTCAGGGCATTTTATGCAATTCCCACTTGCATTAATGGGGTATTCTAGTTAATTAAAAACCATTTATCATTTTGTAGTATTTTAATTATGGAAGGCGAAGAGAATTGGATTGACTCTCTAAAGATCTAGTGTTTCATTATTAAATCTCTGAAATTACTGTTTGTGTGCCATTTGTCTTTCCCATGAAAATGTGCTAAAGAAATTACAGTTAGCTGATTTCTTTTTCTGTTTAGATTTTAGATAAGCACAAGTTATCATTGTTTGTCACTCTCTGTGTTGTGTGGTGGACTACTCATTTCTAGTAATTTTACTTCTTGATTTTTTTCCCTGAAGCAAAATAATATTTTAAAATATTTCTAATTAAGCACAATTTAAAGCATGATATATAATAACTGTCTTTGTAAAGAGTTCAAGATGCTCTATGATTAGTTCAGGAGAGATTAAGAAATAAATCACTAGCTGGATACGATGGTGTGTATCTGTAGTCCCGTTTACTCAAGAGACTAAGACAGGAGGATCTAGGAGTTCAGAGCCAGCCTGGACAGCATAGCAAGACCCCTCCTATGTGGGGAGTTTTAAAAAGTAAAGAAAGAAATTGCTATTTTGTAATCTTAGTGAAACAAATGGTTTCTTTAAGAGTTTTTGCCTTGGTTGTAGTATTGTAATAAGTTTGTGTGTGTGTGTGTGTGTATTATTTGGGGGCGGGGGAGTTGGGAGTGTAGTTCCATGGTAGAATGCTTGCCTAGCATGTGCAAGACCTGAATTTAAGCTCTAGCACCAATAAATAGATAGATAGATAGATAGATAGATAAGCAAGCAAGCAAAGGGAAGGCCAATGGTATAGGTCAGTGGTAGAGCACTTGCCTAGCATGTCCAAAGTCCTGGGTTCACTCCTGTTAACAAAATAAAACAGTAAAATAAAATACACACTTCAGAATGCCTTCTCAAATACACTCAACATTAATGTAATCTAGCAGTGAACATTTATTTCTAAGATAAAAAACAATTAAGGAACAGCACAAATTGGGAAAATTCTTGGCTCCTTAGAGAAACTAATCTCCAATCCGCTAGTAAAAACAAAAATTACTGTAAATTCCTATTTGGAGCTATAATCCTGCTGAATCATCTGTTCGGATCTTGGTTCATGTCTGGATTTTGATCTGGAAGGTATCATTTCAGACAGGGATCTTTAACAGCCAAATTGTATGGAGAATGAGCCTTTTTTCCTGCTTTGTTTGAGGATGGTTGGTTGGCTACCATTTATTCTCTGTGTTCCTGCTGTATTTCTCAGCAACAAGAGAGCAAGGAGTACAGGATTGTTTTTTTTAACATGGAATAGGACCCAGCAAATGTATCCACTCAGTTAAGCAAACGTATTAGATATTAAGTATCATATACAAGCTCTCTGTTTTATTTATTCATTTTTGCCCATAATTGCTTATGTTATTATTTTTGGTCATACCTTCAGGGATTTCAGACGATCTTGGCGATATTTGAATTGTCAGTATCCTTTCCCAAGCTGCTGGTGCATCATTCATTTGATTCAGTAATATTCCATCAGATGTCTTCCAATATCATGGAACAAAAGGATCCACAGGTACCACGTTTTTCACCTGTAACCTAGTGTTACATACGGAGCTGGCTCTAATCCTCATTTTCATTCTTTTTAGTTTCTAAACCTCTGTTGTAAATGCTTTGCAAAATTAGCTATGGATGATGAGTTAAAAAGTGTGATGCTGGAGAGAGCATGTGATCAGAATAATAGCATCATGGTTGAATGCCTGCTGCTGCTGGGAGCTGACACTAATCAAGCAAACGAAGCAACTTCCTTAATTTGTCAGGTAAATATTCAATGCCTCACTTTTGTCTTTTCTGTATTATTTGGCCCTGTCACTGGATAGATCTCTCTCTCTGTCTCTTTTTTAACCTCCTGTTCTTTTTTCCTTTGTCTTACAATAAACTGATTTATTGAGATATAGTTCACGTGTCATACAGTTCTATTTAAAGTATACAGTCTGAGTTGGAGAGGTGGAACATATCTGTAGTTCCAGCTACATGGGAGACCAAGGCAGAAGGATATCTGACCCAGTAGTTTGAGGCTATGCTGGGCAACATAGCAAGACTCCCTCTCTCTCTCTTTTTCTCTGTCTCTGTCTCTCTGTCTCTCTCTCTGTCTCTCTCTCTCTCTCTCTCTCTCACACACACACACACACACACACAAAGTGCACAATCCAATGGTTTTTAATCTGATCACAGAGTTGTGTAACCATTACAACAATCAATTTTAGAGCAGTTTTATTACCCCAAAATGAACTTCACAACCATTAGTAGTAATTTCTCATTTCTCTGCCTCTACACCTACCCGCTACTTCCTATCCCTAGTCCAAGGCAATTGCTTAACTAACTTCTGTATATATTTGCCTATTATGGACTTTTAAGATAATATTTGTTCTACATAATTGTAATTATATATACTTGACCAACAACTCCTCCATCTCTATTAACCACCCAGAGCTCTGGTAACTACCATTGTGCACGCAACTACTAAGAGATCAACCTTTTAAGGTTCTGCATATGAGTGAGAACATGTTTTGTCTTTCTGTGCCTGGCTTATTTCACTTAACTTTCTTTTAAAATTTTATTTAACTTAACATAATATTCTTCAGGCTCATTCATGTTGTCTCAAATGACAGGGTTTCAGTGTTTTTTTATGGCTGAATACTATTCTATTGTATACATATTATATACATATGCTACATTTTTTTTTTATCCTTTCATAAGTACCTAGACTCATTCACATCTTGGCTGTGCTGAATAGTGATACAATAAATGTGGTAATGCAAATGTCTTTTCCATTGTGCCCATATACTGTATTTTCTTCATCCATTCATCTGTTGATAGGCACCCAGATTGTTTCCACATCTGTAAATAGTGGTGCAATAAACAGAAATGCAAATGTCTTTTCAACATACTGATTTCAACTTACTGATTTGATGTATATCCAATACTGGGATTACTGGATCATATAGGAGTTCCATTTTCAGTTTTCTGAGGAGCCTATACACCGTTTTCTATAATGGCTGTCCTAATTTGCATTTGTACCACCAGTGTTCATGGGTTACTTTTCTTCACATCTTTAACAAGCCAGTGCTTGTTATCTTGTCTTTTTTGGTAGTAGGCATTTTTACTGGAGTAAAATGATATCTCACTGTGGTTTGATTTGCATTTCCCTGATTCTTAGTAATGCTGAGCACTTTTTCATGCATTCATTGGCCACTTGTTTATCTTCGATAGTGTTCAGTATATTCTATTATTGTTCACTATAGAATTTACTAGTGTATTGTACAGCTGCTTGTGATTTGTTGTAGAGGTTTAGAGTCCCAGAACTTCAGAGGTAACAATGTCCTATTAGTGTTGTCCAGTCAGTTCTTCATTTTACTTGTCTATCTATCTTAGCCTATGGATGAATAACTTCAAACGTGTCCCTTACTATGCATCTCCATACAACTTATTCTCTAGACATTTTTCACACAACATACAATTCTGTTGTTACAATCAATTTCCAACCATTACCTCTTTGTTTTCCTTTTCTCTGCCTACAGTGTTTTCCTCTGAGAGCTTCATCATGTGTCCATGTAGCCTGTGCACTGTATACCCCTGGAAGTGTCATTCACATACATCCCTTGCTGTCGGCCACCCTTGAAGTGTGTGATGCTGTGTTTTTTCATTCCTTCTCCCTGTCTCTTACTAAACCATGCAAACACATATCTGATTGTTCTCTTCCTTCAAGTTCTAATCCAAATTTTCTTTATTAAATAAAGCCTTCCCCTCATCACCAGATCCTCAAGCACAATTAATGTTTACTTCTTTTGTAAGTCTGTCATAACCTATGTACACCTCCTGTATGTTTTGTGGGTTATATGGAAAGAGAAGCATATTGTTCATCTTTGTATCATTCTTTACGTATATATGTACTCAACAAAGGTTTATAAACATGCATTACTAGTATTTCAGATTTTTCTTAGCTGTATAAATTTTAGAGTTCATAATAACATTCCAAAAAAATAGCATTTAGATAGCACTAGGTCTGTTTCTAGAAACTTAATAATATTTCTAACAAAGCAATTATGTTGTGATTTAATACACATTATTAAATAATCAGCAGGATACTATGTTTTCTGGTAACTTATTTTATAAGGCTTACTTTATTTAATTTTATACTTGCCTATGGATTCAAATCAATTTGTCAACTGTAAGATTAAGTTCGTGCTAATTAGTAATCATCACAAAAAGAAACAGAACTTGTAACTCATTTTCATGCGCCATTATGTTTATGCATTAAAACTAAATAAATAATCAGATTATTTATACAGTCCAATTTCTTTTAAGCAAGCAACATTGAAAATAGTTGTTTCTCAGTTATTAAATTAATTAAATTATTCCCTTCAATAATTCAATATGCTTTTATTGAGCATCTTTTGTACACAGATCATTGCACTGATGTTACTTAGAGATACCAAAGAACTGAAAAAAACCTAGGAGTTGCCGTTCTAATTTCTCATTAGGGAAACAACATAATGAAAAATTACCCAAGTGAGATTTTACTACATTCCCTACAAGAAATTCTCTCTACTCTTCTCTCAATTTATCCAAAATTTTCTATACAAAAATAACCCTTCATTTTATTCCTCTTCTCATATTCTTTCAGACTTTGTGCACTTGTTTATATTTTCCCCTTTAAAAGCAAAATCAGGTCTGTAAGACTGGGTTATAGCTCAGCAGTAGAGTGCTTGCCTGGCGTTTGTGAGGCCCTGAGTATGATGATTCTCAGAACTAGTGGGGAGATCTTTACATCCATGGATTACAAGGTGTTACATTTAAAATGTATTACAGAATTTATCTTAGTTGTCAATTTACTTGTATCTAGCAAACATCAATTATTGATTATGTATAATAGACAGATTTATTGAGTCTACCTTATTTTGTGCTGGTGCAGAATAAGGAACCAAGAGTAGTTTTCATTTACCAAGAGTTTGCATGATTAAGGACTATTCAGAGCAAAGATGGGATTAATCATATTAGGCTTTCTGAGGATTTGGTAATTTCATGTACTGGTAGAGAAGAACATGGGGGATTAATAATGGGCATGAAAATACATGAATGGAGACCTGGAACCGTACTAACCAAGTCGTGGTGGGGAGAGCAAGTAGAATGATGTCTCCTTCACTGTCCCTAACCCCAATGTGGCATTTTATTTGACTGATGTTACTCTGATACTTGGGGCATTAATCTCATTTCCCCATCTATTTCAGGAATAAGTTTTTCCTATTTTATTTTGTTTTGATTTAAGACTAATCTCCCCAAATGGAAGAAGTACAGGTTTTTCCTACCTTACTATTTTTTTTTTCCTTTAATAGGTATGTGAGAAAGAGAGCAGTCCCAAATTGGTGGAACTGTTACTGAACAGTGGAGCCCGAGAACAAGATGTGCGGAAAGCACTGACAATAAGTATTGGGAAAGGTGACAGCCAGATCATCAGCTTGCTCCTCAGGAGGCTCGCTCTGGATCTGGCCAACAACAGCATTTGCCTTGGAGGTTTCTGCATAGGGAAAATTGAGCCTTCTTGGCTTGGTCCTTTATTTCCAGATAAGACATCTAATTTAAGGAAACAAACAAGTAAGTATTCAGATTATTTTTGCATAATTCTTATTTTTAGTAGTTTTTTTTTTTTTTCCCCACTCAGTACTGAGGATTCAACTTTGGGCCTCACACATGCTAGGTAAAGTGCTCTACCACTGAACTATATGTCCCTTGCCCCTATATTTAAGTTATTAATGAGACACTAAAATTTGTATTTTATTTTATTTTTTGTTGGTTCTTTTTAGTTATACATGACAGTGAAATCCATTTTGATATAATTATACAATAGTATTATACAAAGTTCTAATCCAAATCCTTTCCTAAATAGATTTGATGCACTTCTACAATAGGATTATAATATATCCTATTCTAATTTGGACCCCATTCTTGCAGATATACATAATGGTGAGATCACTGTGGTGTATTCATATATGAATATAGGAAAATTATGTCAGATTCATTCCACTGTCTTTCCTCTTTTTATCACCCTCCTTTCCCTTCATTCCCCTACATCTAATTTAGTGAATTGTATTAAAATAAGGAAAAACAGTGAGAGTTTCTAAGGGGTTACTTTTTTTAAAAAAATATTTTGTCTTTTTTTTTTGAATAAAAGTAATATATGCACAGTTAAAAATACGAAAATACAGAAAAATTGTAAGGAAGAAAATAAAATGGGAACATTTCCCTGTACTTTTTATATACTTATGTATACATATGCATTTAATGTATATGCAGAAAACATGCATGTATACTTTGTATTTTTCAAGTTAATATATGCTTTATATTTCAGGTAAATTTATTTTTTATTTACCTTTTCAAGTTGATATTTATTATATATATATTATGTGTATTTTTGACCACTTTTCTTCCACTGATCATACTTCCACCTGTTCAGCTCTCTCATTTATTCACACTAAGCATATTTTTTACTGCTTTTGCTCCTAGCGTCCCCTCTGTTAACTTCCTCCCATGCCCACCTCCTCCCTATGGCTGTCATACTCCATGTCTCCACCTTAGGGACTAACTTGCTAATAACACACATGTACGTATGTTTTTATTTGCATATTCAATGCAAAAGCACTTATTTGACTGCCAATACCATAGTCCTGCCTAGTCTGATTCTTGACTTTTCCCCTCACTTTCATGGCATGGCTAAGGGCTGAGAGGAAAGTGGCCATCCATGCATACTAGTATCTGTACATACCAAGGTCTCTAATCCTTCCAGTGAGCCCGGAAGTTCCAGTTGGGCTGTATTCATGTATGTATATAGGAAAATTATTGTTTTCTTACATGTTTCATATACTCCATCCAGGTTTTTTCCAATGTTATTCTTTCTACTTCCCTCCCTTAACCACTTTCTTCATTTTTCCTGCCTCAATAACTTTGTCACTTTTTACCAAGATATTTCAACCCTGTGAAGTCTTGGGGAAGCTCTTCCTGCATATTCCCATGGCACCCTAATTCTCACCTATACTAGTACTTATCACATTGTATAATCATAGTTTTTCTTTTTATAATCTATATTATAAACATCACAAAATGAATGTCAAATTTGTCTGCTATTGTAACCTTAGCATGTACTTTGCACATAATAAATATTCATTTAATATTTATAATATTGGTAAAAGTAAAGAGTTGTTAATACATAGTGTTGTAAACCATCAGTGGAAACAAGCATTTACACACTCTTGGCCAAGAATTTTAATTGTCCTCTTTTGAGGATATTTGGCAATATATATTTCTATTTTTAGTGTACATACACATTATAATTTTTTTAAATGATACATAAAATTACACATATATGTGGTGACGCATGTTTTCTTGACCCAGGAATATACCATTAGGAATCCATAACACAGAGATTCTCAGTGTGCACAAGTGAGCCCGTAAAAGGATGCACATTAAAACATTGTTTATAATAGCAGACCAAAATCTATTAGGTGAAAAAATCCTAAGCAGAACCAGAAGGAACTGTTCAAATAAATAAAATAAATCATGGTAGATTCATGAAGTAGAATGTTTTGCAATCATTGGGAAAAATATGTGGCAAACCTAAATGTCTGACAGGAAATGCATTATTAGGTGAGAAAAAAGGGGCACAGAAGAGCATTTTTAACATACTAATATTGCTGAAAACTCAATTGAGGTATGAGAGTCTCCAATATGTAAATATGGGGACACTGTGTCAAGAAGAAAAATTTATGAATGCATCCCTAGCTGCTTCTGGGGACTTTTTAAATTAATGAAATATAATGAGGTACCATATTTCATCACTTGGGTCTCATGAACAACTTGCTTATATTCTGATGGAGGGGAATTGTAGTCCTGGATGGAGAGTTCCCATTCACTGTATTCTGTTTGTTCTTATGAAATTCTTACCATTGACAGTTCTTATGTAATTAGAAAACTATAAACATGTCATTTGATTGATTGGAGGGCATAGCCACAATTTCATTGGCACCTGATCTAAATAAGGAACATTTGGATTCATAGTTTTAAAGCATTTTCAGATACTACTTGATTGAGTCACATGTCATACATATAATGTGAGCTAAGAGAGAGTAATATTTGAAGAAATCTTCTAGGCTATGTATAGAGCAATGAGGGCTTTGCAAACTTAATTTTTCGTAATAGAGCATAATAGAAAATGTAATGAAGTTTCAAGAAGAATGTTAACTTTGAAATTCCATCAAATTTTCTGATAGAATGAATCACTCAGCAAAATTTATATGAACAGCTCTATCATTGATCCAGTATCTTCTATATTCTAGACTTTGTGCTAAATATTTATATGCATCATTTCAGTTAATCTTTTCTATAGCCCTGTCCTGAATATGTTGTCATCTTTGCTTTTCAGGTGAGGAGATGGATACTCAGAGAGCTTATGTAATTTGCAAATGGCATTCCTAAGATTTGAACACAGGTTTATGTGGCTTCAAAGCCCAGGCCCTTTCCTGGATCAAGTTAGTTTCATACAGATTCAGTTTTGTTATATATACCAAAGCTTTGGGTAAATGATTTTTAAAAAATTTAATTTGCCATCTGGTAATCATTCAATTTTACTATGTATTTTAAAGTGACTTTGGAAGGAAGAATAGGAGATTCTCCATTCAAGGCCAGCCTCAGCCTGAGCAACTTAGCAGGGCCCTAAGCAACTTAGTAATACCTTGTCTCAAAATAAAAAATTAAAAAGCACTGGGGATGTATCTCAGCGGTAAAGTGCCTCTAGGTTTGATCCCAATTCCCCCATCCCCCCAAAAGAATGAAAATATAAACAACTTTGGTAAGATATGTTTGTTTGGTAAGATGTATGTACATGTTTATTGTTGATTTATAAGGTACTGGTATATTTCTTTATTTTTAGATATAGGATCTATACTAGCAAGAATGGTGCTCAGATATCAGATGAAAAGTGCTGTGGAAGAAGGAGCAGCTTCAGGCAGTGTTGGAAATTTTTCTGAGGATGTACTTGATAAATTTGATGAATGGACCTTTATTCCGGATTCTTCTATGGACAGTGTATTTGGTCAAAGTGATGATCTGGACAGTGAAGGTATTTATTATAAATCACAGTTCCCTTTATGGTTTACCCATACACAGTGCATTAAACAATGAGGACTGAGAGAGACTTAAACCTGATCAAATTTATCTGGAAAAACTGGAGTAAAAATGTGTTCATTAGCAGGAACAGTTTCACCTCCTAATTTAAGTAAAAGCAATGGCTCAGGAAGTTGTGTCTCTTTTTACACTTCCATCAGCCAATGGCAACTCACATTGACTTAGGCTGGAACTACATTCCATGTTCTCTCTTTAAATGAGTGCTTTTTAATTTTTTATTTTGAGATAAGGTCTTAATGAGATCTTTTTGTAGTTCCTTAACTTTGTTAAAGGTGGTGATCCCAACCTTCCATGGATATACATAGGAATTCAAAAGTTATGTTAAGTGTTTAGATCATGCTTGGAAAATAGGAAGCACTGAGTAAAAAAAAAATACTTTTAACTTTTATAATAATTAAAAACAGTATTAATATTTTGATAGTTTACTTGTCATAACTTTTAAAAAGATGACATAGCAAATATGCAGTGATAGTAATTATGGCTAACATTTAATAAAATACAATTTAGCAAAAATGGGGCAAGTTTTTTTTTTTTTTCAAAGTTAACATTGTATGACTGAAAACTTTGGGTGATAAAATAAAGTTATTTGGGGGAAACAAAAAACAAAATTTTTTCCAAAATATCATGTTTCAAGTCCAAGTATTTTTTTGGTAAATCAGTTTTCCTGGAATATTATTTATATAAATTAAAATGTATTTTTATAAGTGTATATTTCATGGGCTTTGGAAACTTATACATCCATGTAATCATTACTATTATCAAGTTATGCAGCATTTCTGCCATCCAAAAGAAATCCTTCCTATGTCTTCATGGAAAATACCCTTCTACCTTGACTCTTGGCAAGCACTTATCTCCTTTCTGTTATTATAGGTTACATTAATGTTTTTTCCAGTTTCATATAAAAGAATCATACAGCATGTACTCTTCTGTGTCTGACTGTTTTCCAGAGTTCATATCATGTTATACCCTCACCGACAATACATGAAAATTCTAGTTGTTCTACTGTCTGGTTAATGCTTAATATTGTCAGCTAATTTAATTTTAGCCATTCTAGAGGAGGTAACTCATTTGGTTTCATTTTCATTGCCTCAAAGATCAATGATATTCAGGATATTTTCATGTTCTTATTGGCTACTCATGTATTTTTTTTGTAAAAAATCCCTAAAATTTTTTCTCTTACTTGGGTTGTTGTCTTACTATATTATAAGAGTTATTTTGTGTTCTGGGTAGAAGTCACAGCAGGTGTATGTATTGCAAATATTTTCTTCATGTCATATCTTTTCTCTTATTTTATTAATGGTATTTTTCAAAGAGAAGAGATTTTAATTTTGCAAGGTATGTTTCAAGTTTTTTTAATGGTTTGAATTTTTTCTCTCTCTTTTAAGACATATTTTCCTAGCCTGAATTTTTGAAAAATTTTTTCTCTTATTTCTTTTTAGAAGTGATAGCATCCTAGTTCTTTAAATGTGTAGGTCTACAAACCATTACAAATTGATTTTTATTTGTGATTAACACATAACAATGACATTATTATCAAGAGAATGTCAATTGAATGGTTTACATTTTTTTTTCTGTGTAGATATCTATGTGTTCCAACATCACTTTTTGAAAGTACTGTAATTCCTCATTGAATTAATGGTAACCTCGTTCAACTTAATTGATCATATAAGTAAGGTTCTATTTAAGAATAATTTATTCCATGTGATTGGCCTATATTTTTATCTTTTTGCCAATACTTCATTGTCTTGATTATTTTTTTAATAGAAGTTCTTAAAATCAGGTAGTATAAGTTTGCTGGTATTCCTTTTTGAAAATTGTTCATGCTGTTTTAGCTTTTTTGCTTTTCAACATATAACTTGAATCAATTAATTTTATGCTGAGGTTTTTATTGGGATTAATGTGTATAAAATTTTAATACAGAATTAATTCATAAATGATGTGTACTTATATAATGTCAAAAATATAGAATTAAAATACAATAATTATTTGTGTAGATGAAATCTATAAATACATTTAGAAGAATTGATATCTTAATATGAATCTTTTCATTTAAATGAATCTTTTCATTTATACATGTAGTATGTATTTCTATTAATTATCTTAAAATTTCTCTTAGCAATGTTTTGTATTACACGCTTTCTGAGACTATGATTTCTATATCTCTATTTTTTTGAAAATTCATAATTTAAAAAGTATTTCTTATCTCTTATTTTACAAAATATTTATTGTAAATAGGTTGGGGATGTAGTTCAGTGGTAGAGTCCTTGCTTGGCATACGTAAAGTCCTAAGCCCAACAACCAATTCTGAAACAAAAAAATTAATTAAAAGGTAAATGCCAGCTAAACTCATTGTTTATTTTAATGTCATTCCACAAGAGAAACAATGAAATATGAGATTCAGGTAGCATTATAAACAGGACTAATGAATGTTAAATAATTTAAAGTGTGATTTCAGTATTTAAAGCCAGTTTTTAAAAATTCATAAGAAAAATTCAGAGAATTGGAAAAGAATAATATTGATAAGATTTGTGTAGAAACTTTTTCTGCTTCCTATCCACACTTGTATTTGGCATAGTATGGGTACCCATAGATTTCCATGTCTTATTCCTTCTGGGCTTTGAGCTTCTCTGAGGCAAGAATTAATTTTTTCCCACTTATCATTATCCAGCACTTGCTCAACGTCTAGTCTGTGACAGTCATTCAATAGATATTCATTGATGAAGAAAAATGTGGTTGAATTTTTAAAATGAAAAGCCAACATAGTCTATCATTTTCAGTTTAAAGATATTGCAAAGGGAATTGATTCTGAGATTTCCATTAATGAAAATACATTTACTCTTATGATTGAGTTAGCTTTTCTTACTCACTTTCATATTATTTTATCATTTCACATTAGGAAGTGAAGGTTCATTTCTTGTGAAAAAGAAATCAAATTCGATTAGTGTAGGAGAATTCTACCGTGATCCTGTCCCGTTGCAGCGTTGCTCACCAAATTTGCAAAGACATTCTAATTCATTGGTAAGTTAAATTGAGATTATGTTGTGTTTGGCTAGTGACAGTCTCTTGATAACTAAAGTTTGTGACAAAGCTAGAAGTGATTAGTGTAGAATTCCCTGATATATGAAAAATATATTAGACATAAATTATTTTCAATTTACATTTTTAGATTTTTCTCAAATACTTATTTTTTAGTTGTAGGTGGACACAATGTCTTTATTTCATTTATATATGGTGCTTAGGTTTGAATCCAGTGCCTCCCATGTGCTAGGCGAGCACTCTACCACTGAGCCACAACCCCAACCTCACATTTGTAGATTTTTTAAGTGTATAAACTTTGAATATATTTAGTTGTGTATGTAATTTTGGAGTATAGTTAAATATGGTTTTATGGTTTTATCCTTCCTTTTTTTTTTTTTTTGCCATGCTGGGAATTGAACCCAAGGGCCTCACTTCTGGCAGGTGTTCTACCACTGAGGTATATTTTTTCTATAGAGCTCAGGTTCTTTTTCTAAATACTACCAGGTCTTTGCCTAATGGTGTGCTATGACAACTTTAACTAGAAATCTTATAGTGATTTCTAAGGTATCAGAGAGCAGCCTGAAGAACAATGATCAAAATAGAGAAGCATGATAATGATGTTCATCAACATGTGATTTGTGTGTGTGTGTGTGTGTGTGTGTGTGTATTGAGAATCATTTAAGTTTTAGAAACATTATTCCTTGTCTGTTTAGCAACTATGGAAGCTCTATGGCATATTTACCTGGGAAGTTTGACAATTCTAGTTGGGAAAGTTGGGAGTCACTGTATTTTCAGTTTCACTTTGAAAGATGTATGCTAACCTAAGCTCTAATCTTGATTGTAATTAGTATTAAAATATGGGAGTTTTTTTTTAATGTTCATTCTGGATCTTAAGATAGGCAAAATGAATGCTTATAACTGTACAGGTTCAATTAGGCCACAGTGTTTATACACCCCAGATCTAATTTATAAGTAGCTTAGTTAGAACAAGCAGTTTGGTTGGTGAAAGAAATTCTATGTATATAGTTTTCTGACTCAATCTTTCTGCCATTAAGTTTCCTTATAGTTAAAGCACAGGAGAAAGAGTAGATGCTTTCTAAGGTAATTTTGACACTAAAATGTTTTCTTTTATCTTCATGATGGGGCTCTTAGTTTTTAGTTATACCTATATTTTCTCCATGATTATAAATGCCATTTATTCCATTAAAATTTCAAAGTTGTTTGCATATAAAAAGATTCTCTTCTAAAAAAATCCGATTGCAATTTTATTATAAACATCATTATTTGTTTATTAGGGGCCTATTTTTGATCATGAAGACTTACTGAGGCGAAAAAGAAAAATATTTTCTTCAGATGATTCACTCAGTAAGTATTTGGAAGTAATCAAAAGTAAGTAGATATTTTGAGCAAAATACAGTGCCTTGTTAAATTTTCTCTGATTACTTCAAATTTCTTGGTGCCAAGTTCATCTCACATAAATTTTATATATGTGAGTCACTTAATGATTCCACGGGCTATAGAAAAATGAAATAGTTATAAATTTTAAAAATTACCTTTTATGAATATTATTGAATATTTACCTTTTTATGAGTTTTCTGAAATCTAAATAATACCACTGCAAAGGCCACTCTTCATTTCCTTCTCCAGTTTTTGTTTGTTTTTTAATTTACTGTCTGTCTTTGTCACTGAGATACAATCTCCATAGGTTGATTTTCTATTGAATCTCCAGTGCCTTGAAGACAGCCTTACACTAATAGGTGCTCAGTAAACTTTTACCACGTGAATTAAAATCGTTTGCTTACAATCCATTGTTTGTTTGTTTTTGACAAAGGGTCATCAAAACTTCAGTCCCATATGAGGCATTCAGACAGCATTTCTTCCCTGGCTTCTGAGAGAGAATATATTACATCATTAGACCTTTCAGCAAATGAACTCAGAGATATTAATGCCCTGAGCCAGAAATGCTGTATAAGTGGCCATTTGGAGCATCTTGAAAAGCTGGAGCTTCACCAGAATGCACTCACGAGCTTCCCACAGCAGCTATGTGAAGTAAATTTAATTCATCCTTATAACTCACAGGACACAGCAAGTGATATTGCATTGATTTTTAACTCTCGTGGTTAAATCTTTCTCAAGCAGGCTCTATGTTTTGTTATTGGACAATAATTCCCCAATTCTTCTAGTTTCCATGGAGTTGTCTTAGTCTGTGTGGTGTTTAGGGACATCTTGGAGGGCAGGCAATGGAAATACAGACCTGGCTGAAAAGAAGCTCCAGGTTCTGATCTGATGATGCAGTGTCCACATTATGGTATCAAGCTTGTATGTGGATTATGCCTTCAGTTATTTAATTCTAAGAAGATAACTTATTCTTTTAAAAATGCATTGGGTAGACTAGAATTAAACCAGGTTTGGTAGCATTGATTTGGACTTAGCTACCAGCTGTGTGATAATAATTTGTCACTCAGCCTGCACTAAACCATCATCTCCTCATCAGTAAAATATAGGGATTCAACTAAATGATTATGATGGCAATTTTTTTAGTTTTAATATTATATATAACTTAAAATTGATCTTTTTACATAAAGTTCCTATTTTGTATGAGTTATAGTATGACATAGTTGATTGATAAGGTAGTCTTCTGCATATTGACTTTGCTTAATACTTTTATATACTCTGGATCGGAATAGTTTTTAAAGCCAAAGGACATACCATGGTTAATTAAAATGATCTTAATACAGACTGAATTCTTGAACTGAATTGCAAAATGTGATAAAGAATTATACCTATTTTCTTAAAACCAGTTTTGTTGAAAATTAATTTCTTATTTTTCCATTCAATTGAACTTCATAATTTTGAGAGATTTTAAAAGCAAACTTACATGTGTATTTAAGTGTATTTAAATGGTCTTTCTCTTACAGTCTAGAGATCTATAGGAAGAGATAAAAGAATGAAAGGTGACCCTTCTGCCCCGATCCCTGTATCTAAAATGTATTTTCTTTTTCTCCTCTCTTTGGCTGGGGCTGAACTCTTCAAGTCACCCTGGTTTCACTTTAAATGTCACCTCTTCACCCTGTGCTTCTCTTTTCTGTGCCCTTTCTCAAGACTATGTTGTTTGCTCACCTGGTTTACACTGACGCCATGTATTCCTTCAATTCTCATTCACTCATACATTTTGATTTAATGTATTTTGCCCTCACTGAACTATGAACTGCTGGAGACAGGGATTGTTTCAGCTTTGTGGCTCTCTATCCCCAAAGCCTCCCAAAGCCTGATACTCGAGAGGCTCAATAGATATGCACTGAATTAGTTTATGGAGGAATTAATGGCTGACATCGGATAAGCCTTCAATAATATTTGTTACATGAGCAAGTAAAAGAAGAGGAGAATTGGGCCTAGGTAAAGAGAATTTGAAGAGAGCATGAGAAAATAGACATATTAAGGCATTCAATGCCTAGACCAGCTCAGAACCTCTCTCAAATAACACCAGTGGAAGGCACTTTTTGTGACTGCCTGCAAGGTCTCAGTTGTATCTTTTTACAAGAAAATTTTCCAATTTAAACTTGGGAGTAAGTAATTAAAAATTCTTTTATTCTGAATAAATAAAGGCAGGAATCTTAAAGGAGCTGGGGTGAAGCCATTAATAAGTTGCTGTAATCACATCAAACTCTAGAATTCCTTGTGAGGAAAAACAAATTGATATACAAAGTGGAGCACAGAGATGTGATTTGTTCTAGGTATTTCAGCCCTTTGATAGAAAACTAAACCTAAAATTTTTTATATTGACATAGTATGTAAATACAGGCTTACTATTATCGTTGAAAAACTAGAAATTGCTTAGAAATAGAAACTGGAGATCTGAAACAAAGTTCAGTAAATAAGAGGAAGTTCTAAAATGAAATGTGTATTCATATGTAACTATTATTATTTGTTTTAAAATGTGTAACATTTTCTAAAAGGTAGTATTTTTAAAAATGTTTTCCTAGGATCATGTTGTTTATTCATTAAATCATGAATTCAAATATTTGTGGAGGCCTAGTTTGCTTCCCTCTTGCTCTTTGCAGAAATAATTTACAAAAAGTTGAATTACAGTCTCAATCCTGTTATTATGATCCTGCTTTTGACAGAATAACTATTGTATTTTTCCTGATCTTACTCTTGCTATAATGGAGATGGTTGGACCAGTAAGTATTTTTACTGAAATTCTGCTGTAACTTGTGTTTTTAATTTAAAAAAATGTTCTGATGGTTCTAGTTACCAGAGATATGAAAGCAGAAATAGTAGCCAAACTTAAGTTTCTCAGATGGTTCATTTTAGAATTTTAAACATATTGTCTTTTCAGACTCTGAAGTGTTTGACACATTTGGATTTGCACAGTAATAAATTTACATCATTTCCCTCTTACTTGTTGAAAATGAATTGTATCCTCAACCTTGATGTCTCTCGTAATGACATCGGACCCCTGGTAGTTTTGGATCCTGCAGTGAAGTGCCCATCGCTGAAGCAGTTTAACCTGTCTTATAACCAGCTTTCTGCTGTTCCTGAGAACCTCTCGAATGTGGTGGAGAAACTTGAACAGCTCATTTTAGAAGGGTAAGAAGACGATTCATTAAAGATAGCAGGGTTGCATTACCTTTATTTATTTATTTTTTAATTGGTTGTTCAAAACATTACAAAGCTCTTGACATATCATATTTCATACATTAGATTCAAGTGGGTTATGAACTCCCATTTTTACCCCAAATACAGATTGCAGAATCACATCGGTTATACATCCACATTTTTACATAATGCCATATTAGTAACTGTTGTATTCTGCTACCTTTCCTATCCTCTACTATCCCCCCTCCCCTCCCCTCTCATCTTCTCTCTCTACCCCATCTACTGTAATTCTTTTTTTTTTTTTTTTAAAGAGAGAGTGAGAGAGTGAGCGAGTGAAAGAGAGAGAATTTTTCAACGTTTATTTTTCAGTTCTCGGCGGACACAACATCTTTGTTGGTATGTGGTGCTGAGGATCGAACCCGGGCCTCACGCATGCCAGGCGAGCGCGCTACCGCCTGAGCCACATCCCCAGCCCATCTACTGTAATTCATTTCTCTCCTTGTTTTTTTCCCATTCCCCTCACAACCTCTTATATGTAATTTTGCGTAACAATGAGGATACTTTCTAGGATTTGTAATATATGCTTACATTTCCATTGCAATGAGTTTTAAACAAAAATGTAGTAAAAGACTGAGGCAATCATCATTATAGTTTTTATTGGTTGACTTGTTTTCACAACCTATTTTAAAATGAATATAATATGCTTTAATGCTATTGTTTGAAGGAAAAATTGTTTTTTTCCCATGCTAGCTTATGAATTTAAGAAATTTAATCCTCATTTTTGTTTTTTATATCTAGAAATAAAATATCAGGGATATGTTCCCCTATGAGCCTGAAGGAACTAAAGACTTTAAACCTTAGTAAAAACCAAATTTCGTCTCTACCAGAGAACTTTCTTGAGGCTTCTCCAAAAGTGGAGAGTTTCAGTGCCAGAATGAACTGTCTTGGTAAGTGTTCAGTGTGGGCCTCCTCCTTACCAGAACTTTGAAGGATGTGTCATGTATGGATATTTTAGGAGGGAATTTAAGGGTGCTGTTTCATAAATAAAGTTAGCAAATTGATAATAAAAAATAAAGAGATATCCAACCATGAAAAGACATAGAGGGAATTTAAATATATATTTAAGTGAAAGAAGCCAATCTGAAAAGGTCACATACTGTTTGATGCCATTTATCAGATGATCTGGAAAAGGCAAAACTATGGGGACAGGAAAAAAGAACAGTGGTTACCAGTGATTTAGAAGGAGGGAGGAATCACTAGGTGCCACACAGAGGATTTTCAGGGCAGCGAAGCTACCCTATGTGATGATATAATGGTGGGCACAAGTTATGTACTTTGTCAAAATCCATAAAATCCATAATATAAGGAGTGAATCCTAAAGTAGACCACAAACATTGAGCGGTCATGATGTCATAAATATGCCAAACTAATGCAAGTTGTTAATGCCAGGGGGAAAGCATGTGGGGAGGTGGAGGTGGTGTTGAGGGGAGAAGGTGTATATGGAAACTGTGTTTTCCATTAAATTTTCTGTAAACCTAAAGCTTCTCTAAAAAAGTTCTGTAAAAATATCTCCAATTAAACGATAATTAGCATGTCACTGTTGTCATAAGCAAAAAAGATAGTTACTTGGCTTAAAATAGTAATTACACTGTGGTTCCTTTTGGTCTAAACAAAATATGCACCTGTCCGTCTGAGCTGGGTGAAGCATCCTCATGGGGTATTGAGTTTCCTACTGAAGTTTCTTTAGCAAGTTTGGGGGATTATAAGTGCAATTCTATTACTGCTGCTGTTTTAAGAAATAAAACTTAATGGTTTTCAAATTAGTAAAGTTAATGCATGTCCAGTTCAGTTCTTGCTTTTTGTAGGACACTACTCCAATATTCAATGTGATCATTATCTCGATTGAAAGTTGGAGAACATCCTAACTTAGAGTGTCAGTTAATACAGGGTATTATGTTCATTTGGATTCTAGCTGAGTGTTCTAATATTATGGGACAAAATACATTTATGGCAATACATAAGTATTCCCCATTTTTTATTATAATGAGGATGGCATGATTTTTTCACTCTTGTGATTATTAAACAGCCAACTCAGTAAGAGAAATTCTTAACACTGTTTAATAGCAGAATAGAGTTTGAGTATCTGTTTCAAAATGTTCTCATTTGTCAGAACTTTGAGAAGTTAGTGATTATAAAAGTCATTTTACTTTGCATAATATTTTCCTCCTTTTTCAAAATGTCCCTCTAAATGTCTCACACTATTCTGAGTATTGACCATATTCTTATCATGAATCTGAAACTGGGTCACAGTTTCAGAGATTCCAGTTCATAATCAATTGGCTCTTTTTCTTTGGGCCTATAGTAGTGGAGCATAGAAAGGTGGGTGCATGTAGAGGTGGTAGAGGTGGCTGCCTGTCTCATGGTGGTGGAAAGTGAAGAGAGAGCAAAAGGGCCTAGGTAGGGTTCCTATATGCCCTTCAGAGGCAAGCCCTACTTACTAGAGGTTCCACCAACTCCCAATAGTGCCACGGGCTGGGGACCAAGCCTTCAACAAATGGGTCTTTGGGGGATATTGGAAATCCAGGATATAACAGAACTATACAACCTTAATGGTTTGCAAAGTGGTCTTATGTTTAGAAAATGACCAAAGGAGGGCATCTGAGTGAGGCCACTAACCTTTAAAAATAATCCCATGTGAAATGAATTTTCAGTTCTTTGATGTGGAGTATTTTCCACATACATAGCATCTGAACCACACGACTTTTAATTTTTAGTAGAGAGTCATTTCTATTTATTCATTTTGTCACAACTACATTTTGTAAACAGGTGAGGTACAATCTGTATTGCTTTGCTCCTCAGGAAAATAGCTTCTGAAAACGTCTTAGAACATTTTGACCTTTAAAGATTTTTTAGATAAAATATAACCCATATTTTACCCTTGAAAATCCTAAGAAATAATTTCTCAAGCCATTTTCATAGAACCATAAATTTGTAGAACTAAAACATCTAGAATTAAGATTCTAGATGTTATGAGTTCCTCTGGTCTGACTGCACTGTTTCACAGATGAGAGAACAGGCTGTCTGATTTGCTCAGTTTTCCAAATTGTGTTCCACATGCCTTTATTCCTGGAGGTAACTTATGTTGTATTTCCCTCTTGAAAAATGATCAAATATGCTGTAATAGTGAGAATTCTGAGATACTCTATTTTACATAATGTTTCCCAAATCTCATAAGATCATGTGATCAAATGATACTTTTATTAAGTAACTTTCTTTATTTTTCCATAAAGCACTTTTTTTTACTAGGTTATTATAGATATGCATAATATCATAGTTCATTTGACACAATTATACAACAATTGAGTGATAATTTGCTCTAATTCAGTCCCCAGTACTTCCCCTTTCCCTCCCTTCCTCCCTCTCCGTTCCCTTTCCTCTACTGATCTTTCTCATATTTATTTACAGTTTTTTAAAAAAATTATGGATATACATAACTGTGAAATTACTGTGGTATATTTATATATGTACATAGGATAACTGGTCATTTCTTTCAGCAATTCCTCCCCTTTCCCATTTCTCCTCCCTCCCCCTCAAGCCCCTTCCCCTACGTCACTGATCTCTTGACTATTTTCAAGGTACCCCCCCTTTTTTTTCCTCCTATTTTTGTCTAGCTTCTGAATATGAGAGAAAACATTCAAAAACATTCGCAGTGACTTATTTTACTTAGCATGATGTTCTCAATTTCCATCTATTTACCAGCAAATGATATGATTTCATTCTTCTGTCTGGCTGAGTAAAACTCCCTTTTACATATATGTATATATATATATTTATAATATATAATATTTATATATTCTGGATATTAATGTCCTACCTGAGGAGCAGTGGCAAAGATCACATTTTCTTGTTCCATTGAGCACCTAGGCTAATTCCATAGCTCTGCTATGGTGAATTGTGCTGCTATAAACATTGATGTGGCTGCATCCCTGTAGATGTTGGTTTTAGATCTTCTGTAGGATAGCTGGGTTGGTCGTATGGAGGTTCCATTTCTAGTTTTTGAGGCATCTCTATACTACTTTCCAGAATGGGTTTAATTTGCAGTCCTATCCCCCCACATCCTTGCCATCATTTATTATTATTTGTATTTTTGATAATTATCATTCTGAGTGAGATGAGATGTCAACAGAAAGATGTTGAATATTTTTTCATATATGGGCCATTTGTATTTCTTATTTTGATAAGTGTCTGTTTAGTTCTTTTGGCCATTTATTAATTGTGTTTTTTTTTTGTTTTAAGTTTTTTGAACTCTGTATATTCTGGATATTAATGTCCTACCTGAGGAGCAGTGGAAAAGATCTCCCATTCTGCAGACTCTCTCTTCACACTCTTATTTCCTTTACTATGCATAAGCCTTTAAATTTGATGCTGTCCCAGTTATTAATTCTTGGTTTCATGTGCTTTAGGATGCATAGGAACTCTTTTTCAGATGGTACCATGAATAATTTCTATTTTTATACTATACTTTGTATTAGCAAAGTGTTAAAATGTGTTTTGTTTTGGTTACTTAAGAGTAATTTAATTTTTACCTTACAATTGTGGGCTCCATGAGTTTATATTTATACAGTAATTTAAAAGCTTATAGACTAAAAATTCTGATCAGTATGTATTGTTTTATTGTTTGGCATAAATGTTAAAGATATTACCTTACTTTTAAAGTAAATATTTTAGTACTGATGGTGTAAAATGGAAATTAAATCGTGATGTCATTGGTAGATGTTCTTATTGAATTTAATAGAAATATGGTTAATGATCAAAATGTTCATTATCTCATTTTTATTTTATTTTAGCTGCTATGCCTTTCTTGCCTTCTTCTATAACAAGCTTAAAATTATCTCAAAACAAATTTACATGTGTTCCAGATGCAATTTTAAATCTACCACAGTAAGTTTATTATTTTAATTTTAAAACCACATGAGATAGAACAGAACCTTTAGAAACATGGTTTTGATTTTGGCATATGAATTTAATTCATTTCTAAACTACTTAGTTTAAGGTTTTTGTATGTGTATATGTTTTACTTTCACTAGACAAAATATCCAAGTCTTTAAACTTTTATATTAATTTATTGGGTTATTTTCTAGAAACAATTTAAGATTGTTTAATTAGTTGCTACATTATTGTATTCAAATGAAATTTCAAAATTTCAGTTGCTTTCAGAGGTTGATATGTTGCCAAAATACTACTAACTTTGAAGTCATACCTAAAATATGTTTGAATGACATTTTTGACGTTTGGATAATTTTTTTATATCTATGTGGGGGGATTTGGTTAATTTCATTGGAAATGAAAACTTTCTGTTAACTATAGATTCAGGCACTGATTACATCTCAAATGTGTTGTCATTTTAAATACTATTGTGTCACTCATTATAAACCAAATATGTAAATATATACATATATACATATGTGGACAAATCATGCTTCTTATAATCTAGTCATAGAAGGTGTCAGGTGAACATAAAATACTTAAATTTAGCTTAGAATATGCCAGGCACTATCCTAACTGTTCTACAGTAGGCCATGTGTTTAATCTTCCTAATAATCCCATAAGATCACTATTGTTATTATCTCCACTTTTTAAACTCAGTAGACAGATAAGGTACTTCCCCAGAGTCATAGTTCTTAAACAGTGGTTGTATCAGCGTTAGCCTATCGGCTCTAACATGGGAGCACCTATTGCATAGAGGTGGTCCTGTGTAATCAAACACAGTATTCTCCTAAAAATATGTGTGAAAGCCACATATTTATGATATTTGGCTAAGAGATAAAATGCCATAAAGAAAGTTTCCTCCCAGGGAACCAAAGATGTTATCCAGTCCCTATTACAATTATTCCTTAGGTACCATACTCAGACTTAGGTTTTCATCAAATGGATGCATTTCTTGGGTTTTGCAAATGCACATGCATTTGGCCAGTTCAAGTCCTAGCTGAGGCTACTGAGGCAGTGCTTCAGGAAAACCTAGTGATTCTCAGCTTTGTCTCAATTGCATTGCTTGTCTGACAGGAAAGTTTCATCTCTAATATAGTCAAATTCCTTTTCTTGTTTTCCATGCACTTTAAGAAGATGATGAGGACAAAATATAGTAACATTTTGACATAAGAGCACTGTATAGACCTGAACTTTAGTCTATCAGGATGAATTACTATGTGAGCTTAGAATTAATTCTTTAATTTTCAAATATGCTGAGGAAAAGTGGTCAGTATGTGTTGTAAAAGTCCAGGTAGTCTTTAGAATAGTCAAATATACCACAGCCCTTGACTTTCTTTTCTTCCTACACTCACACGCTCATGTGTGATGTGTTTTTTGCTATTTCCTGGTGTAACACTCCAGCATGAAAACAATCAGTTTGCATGGGGGCCTATTACATGCCAAGTCCCCGCTCAGCGCTGTGATAATTACCACACTGACATAAGCTGGTAAGAAGCTACACCCATATTCAACGATAATTGACTCTAGTACTCAACCTAGGAAGAAACTCCTCGATAAAGAGTGAAAACCATCCCATATAAATGATAAGTAGGGGCTACACATTTGTAAACCTTGTATAAAAGGCAGAAATTTTAGTGGCCATTTTCAAGTGTTAAACGTGGTATCTCATGTACCCCATTTGTAAAACATGGGGACTTTTCCTCATTCCGAGATTATTGACATTTTTATGTACCTGAAGTAGGAAAATTTGACTTCAATTTTTTTTTCTTTCTTTACAAAAAAATCTTTAACTATCCCCAACCCCCCCCACACCTTATGGTGTGCCATGTGATATTTCAATAGTATAGACATCATTTAATGTTCAATCAGGGTAAATATATCTATCTCCTCAAATGATTATTTATTTATGGTGAAAGCATTCAAACTCCTTTCTTGCAGCTTTTTTATTTTTCAAAAAATACACTATTGTTATCTATAGTCACCCTGCTGTGCAAGAGAATCAATTTTTAATGGTCCTTACATCAGTTTCCTTCCCAGTGAATCATACCTTTTTTTCCAACCCATGTATGCCTATATGTGTACACAAATTTACATGCATATTTATGTGTAAATAATGTTATTTTTAAACTTACTCCTTATATTCAGTTTGATGAAAATTACTTGTAATGTTATTCCATGTATTTTGGAAACCTTTGATTTTCATCTAAATTGTATTGTTTTAGCTTGCGGTCCTTAGATATGAGCAGCAATGATATTGAATGTCTGCCAGGTCCTGCACACTGGAAATCTTTGAACTTAAGGGAACTTTTATTTAGCTATAATCAGATCAGCATCTTGGACTTGAGTGAGAAAGCATACACATGGTCTAGAGTAGAGAAACTACATCTTTCTCATAATAAATTGAAAGAGGTAAGAAACTTTATTTAATATTATTGACAATTTTAAAGTATGTTTTGTAATTTGCATTATTGCAAATTATTGTTTTAAAATCTGTTATTTGATATTTTTTTTACTTTAGATGTAAGATGTAATCATACCCTGTGGTAAATAAATGTAATAATATGCCTTGATTTTTTAAAAAAATAATTTTTGTGCTATATTTTTAAGAGTTACACGAATATGCGCTATTATTTATGAATGCATGTAATGATACAAGTGTCTTTGTGTCACTACATTTTTACTGTGAGCCGAATCTCAGTTACTATACATTTTTCCAGGTGCAACTTAGCTATATATAGCCTGTGTTTTTACAGATTTTCTTTCCTCTCTTCTAAAATTTCTGCTTTCCTCCACTGTGCTACCTCTCAACAAAATAGACTAGCCTCCTTTGCTTTGATCTGTTTCCTTTGTTATAAATCTGAAGCTGATTATACACATGTCTCAGAAAATATTTTTTCTTGTCAAGTTCAAACCTACTTCCTATAAAAACAAACAACAACAAAAAAGAGTCTTATACTAAAGGTTCAGAATAACTGAATACTTATATTTTTAATACCTGATTTTTTGCCAACCAGTGAATGTTTTCTGTCATAAATGTAATATAGACTGCTTAAAAATTTGGAATAGGAAAACAAAAAACCCTACTCCAATTAGGTTGCTATCTAAAGTATCAACATTTAGTTGTAACTTAACAACAACACATTCCATGTTACGTTTGTAATGAATTTTTCTTCAACGTTTCCTAAAGAACATAGGCAGTCTGGAAGCCACAGATAGTGGATTTGGATAACTATAAAAAATTTCTTTACTTCCACTGTTGTGAGGAGATGATCCCCTAAGGGAGATTGGGTTTTGAAAGTTAGAATTAAGTTGCATAGATTGGGGCTGAGTTCTTTACATGGATGGTTTTTAAAATACGGGACACTTAAGACAAGCCTTTGGAGCATTTTCAAGCTCTGTTGAAAGGTTGTGCAAGTCGCTGATGGAATCTTGGGATTTTTCTTGTTTCCTGCCAGTGTACATCTCTTCCTTCCCACCAACAGGTTTTGCCCTTTTTTATTTCATTAAGATTCCTCCTGAGATTGGCTGTCTTGAAAATCTGACATCTCTTGATGTTAGTTACAACTTGGAACTGAGATCTTTTCCCAATGAGATGGGGAAATTAAGCAAAATATGGGATCTTCCTTTGGATGAATTGCGTCTTAATTTTGATTTTAAACACATAGGATGTAAAGCCAAAGACATCATAAGGTCAGATAATTCTATATTATTTTTTAAAATCAATTCTGTCTCAGATTTCCTCAGTCTGTAATTTTGATGGATATATGTTACAATTTAGGAAAAATGAATAGTACTATTTGACATTAATATTCTATGTGCCATTTGCCTTTAATTTAATGGGTGGGTTGTTATGGTGCTACTGCCAAGACTTTTCATTCCAATTTCATTTCAATGTTGAAAGAGTGGCTTCTCCTTTCCATTCTGTTCAGTAGAAATGGATTCTAGCAGAAAATAGATACTACTATGTATTTGGTTTCTTGTTACCAATTATATAATCTAAAGAAATACAGCAGAGAATAATAACTGCTCACACTGCATTTCATATAATAGTTAACATGTCTGTTATAATTGATGGCATTTTAGTTACTGACATGATAGATTATTAATTTTTATTTTCCTATGAGGATGAATAACCTACTCATCTTGATTGTTTTTGAAGCTTCCTGATTCGCAAATATTACTGTCTTTAAACTTAAAATATCTTCGATAATAGATTTGATTCTACCTTTTGTTCTCTTTTAGCCTGTTAGTCTTATTACTGGATCCTCATAAAATATTTTATTCCCTTTCCTACAAAATGACTCCAGTTATCTTGCAGGCCTCAGCTCAATGAGCATCTCTCAGTATATCCTTACCTTGACTGTAGTACCCACCAAGGCAGGGATCAAGGACCTGTACACTCTCTATTTGATTCCTGGCACCCAACACAGAGCCTGGTTTACAAGAAGGTTTAAGTGTTTTACACTTAAGCAATACTCTACTGCTTCAATTCTGTTAAATCTATATTTAATTTTTTTGTCTGTTTCTATGAGGAAGGGTTCAATTTTCTGTACTTCTGAGCTTGATTTAATTGTAAAGAAAAGTATTTGTCACCTTCTTTGCCTAACACAACCACCCTTCATCCTGCATAATTACCTGTTTCTCTTCCTGAAATTGGAAATGGCACTTACATAATAGTTGGTTTCATTCTTATAAACATTTAGAAGAATTAGTTTCCAATGTATTATGCCATATTTTATCAAGCTACCATATAATGAAATATTTAAAAATGCATTTAACAATTTTAGAAAAGACAAAATACCTGGAATAGCTTATAAATTGTAAGCATCATTTGCTTTTTTGACTTTTTTTCAAAGAGTGGCAAATTCTTAATTAATAAATCAATTAAAATAATGTTGCCTTTTGATCATATCATCAGGAATCCTGGTCACATTAGTTATTGGTATGGATCAGTCAGTATTCTCTAAAATTTGCTTATTATTTAATTTTAAACTGTAGCAACATTTTAGCACAGTTTCAAATATGTCTTTCTGTATTCATTACATTTTTGATAACATTTTAAATCTATTATTTTAAAGGTGGTTTTGTTTGGCTTACATGTAGCACTTCTAGTTTGTTTCAGTTATGTTTACATTGATTATTAGTAATAGCAATATATTAATATATGCTATTAGTGTCAAAGTTTATATATACATTTATACTTAACCAATAGGAGCTCCTTATTTGTATACATTATACATATGCATACATTGTATATAAAAATATATATAGATCATATATACTATATATAATATGTATACTCATAAAACCAATATGACCTCATTATCAAACTTTAGTATGCAATACAGTATGCAATACACTCTACCTTTGTTCTGAACCATATGGGCATTACAAAATTTTTACACTTTACATATTTAGGATTATAATTGTACTATTTAAATTCAGATTGTACACATATACACAGATATCCACACAATGACACATATATATGTATATGTGTGTGTATGGATATACACTGCATTCTAATTAGTATTACAAATGTGTTGGTGTTTTATTATTTCTGATGATAGTGTAACATGCTGTTATATTTGGTAATGCTACAAACTTTATCAACTACTCTGAAATAACTAACAAAAATATATATATTAATAATGCACAGCAAGGTATTTACATTGTTAGTAATATGAACTATGCAGGGTTTTGCATACTGATATTCCAAAATATTCAATGTCTGAGAATCCTCCTAAATCCCAAATATATTATTAAGCAGTTTATTATTTTATTTTTCTTCAAATACCAGGTTTCTTCAACAGCGGTTAAAAAAGGCTGTGCCCTATAACAGAATGAAACTTATGATTGTGGGAAATACTGGGAGTGGTAAAACCACCTTATTGCAGCAACTGATGAAAATCAAGAAATCAGATCTTGGAATGCAGGGGCCCACGGTTGGCATAGATGTGAAAGACTGGCCTATCCTAATAAGAGGCAAAAAGAAGAAAGACCTCATTCTAAACGTTTGGGATTTTGCAGGTATTTATTTCTCTAGGTATTCATTTGTTCACTTTTATCATTTATTCACAGCAGAAATTTAAAAACTTGACTTTTCTGTTCAAGTACAGCAGAGAGCTAGTAGTTATGGAATTATTTCAAAGTCATTTCAATCAATAGGGGCTGCTCAAGCTAACTACTTGATTGGCAGTGGATACATACACTAAATGTTGTTTATCTCTGGTAAAATCCACCGTAGCCTTCCAAACATAACCTGTTGTTTTTCTCTTTTAAGATCAATAGTATTATCCTCCCACCATTTTTATAAAAAAAAAATCTTGCCTATTACCTGGAAGACTGAAAAAAAAAAAAAAACCTAACCAAAATCAAACCCCTCTCTAATCTTCATTTAGGTCGTGAGGAATTCTACAGTACTCATCCCCATTTCATGACCCAACGGGCAGTGTATCTCGCTGTCTATGACCTTAGCAAAGGGCAGGCTGAAGTGGACGCCATGAAGCCCTGGCTCTTCAACATAAAGGTAAATGTTTAATCCCAGTTTTCTGGTCTTTGTATAATGTAATTTATTTTAGGCAAACAATCTCTTCAAATAGGCAGGGTTTTTTTTTTTGGGGGGGGTGTTGCTTTTTGTTTTTGTTTTTTAGGTCAGAAGCACTAAATTTTGAGTTAGGAAATTTTTAGAGTGTGAAGTCATGAAGAGACAACAAAGAGCTCCATTTGATGAATGTTATCAGCTCCTGAGTCCTTTTATGCTGTTAAACTTGAAAATAATTATATTTACTGTTTTCCATCATATTATTTTTAAATGGAAAGAGTACATGCTCATTGAGTGATGCTCCAGTGGGCTCCTCTGTGAGCGTGAAGTCCTTTGGAACCCTGTGTCCAAACATTTGGAAATGAATCTGGACTGCATTTGCAATTGTTTTATAATCTGGGTGATTTTTTGAAACTTCTCTTTTCTTGACTTTGTTCTCATTTACACATACAGTGATGTGGGAAATATTATAGTGACAGTAATACCTGCTTAGTGACTTTTTTCTTTCATGGTAGACTACAGATTGAATGACTTTTAAGTGAATCCAGGAGATAAAATTGGCAAATATGGAAAAGAAAATATAAACCATGTTATATTACTTTGATGTAGTTTGAGGATTTATTGAATGCTTTTATTTAGAAGCACATTTAGCAAATAACCCATTTTAAGCATGAAATAAAATGGAAAGAAAAATAGCACTACTACTTTAATGTAGGCCACCTGAAAAAATGGTAAGAATTGTATTAAAAATGGACATAAAATGATTTATAAGCTTTTCTTAAAGACACATTTTTTTTTTCTTTGAGGTTTAAGGAAATGTCTAGGTCCATTTTGTGTTGCTTTAACAGATGAACTGAGTCTGGGAAATTTATAAAGAACAGTGATTTATTTCTTACAGTTGTGGATGCTGGCAAGTCCAAGATGGAGGGGTTGGTATCTTATGAGGGCTTCTTGCTGTGTCATTCCATGGCAGAAGGCAGACAGGCAACAGGGTATATGTGCAGGGAAGAAGGCAAGAGGAGGGAACCATATTAGGAGCCCACTTCTGCAATGACAACTGGAGTCCACTGATAAGAAAGAGCCCTCAGGGCCTAATCCCTACATAACGGTCATCTCTCAACATTGCTGTCTTGGGAATTAAATTTCCAATATATGTACTTTCGGGGATACATTGAAACCATAACAAGAAGAAAAACAGTTATTATTTTCTTCTAATGTTTTTTAGGTTTTCATTTTCATTCAACTGAATTTCATACAAAACAAATTTCAGCAGAAATATAAGGATATATCATTTTAAAGCAAACATTAGATTGTTTTCTTTCTTTCTTTCTTTTTTTTTTTCCTATAGGCTCGGGCTTCTTCATCCCCTGTGATTCTTGTTGGCACGCATTTGGATGTTTCTGATGAGAAGCAGCGCAAAGCCTGCATAAGCAAAATCACCAAGGAGCTCTTGAATAAGCGAGGGTTCCCTGCAATACGAGATTACCACTTTGTGAATGCCACGGAAGAGTCTGACGCTTTGGCAAAACTTCGGAAAACCATCATAAATGAGAGTCTCAATTTCAAGGTAATATGGCTTATGCAGACTGCAGGCTGATAGATAAATATAATTTATTAATTCTCATGTTACGCAACTCTCTAGAAACGTCAGAAGTCTTGAGAAAAGACCAATTATCTTAAAATTGTGGGTTTATTCATAGCCCTTAGAATTATTACTTTCAATTTGATAATTACTTATTTATACCAGACCTCATTTGTCATTCATAGAAATAGGAATAAAAAGTAATTACAGGATCCTGAGAGAATCTAAGCGGATGTTTCTGGGACATTGAGAAAATATTACTGAGAGACTGAGTGCTTCTGATGCCCTTTCTCTCCCAACTTCCCATCAAATTAACATCGGGGTCTTGAGATCTTCTATTGGCTCTTATTTTGCTATCTCCTCCTTTCTTTTGGAGTTTCCATTTTATGCATAGCTTGATCTTCCTAGTGGCTTCTTCATGTTTCTGGTTCTTGTGATTCCCATTCCAGTTTTTTTCCCCTTAGTATTTTGAAACTTTTGAGATAACTCTTTCATTTACTGGTCAAGATCATTAATTTGGTTTTCAGCAGCATCTAAATTATTACTTAGTTCATACAAACTAGGTTTTTTATTTTAGGACTTTAAAAAATTCCCAAAGTTCTCTTCTGGTAAGTCAGATATTCATATAATATAAACATATTTGTCATCAGGGAGAATACTTTTTTTAAAAATACTTGCAGGAGAAAGAAATCTTCCTGGGGTTCTAATGGGAACATGGTATAGACTGTACTGAAAAACACTGGATAGTTCAGCGTGACCAAATGATGAGGAATTTCATTTGGACTCAGTTGGGTTAGCTCATTAGCACTAATGATTGAGATCATGGTTTTTAGCCAGAGTCCTGTTTGGCCTGGGCAGTCCCAGCATAGTGATTAATAGTGTTCCAGTACATTCTAAAAGCATTCCAATTTGGATGATAAATTAAGTGATCACCCTGGTTATTACTCCATGTTAGCTAGTTAGCTTGGTTCTATTCCATTTCCACAGGTTGTGCTCCAACTCAAAACCCAATGAGCCATTTATAAATGTGTTGGTCTTTGTGGTAATATGCGTGTATCTTTTGATACACGCTTATTACAGTTATTAAAATATTTTACTGAAGGTGGATTAGTAGTGGCATTTTATGTAAGAAGAATGCATTATGTCTTCGAAGATTTTTCTACTCTCTGTGGGAGATAGAATTTGAGAGTAGTACACTTTTAAAAATACAAATAAAATACTGGTCATTTAAAGAACTTTGCTGTTACTTAAAATATTTTAATAATTTTCCTTTTTTTAATTGCTGCCAAAATATATATCAAATTGTAGAAGACTTTTTTGTGGAGAATGAATTTGTTTTGGAAAAACCTGAATTTAGTTGATGCAAAAGTGTATAGAAGAGGCGTTGATTCATTAAGCTGAATTAATACTGCTTTTTGGCTAGTAGCAAGATATCACAATCAACAAGGCCAATTTTCTTCTTGCACTTATAAATGAACTTTAAAGACAACTCTACATAAGGAAGAAAACAAATACTTTGAGCAATGGCAGTATTACTTAAAGAAAGATATACTGCTAATGGATGTATCATTTTGACATATTGGTTTGAAAACCCTCTGGATTTCTTTGTAGACCAGTGACTCTTTCAGATGACCCCAGGTTGGTGAGGCTGCTGGAGCCTGAATATTCTTCCTCTCTGAGATGCTTCAACCTGTCTTCAAACAGCAGCTTTTAATTGATTAGAGTCTTATTTCCCCCCTCCCATTTATTTTCATTTTTCCTTTTATCTTGTCTATTCTCTAATATTTCCCTAGCCTTATAAACAGAGTCTTTAGAATACATTTTTTCTTTTCTTTTCTTTTTTTTTTTTTTTTGCCTCAGCCTGGTGATGGCCTGATAATCAAGGTAAAAGGAGATGCAGGAAAAAACCAAAGTCAGCGCTGACAATAATGCTTACTATCAGAACAGGCTTCTCCTCCTGGCCCTGTGACCCAGTCCTATTAAATTCATCCCCTTTCTGCCTATTCTGCTTCCTGTGAAATCTTTATTTCTTCCTTAGATTAAAACATAAACTTCGAAAGTTCTATTTCATCTTAACTTCTAAATAATAAAAAAAATATTAAAAGTGGAGGCTAGTAGAATTCTGTTTCATTTTCTTGGACAAAGGATGTAAGAAAACAGTTTTTTGAAAAACCATTTTTTTTGATGAACTTGGAAGTCAATGGCTATGGGTGCTGTATATCAGGTTCTTTAACCCTCTAGTTATAAGTAGGAAAAGAACAGCTAAAATTTTGTGTTTATGTGTGCCAAATAATACTGAATTTCTATTCATAATGTTTGCTTAAGTTATGGTAGTTATTGTCAGGTTAAAAATATATATAAAAATTATCAGGGATCCAGAAATGGGCAGAGTTTGCCATCTGGTGGTTATTTAAGACATTTCAGTTACTATTGTTAAAGAAAACTGTATTTGTACTTAAAATTAGCTTTTTAAGGAAAAAAAAGATCAGCATATGTATTTTCCAAAAACATTTGGAAAGTACGTTTATTATAGAAACTTTATAAGATACTATCATCTTAAGATAACTCTTTGAAAAGCTTACTTTATATGTTTCTCAACTATTAAGCAGTGATTAGATTCCCAGTGGTTGCCTTCTTGAGACAGAATCATTGTGTTTAGATGATTTCTTATTTTCCCAAGTTCAAGGTTCCATGAGAAAAAATAGCTTGAGTGAGAAGATTTTATGTCTCTAGGCTTAATTATTGATATTTACAATTTGCCAGTATAACATTTTTTAAACAACAAGCACAGAATTTAGCGTTTTACCTCTAGGTGTGAGTATTTTATCTAATAAAAAAGTGTCCAAAGTTCTTTAATAGTTACTGATGTCATATGCTAACATGTTGATTGCATATAAGCCTAAGGCTTTAGAAAAGAGAAAATCCTTTTGTTATGGTTATCAATTTATCTTTTTTTTGGCCAGGAAATATCCGGATGATTAGATAAATATTTTTGTGCAAATAGCAAATAAAAATAAAAATTAAAAAAGTGTATATAAAATAGACTTGATAGTTCTTTCCAAATTGACCTGTGTCCATACTTTTCTTATTTCAATTTCATGTTCTATTCATTACAATTTAAATAGATTTACATTGTATCTCAATTTTGTTCACACATATATTTCTGAATGATATATCTATCATTTCTATAAAAACTATTAGCCCTGCATTTACAAAACAAATACAAAATAAAATAGGTTTTTACAGCTTATCTTTTGTAATTTTATAGATTCGAGATCAGCCTGTCGTTGGGCAGCTAATTCCAGACTGCTATGTAGAACTTGAGAAAATCATTTTATCAGAGCGTAAAAATGTGCCAATCGAATTTCCTGTAATTGATCGGAAACGATTATTACAACTAGTGAAAGAAAATCAGCTGCAGTTAGATGAAAATGAGCTTCCTCATGCAGTTCACTTCCTAAATGAATCAGGTTTGTGTGTTTATTTGTTTTACATTTCTTTTTTCAAAACGTGGTCATAGTTCTTTGTAAAAATGTGTCTGAATCTTGTATAGACTATATTTACAACTTAAGAGAATGTCTACAAAATTCTTACAACAGGCCACTGATTTTTAGAAGATCATTATGTGGATGGATGTTGAATAATAATCATGTCATGAAAAAATAATTTAGAAATCATCTAAGGACTCCTGAGCAGGAATTAAAACACGTGGGTTCCTGAACCCACATGAGTGTGGTTTTGCTGTTCAGGTGCTATTGAACACTGAGAATACCCATACCCTTTCATAGAGTCAAATGAATTTAGTGGATGTCATGGTTATTTTTATGCTGTAAAGGATACTTTTTACTGCACTGGTTTTCCTGGGTCATTTAGAGTCGAAGGCTGTCTGAGATGACGCAGCTCCTGATTGTCAAATCTTGCTGTTTTCATCACTCATGGATCTCATAGTAAACCAACTGCAGCACTAATTGTGTCTTTGCCTGGAATTATCTTGCTAAAAATGTGGGAGTTAATTTGTGCATCTTGAGAAAGTGTCTGGGAAATTGTTTTTGATCCCTGAATTCTTTTATATGAAAAATATCTAATGTTGATGATAATCTATTCCCTTTTCTTATTATTCTTTAATCAGATAGACTGTGATAAGTTGTGTGTGTTTTTTTAAATCTGTATTGAAAATAAGATAAGTCTTTGGAGTGTACATTTAGAAAGTGAAAAGTAAATTATGGATTTTTATTTTTTATAAGTATATGTTCTTCAATGCATTTATCTGAAATTTGCTTACATATGGTCAATTTATATAGTTCAAAAATAATTAATTTATAGTATTGAACTTTGAGCTTGGGAACAGTATGCCCAGCCTCTAGTCCCAGTGATGCCACTAATTGTGCTAAAAGTTTCTTATCTGTAAGATAAGGTAGTTGGACTAGACTTTCTCTAAAGCTCCTCAGTATTCGTATGTTCTAGATTCCATGTTTCACTGTTTGATGAATTTTTGGCACAGGAGTCCTTCTTCATTTTCAAGACCCAGCACTGCAGTTAAGCGACTTATATTTTGTGGAACCCAAGTGGCTTTGTAAAGTCATGGCCCAGGTTGGTGTCTTACATTTTAGGGGCATTTGATTTGCAGAGATTGAAAAGTTGAACAGATAGCACCCAGAGCACTGAGCATCTTAGCAGTTGTGTTCAGTTAAAGTATTGTGAATATAGAAAACTACAGAATACTTTATGGAGAAGACTGTTCAAAGAGCTTCATGGAAGAGGATATCTTAGAGTTCACTTTCGTGTCTCTGTTTCCAAGTCACAGATAAACACTGTACCTTGTATTCTTTGCCACTTTTCTAGATCCTGATAATATGTTCAGTTTGGCTATTCACCTGGTCAATGAATAAAGGCCTTATGAAAATCCTTGGGGCAAACACATATGAGGAAATTGGGTTGATGGGCCTGTTGAAACCTCTACCTTGATAATATGGAGGGGAGTTTCCACTCTTAAGGGCATAGTCTAAACTATATAAGCTTTTGAAAACTTTGGATGGTGGTGGTTATAATTCTCTTTTCTCCATTTGTACTCCATATGGAAAATAAGTTCTCCCACTTATAACCCAATGCCAATGAGTTTTATTAATTAGTTATAATAATTCTTCTTTATACATTTACCATAGAAAATCACTAAATTAGAACACATGAGCTCAGAGTTTCTCAGCCTCAACACCATTGACATAGTTCTTTATTGCACATCATAGGATGATAGCAGCATTTTTGTTATACTTTCTGGATGCTGGCTGCACCTTCCCAGTTATGACAAGTAAACATGAATCTAGACGTTGATAAAAAGTTTTCTGGGGGGTGCAAAATTCCTCCAGCTGAGAATGATTGTGTGTAGCTTAATCATAAACTGCAGTGAGCTGGGGGTGGGGAGGATATGTACTTATTGGTAATTATCTTGCTTATGATCAAAATTTATAGTTTTGCCTGTGGCTTGCTGAGGTCCTAAAATAATTATATATTTTTATATCAGAAATATCTCTTCCAATTAAATCATAATTAAGTTTCCTCAAATAATCTTGAATACTAACTCCTAAATTCCATTTAAGGATATAAAGGAAGGTATTTTGAAGAGAGAATTCAGTGGAGGCTAATTCCTATACTATGGGATTTGAGAGCATATTGAAACATTATTGTAATTGGCATCTAATTGTAATGGGCCAGTTTTTTCTATTTTGTCATGTATTTTTAGGTTAGATTTTCATTCTTCTGCATGTGTGCCATGAAAAGTGTGATTTTACTCATCATCTATTAAATGATAACAGAACCAGTAATGTAACCAAAGGCACATGCTCTAGACTCAGCTTGATCTGTGTTGACATATCTTCTAAATACTAGTTTCTAACATTTCTTAACATTTTAAGCCCTTATCCATTCATAAAATGAGCATGATAACAATAGCTTCTTCTGTATTAATTACCTCTGTAGTTCTGTGTGAGCAGTAAATATTAGCTAATTTTATATTTGATGTAATTATATAACATTATGCTAGGAAGTGAAAAAAACATCTTTAAAACTGTAAAAATGTACTCATGTAGTTTTGGAAAGTGTGTCAGGTAGGGAGAAAATTAAAACATATATGTAGATAGATATATCTGGGAGTAAAGAGAGTTTTAAATATAACCTCCAGATTTTGTTGTAGGCAGCTACCAGAATCTCCACACAGGCAGGAAAAGGCTAACTTTACCCCCAAGAGTGATGTTTCCATGTGAAGTGGAACATGTATAGATAATATTAGGGTGAGCATGTTCTCTATAGTGTAATAAGGAAGAGATTTGTATTAGAATCATCCTTTCAAAAACAAAAACAGATTTCTATCATGAGCACAATAAAATTTCTGAAGATTCTATAGGATAATTAAGTCAAAACTCCATAAAAGTTCTCCTTCTCTTTAACATATTATAGTATTAATATGCTAATCTAAGTGAAAATTAAATCAAGAATTCAAACAGCTCAAAGTTATTTCAAAAGACATACTTAGAATGTTGGTAAAATGATAATTTAAATTTGTTATTAACTTACCAAGTAAATACCATCATTTTTATTTATGCTGATAAATTGAAATATAATGTCATTTTCACTTAGATTTAATGGTAAGGAAAGCTATAAATAACCATGTGAAAGCAAAGCAACTTGTCTGATATTCATCTTCAGAAATAAATAGGGGTGTTCACCTCCATGAATCATCAAGACAAGGGCAGGAATAATTTCATGGTGCAGAAGCTCTAATGAGCCCACCTACCCTCTATGTACCCTGAGCTGTTAGGTCACTAACTTATTAAGGAAGGTTCTGTCAAGGCAGGGAGAAGTTTGCAAAACTCATTTAACTGTATGATAAAAAAATATGAAAGAGAGCTATTCAAGAATCAGGTGGAGCATTAATCGGCTTGCATGGAAATTTAGTCTTGATAATATGCGGGGAAAATACAGGAAAAAATTTGAAATGTTTCTTTCCTTGAATAAGGGCATAAATTAGCAGGTATATACAGTAGTTAGTAGGTTGAAGGAATAGTATGGGGGGATTTTAAAGGTGAAAAGATAGTGTTTTAGATTTTATTAGCATGTAATAAGCTACCCCAAAATTTAGAGGCTTGAAACACCAAGAACATATTATTTCTCAGTCTTCTGTGTGTTAGCTGGTTTCAGCTGAGTGGTTCTGCTCCACGTGATGTTGGTATGGCCATTCAATTGGTTTCATTTGTTGAATGAGGCTGGAAAGTCCCAGAAGGCTACACTTAGGCTTGGGTGGTACTGGTGCTCTTCCATGAGACCTCTCCATGACTGGGTTGGGCTTCCTGAATGAAGAGCACAGGGTAATTAGACAAGGTACATGGTGGCAGGCTATCAAGAGAAATGAAGCAAAAGTCGCTAGTCCTGTTAAAGGCTAGGCTCAAAACTGGCAAAACATCAATTCTGCTACATTCTAGTGGCCAGAGCAACCACAAGCCCAGATTGAAGGGGAGGGGAAATGGGATGCATTTCTTGATGGACTGAGTAGTACATGTATAGGGAGAGAAAAATTATTGTTTTCCACCTTTGAAAAATCAAGTACAAATATTGGTAAGACACTATAGATCTACTAGGAAAATCAAGTACAGGCTCTTTTAAAAATGATTTTGTTAATAAAAACTTGCTGTTAGATAAAAATGAATTTGTCTAAGTAAAATAAGTAGATAAAAATGGCTAACATATGAGGGGGGTTACTTTGCATTTCGCAAAGATGACCTCATTTAATTCTCACCACAGCTATTTAAGTGGTGCTATTAGTACCCATGTTGAAGATAAAGAAATTGATGGACAGAGTTATGATTTGTAACCAATTAGTTTGACTTCAGTGATGTTAAAACTATCTGTAGGATAAAGTGCTCCAATCACATTTACTCAAAATTCACACATTCAACAATACTTATTCAGTATTTACTATGTTCCAGATATTATTCTGGTGCTGGGCTTATAGCACTAACAAAATTGTGCAGGCATAAGACTAGCATTCAAATTAGAGGAAAAAAACTGATAAGTCCACATATAATATACTGGCGATGCTGAGTGCCACAAAGAAAATGTGAAGTATGGTTGGAGATACAAGATTTCCAGAGAGGTTCTTAAGACTTAAAAAAACACTAAAATGGTTAAACCATTTGCCTCACTTCCTAAATTTTAAGGACAGTCTGATCTTGTATAAAGTAAGAGCATGAGAAAAGTCTAAACTACAATTTCTACTATGCAGTGGCCCATGGCCCATTGTCATTAGAAGCCAGTGTGCCCAATCAATCATGCATTCATTGATTCAATAAAAATTACACACCCAGAATAGAACTGTAGAGATGGGTGAAACAAGTCCTTGGGCCTAAGGATTTTACAATTTAGTATTTTACTTAGCTGCATGAAAATGAAAAATAATGCTTTCACCTATTTAAGAATCCCTTAAACATTATAAATCTACTAAAATATGAAGCATACACCTCTTTTTCAAATAAATTTTCTAAAAATTAATTGAAATATGTACATAGATGGCACATAAGGGCTTATTATATACTAAAAATTGTGATATACACTTTGCAAACTTTACATGTGTCATTTTATTCTCACAGCAATCTAAAAGACACTTTCATTTTCTCATTTTACAGAGAAGGAAACTGTCCCTTAAAGAAATCAAATCCTTTCCCAAGTTCATATAGCTTGTCGTTCAGCCTAGATTTGAATTTGCATTCTTCTGAACCAGATTCAGATTCATAAATGCTATGACAATGATCAAAGCTCATTGAAAGGTCTCTGTGCTAAAATCATTTGGGTTGCTTGTTAAATAGCATATTCTCAAGCCTTACCCCAGACTTACCCCAGATTTTGCACACAGAATCCAGCAAAATATAGTAGTTACTTAGAGACTCACTAACCTGTACTCCTCAGCCTCTTTTCCAATTGATGGAAGCCCTCTCCTATTATATGAATGTCAAGTAGGATTTTACTGTAAGCCTGCAGTGATAAAAGTTTGGAAGATAATTTCCCTAGGAATGTATTAGTGATAAGATTGCAGTACAAATCTAGGGTATCAGATGGATCTGTTAATTGAATCAAGCAAAATCTCAAGGTTCATTTCAGAGAATCCCAATAAATTCTGATCTGAATTTACTCTCTTAAGCTAATAAATGTTTTTCAAGGAGGAAGGCCCCATTAGGTTTCCAGACTGAGAAGCTGCTAGAAAAATTAGGTCTTCTGTTGTATTGGACAGACTGTTCTAATCATTTTCACCGAGCAAAGAGACATGAAAAACTTTAAATTTGAAACATTTCAGAAAGTAAATCCTGGTGATGACTTATGAGTTTAAATCTTCCAGATTTTGACAGTAAAAGTGGAAGGCTATCCAAAACATCCTAAGGGAATTATTTCACGTAGAGATGTGGAAAAATTTCTTTCAAAGAAAAGGAGATTTCCGAAGAACTACATGACACAGTATTTTAAACTCCTAGAAAAATTCCAGATTGCTTTGCCAACAGGAGAAGAATATTTGCTGGTTCCAAGCAGGTAAAAAAAAAACCCTTAAAAATTTAATTTCTTGGAAATTTACCATTTATTATATTGTTTTAATTGTAATGGTGATTTTGTTGCATAATAGATATACTAAATTTCTTTTTACTCCTTTTGTAAACTTCCTACATAAATACAGCACATATTTTTAATGGAAACATTGTATCTGATACTAAATATATAGTGAAATATGATGTTAAAGTGAAAATTATTCTGATCGGTGGATGACAGTTCTAAGTATAGATATATACTTTTTTCTAGGACTTATGCTTTTTCAAGTTATATATAATCTTAATATTTGTCTATGTATAACTAATTATAATAATTTATTACTGTATATAGTATTATTGAAAAAATCATACACTTATTACATCTGAGCAATGATCATTGAATTTTTAATGTAGGAAGAGCATATTGCAAAAGAATATTATAAATAAGGTGCAGTTTCTTGGAACAGTTATCTTCACTGACTTTGAGTAATAAAGTACTTCACCCAATATGGTTGGGTATTTTCTAAAGGTACAATGATGTTGTACTTTTCTCTTTAGTTTGTCGGACCACAGACCTGTGATAGAACTTCCCCATTGTGAGAACTCAGAAATTATCATTCGACTGTATGAAATGCCTTATTTTCCAATGGGATTTTGGTCAAGATTAATCAATCGATTACTTGAAATTTCACCTTACATGCTTTCAGGAAGAGGTATGTACTTAAAGAAGACTTAATATTTCGATAAATTAAGGAGAAAAATACTGTCCTTTCCCCAGAGTTTACTTGTTTGGAAGGCAATTGAATTCAGAAATAAGCTCAGAAAACTCCAAAGAGGTCATTATATATAAACACATGTAAACTCATGGAATTTTTATGGAAGTAAAGTCCTCAGGTCCTTACTGAAGCCTATTTTCATGTTAGACACATTTCCAACAACTAAATTAATTTCTTTCTTTCCATGCCACAGCAAACGAGAAGCTATAATTTTAAAAAGTGGGATTAACAGGAGTCCTAGGTTTAAATACACAAGTGTGTGTATGCACGCACATACACACAGAACATACAGATGAAGAAACAGTAACAAAAAGAAGGGAGCACTGCATAGGAGGGGAGTTTTACTTGACAACTGTATTAGGTACTGACCATTCAGGATACAGACTGTCACATCTCCATTCTGCTGCATAATCTCTGAGGAATTTACAAAAAAGAACAACAATGGGTGTTTATAATGATTATTTTAAAAAATTATAATAAAAAATGTCTTAATACTCCAAGGGGAGAAATATAATTTTTTTCTGGTCCAAAGGCAGACTTATAAAATAAATCTTATATTGCTTGGAATTAACATATAGCTAGTTCCTAAATGACCTTAATAGAGTATGAAAATAAACTTTTCATAACTTATCACAACTTATTTATGACTCTCTTTCTTCATATATGTTAATCATATCAAATTTATTACCAGCATGTGCCTGAAATGTGTCTTAAGAACTCTAAAGGACATTTGATTTATTTTATTGCAAAATTAAGAATAAAATATTTAATACAAAATTTAATGAATATGATGAGGACTCATTAACAACCAAACACTTTCTTTAAATAAATATATCTGTATTCCTGCTACCTGAGGTGTGGGCAGTAGCTTTTCTTTTTAACTTACCAAGTAGTTAATAATTAATAAATATATTTGGATCCTCTTCACTTCCCTGCAGAGCGAGCACTTCGCCCAAACAGAATGTACTGGAGACAAGGCATCTATTTGAATTGGTCTCCTGAAGCTTACTGTTTGGTAGGATCTGAAGTCTTAGACAATCACCCAGAGAGCTTCTTAAAAATTACAGTTCCTTCTTGTAGAAAAGGTAAGCAAATTAATTTGAAACTTTGAGTTGTACCCTCTTAGAAATCTAAACTTTAAAGGGGAGGAGGAAAAGGGGAAGTACGGGGGACTGAATTAGAACAAATATATCCATGCTTTTATAATCATGTCAAAATGAATCCTGTTGTTATTTATAACTAAAAAGAACCAATAAAAATGAAAAAGTTGTATCATAAGCAAAATCAAACACAAATAGCCCTTTCCAGAACTAGAGCATGATGACATGCACCTGAAACCCAAGCTACTTGGGTGGATGAGGCTGGAGGAATTCAAGTGTAGTGAGACCCTGACTTAAAAACACTCAAACCAAATCAAAACAACAACTTTCCAACAACTTTCAAAATAACAACTTGCCTAGCTTCACAGCAGTATGGGTTGATGAGCTCTTATATGAATTCTGCAGGCTGTATTCTTCTGGGCCAAGTTGTGGACCACATCGATTCTCTCATGGAGGAATGGTTTCCTGGGTTGCTGGAGATTGATATTTGTGGTGAAGGAGAAACTCTGTTGAAGAAATGGGCATTATACAGTTTTAATGATGGTGAAGAACATCAGAAAATCTTACTTGATGACTTGATGAAGAAAGCAGAAGAAGGTATGGTGGTGTACCCTCATACAACTTACAGGTGTTTAAAAATGAAGTGACTTTTTTATGTAAAAATTATCTTTATCTATAGGGATCAGTTGAAAGATACTATATTCAATTAAATATATTTTAATATATTTATATTAAATAGTATATTTAATAGTGGCAATTCAGAAAAATTTATTTTTAACAATAAAATTTTGCATTCTCTGTTTTGAAAATGTTGTTTTGAGAGTTTGAATGCTTGCTTTTGGAATGATGTAACCTCATCTGTGAAACAAAAGTACTAACAAATCTATCTCATAGAATTGTTAAAAAGAGTACAATACATGGACATAATTTACCAACATTTTGCCATATGATAGTTGCTTCATAGATGTGGCAAAAATATCTCTAGTTTAAACAAAATCTCTATTTTTATTTTATAAATTATTTTATAAATTTTATTTTATAAAATATTTATTTTATAAAAAATATCTCTATTTTTATTTTAAATAATTTCCAGATCAGAAGTCATGGAGGCTAAGGCAGTTCTGAATTCTGTTACCTAATGAATGAATTTTTGAAATTCTAAGTAGGTTTATATTAAATAAATTTTCAGATTTTATTTTTCAATTTCTCAATTTTTCTAAAAAAATCTAGGATGATAAGAAAAACTGAGGGAGGGATAAAAAGGATAGAAAATAAGTAATGTTTTTTGCAAAAACAAATTTCTGTTTCTTTAAATGTTCTTTTTTAAAAAAAAATCTTTTACATAATTCTCAGGAGACCTCCTAGTAAATCCAGACCAACCAAGACTTACTATTCCAATATCTCAGATTGCTCCTGACTTGATTCTTGCTGACCTGCCTAGAAATATTATGTTGAATAATGATGAGTTGGAATTTGAACAAGCTCCAGAGTTTCTCTTAGGTAACTACTTTCATTATTTTGAGAATAAAAATTAGGATGCAGTTTCCTCCTTACAATTTAGAAAATGTCCACATATCATTTTACTGTTATAGATTTTTAGTAACGTCATACATTTCATGTAATGTTTTTCATTTGGATTGATATATTTTAATATAATATCATGTTACAGTTCTAGAATTTTCTTTGTGCATACTAATGTAGACTAGGATCCAAAAGAAGATGGGAGTATCATGGAAGCACAAATGGAAGTAGATGAGGAGGTTTTCAGTTAAGTGAAGTAGCCCTTTCTTATTTTCCTTTAGTTCAATTTCCAGTTCCAAAGGTCAGGGGGAGCATAAGTGAAGTAAAAATACCTCTGTGTAGTCATAGCAGCAGTTTTATTACTCATACATACCGATGGTTATTGGTGACGAGTCCTGCTTCCCCACATGTTGAAGTTTGAACATTAGAGAAGCACGCCAAGGCAAGCATATAAAGCAGGGTTTATTTAAAAAGGGGTAACACAGACTTCTCCCACGAGGGAGAAGGGGCCATAGCTGGTATCCTGGTATCCCAAGAAAGAAGTGTTCTTTCCTTTTTATCTGTCCTAGGCTTCCTTTGTTCTCTTGCCTTTCCCCTCTTATCTTTCTTCTTCCTGCTAGTCCCAGGAATGCTCAGTGGGATGGTCAAAAGGTGGGAAGCTGGTGGGCTGAAGGGGGAAAGGCAGGATAGAGCAGACAAGGACACTTTAACAACCTTATAGCTCCCTGTAGGGAGGAGAAATTCCTGGGATAGGTTACCTTGGTAACAAGTTGAAGCAGAAGCAGGTTCTGGATAAGATCCCTCAGGGGACAGTCTCCAACTTCCCAGACTCACTCAAAATTGGCCTCCTAGATCGACCTGACTCGATTTACCTATCTACACTGACTGCCTGTCTAATCCTGGCTTCCATATTCAAGTCTGTCTCTCTCTCTCTCTCTCTCTCTTTTTTTTTTTTTTTTTTTTTTT
>NW_025999960.1:7379594-7599504 GCF_001458135.2 Marmota marmota marmota
TTTTTTTTTTTTTTTTTTTGTATGCTGAAAAATCACATGTACTGGTCGGTACCACAAATTCAATCAGTGATTTTCAACAGGGTCTGATGAAAATCACTGGATTTGTGTAGCTCATTGAAAGAATGAAAGAAGGTGAAATCACAGTAATTGTATTCTTACTTTCATTTCTAACCTATATGTGTACATAGGTTTTGAGACCTAAAAGATGTTTTTAAACATACTCCATAAAAGAGGTTGAATGCATTCATGTAATATTTAATGTAATATCACTTTTTGAAAGATATGGTCAGATTATGATATTTCATATCACATCATTTTGTAGAATAATTCTATGGTCTCATGTCTCCTTTAGAATAAAAATTAGCGTTCTTATAATACTGCTAATGCCCTCACTGTCTCAGCTGTCTGCTAATCTCCTTTTCAGATATTTTAAAATTTACTTTTAAATTAATAAGTACAAATTATGTATATATATATGTATATATATATACATACATATATGTGTTTGTGTATATAAACATACATATATGGTTGATGAGTAAAAATTATATACATAAATATTTACACACACATATAGAATATGTTCATGCTGTTTTGTTATATATATTGGAGTAGTCAAATCAAGCCATTTAAAATATGCATCACCTTAGATGTTTATAATTTTTAAAAGAACATCTAAAAGTTATTCTTTTAGTAGTTTTCAAACATAGAATATATTACTATTAACTGTAGGGTAATATACTCAAATTCTAAATGTTTTTCAATATCATTGGAAAGACACAATCATTGGGTTGACTTAATGCAAAGCATGTGAAAATAGTAACTATGTTGTATTTGTTGTAAGTGCATACATTTACTTTTAATTAAATTACCATGGAAAGATTGTCTGAAATCTGTTAGGACACAATATTATTAGCAAAAATTTTACAAAATGTAGGACATGATTTATAAAGCAAAATCAACTCCTTTAAACCTTTGTTGTTCATATTGATTGGGAAGTTCAGAATGAATTTAAATGCCTTGAAACTCTGGAAGTGAATGTATTAGTAACTGTGGGTTAATACAAAATGCCTAGTGGTCAAGGCCAAATGCTGCATCTTAACTAACATCGGACGGTAGAGTCCAGGGAAACAGGCAGATACCAGACACAGTGTACCCTTTCTCTGAAGGAGTCCCAAGTCATTGAGCAGGGCTCCATTATGTATTTGTTTGTCCTGCATTGGTATATATATCAGATTAATGGACAAATTTTGAGCATTTCACATAGAAACATCATTCACATAGGTACTTTGAAGCACCTGTTTTATGTTATTTTAATTATACAGATAGAAACTTGTCTATGTGATTATTCTCCCTTCTCTAACCCCATTCCCTAAAAACCTATCCAGTCTGTATTTCTTTATAAAAAACAGGCCAGATCAAGATTTCTCAGTCTTTGCCCCATTGTTATTTTGTACTGGATAATTCTTTTTTCTTGAGGTCTGCCTCATGTCTTGTAGGATTGGGATTGTCACGAGGGGGCAAAATTGTGACGTATGCAGTCGAGGGGAGAAATAAAGGATGTCCACGTACTTCTGCCCCTTTCAATGTTTTATTCACTCAAATTACTCAATACAATTTCACTCTATAGGTTCTTAATCAAGAAAATGACAATTCTTAACACTGGGCACTGCAATAGACATAATCAATTCATAGCAAACAATTCTAGATTAATTAATTCACAGTAAACAATACTAGATTAATTCTAAGCACTGCAAAACACACTTAATCATGACAGGCTAATGACAGACATTCCCTCTGCATGCTAAGTTCAAGAGTTAGATCAAAAGTCTTAAGCCTTAGGCTTTATGTCCAGCAGATGCACACTCACTTAGACTTCAGTGATTAGGTCCGGAACCAAGGCAGGCTTTTTCTGGCGTGGAGTGAACAACCGGTTGAGGAGAGAGTTGAAGGGAGAACTTGGGGCTCTCACCACGGTCCAGACAAGGTGGTAGAGTTTGAGAGTGGTGAGGATCATGCAAAGGATCAGGAACAATGACAGGTGATGGGATGTCAGTCCTCATCAGGCTCTCCAGCTCGAGTGCATCCGTGTTTTGGCTGGCTGAATCCCTATTCATTTGCTCTATTATTTATACTAAATTTTGGGGGGTTTTGACCCCCCTTTCAATCCTTATCAGCTACCACCGGATTTCTCAAAGACATCATTGACCCTGGGGTCAGAAATATCTGGTCTGGTGGTCTCTACCCTGATCTTTTCACCTTTCCCTCTTATCAGGCTAGGACAGCCTGCCAGGCGCTTCACTCTGTTTATCAGGGTCAGAGGAAGTAACTTATTTGAGGCCATACTGGAGGGCTCTGTGGGTGTTGCCTGGTGAAACTGCAGGTTTCAAACTGAGGTTTTAAAATGGAGTTGCTTAGGCTCAGGCCTAATGGCCATCCTCATAAGGATATTTAACAGTATCCCTGTGCTCTGCCATTAGGTTAGATATCTGTGTTATCTACCCCAACCTCTCCAGGTGCGACAATCACAGTGTCTCTAGACCTTGCCAGAGGTAGGGGGTAGGATTGTGTACTTTCGATCTAAAATTTTTTTCTTCTAAAAACATTTACATTCAAAGACTTTCATTGTATTTGTGCTAGAATAATTAATCCCCACACAGTTGTTGGTTGTAATGGGCAGGAATGAATTCCAGATTCTGTTAATGTTATGCTTCTCAGATAGTACTATTATGCAGCGACTAATAGGATATACCTTTGTAGACATGAATAGACATTTTCAAAATATATTTAAAAATACAATTGTGTAGGGTTTTGTATATGTGTCTGAGGATTTGCAGGGTACATTTCCTCTTTTGAGGGACTGTTTTTGTAGAGAACCACAATACATTGGTACTTTGATGATGTGATTTGATCAGGTGAGAAAAATTTTCTTGCTTCTAATTTTCTTTCCTACCTAGATGTCACAAATACACAACAATAATCCTTAACCCTAGTTTTGTTTTTAGCCACCTCAAGGACATGACAGTCCATATTCCTTACTGATATTTCAATGACCCTCAAATAGAGAAGAGCTTTTATAAAATTAGAAATCTCTACTCCCAACTGAAATTTCGATATATCTCCTTACTATGCATTTCTTCTGTCTGCCCCATTAAATATTTTCTGTATTGTTAACAGCTATCCAGATTGAGGAAAACCAAATCAGCATGCATTATTATTTAAGTTTCTATCTCTCCTTTCCATCCTCTCCCCTTCCCTTCATTCACCCCTTTTCTCTTTTTGCTTTTCTGTTTACCCAATCCTATTTATGATTCCCATTCTTAACTGTTCCTATAGGCTTCATTTCCCCCACAGCTCTTTCAGTATTAACAATATCAACCGATGCTTTAAAAGTCCATTATTATTGAGTCCTGGAGGAATGGGGTAGGAGGATACCAAGAATGATAAGATGCAGGTAGTGCCTTTCACATGTTTGTGATTTATTAGAAATACATGATATAGCCACACAAGTCATTTATTGTTAACTAACATTACTTCTAAGCATAAAATAATGTATGATTATATATGCTTATTATAGATATCGAGGAAATATACAAATAGGTAGAAGGATCCCATGGATGCCTTATATTTACCATTTGAAATACAAGTTTTACATTATTAGATTTCCTTATAGGTTTTTCTGTTAATTCACTTATATCCATTGAATAACTATGTTTCAAGGCAGTATATGAGAGCCATAAATGTTGTATGAATAGGATTTACTATACGTTAGCGGAGAGTAATGGCCCACCAGGCTGATCATGTCAGTTCCTCAGGCCTTGGTTTCACAATATTTTAGGGTGTTGTAGGCTTGCTAAATTCCTCAAAGGTGGAGATGATGAGGCAGCAGAACTTGTCAAAGAATGACATAGCAAGGACACTGATTGAAGGTACAAATTATGTTTAGAACATTTCAGCTTTTTCAGTTTGTGTAGAGCAGTTGCTCTCAGGCCTGGTTGCTCATTACTATAATGACCAGGGAAATTTAGAGAAAAGGCATCCCAATGACCAGAACCTCCCGAGACCCATGTGATTAGCATCTTTAAGTCTAGACGTTAGTACTTTTAAAAAGCTCCTCATATGTACTATTTGGCCAGAACTAGGAAGAAGAGTACTGAACTTGAGCCTAGAGAATGAGACAATGAGAAGAGATAGTAAGGGAATCGAGGGTTGCCCTATGGATATAGGGCCGAACTTAGCTATGATCTAATAGGTGACATGGAATAATTTGGTTCTGAGTAGGAAAGTGATAGAGTTAAAGTGGAATTACAGGGGGATTAATTTTGCTGGAGAGATGGAATGAGTTAGAGATAGTGAACTCAGGACCCCCTCCCAGTTGAGGCAGAAGGCAGTAAGGCACCATAATGGTGTGATGGGGAAAAGCAAAGGAGAGGCCTGTGAATGAGGCTGCAAAGAATACTCAGTGTTAGCTGTGGGGCTAAACATGGGGCAAAGGCTTCATGAAGAACCTTGAAAGAACTTTTTTTTTTTAATATGAGATATATGGAATAAAAATGTTTTGATAAAGATGATGAATGTGGTTTTGATGGACTGTGATTGAGATTTGGAAGAGCATTACAGTGAACATCACCACAAGGTGGGACATGGAGGATAGGACTTAGGAGGTGGCTCATGGCTGCCAGTAAAACATATAGAAATTCCTCACATTTATGGATAAAGACATATCATTCTGAGGAACATGTACAGAGAGAAGACTGAGACAGAATCTTTAGGCGTATCTTATTTGTGGAGTTAGAAGGAAGAGGAAGCATTAAAGGAGATTCAGTGTGACCAGTAAGTTGAATTTTTCTTCAAATATGGAACAGGTATAATTACAATAAATATAATTTCATTTTTCTGCTTGGAAAGATTAAATGCTTTATTTATATTTTCCTTCCAAAAGGTGATGGCAGTTTTGGATCAGTTTATCGAGCAGCCTATGAAGGAGAGGAAGTGGCTGTGAAGATTTTCAATAAACATACCTCACTTAGGCTATTAAGACAAGTAAGAAATCCAATAATATTATTATATTAAATCATACATGATTAGTAAGCTGGAACCCTTATTTTTGTGTGAAAATGCAAAATAATGACCACATTGCCCTCAAAAGTTTGAGCTTAATTATGAAATACTACTTTGTCTCTTTGGAGTAAAAATTTTGTCTCTTGTTAAAAGACAAAGAATTTTGAAAATTCCTGTTATTTTGATACTTACGTAGGATGTACAATGTTTTGGGGAAAACTCACCCTCCCTATTTTGTTTTGGAAACTTGATACTCAAAATATGCACCACATACCAGCAAACAGGCATTCCCCAGAGACTGTTAGAAATACAGAATCTTGGGATCTATAAGGGGCATATTTTAGTCCTTGGTATTCAGCAGTAGTCAGACTTCCAGCTGCTTCTGTCTGCTTTTGGACCTGAAGCCTGGCAAACTCCTGTCATCAGGTTCTGTTTTCTGCAGAGTATTTATCTTTCATTTTTCTGGTCCACAGAGATAATTGATTTTTCTTTTTAGTAAGCATGGCATCTGTGTGTCCAGGGGAGAAAGGAGTAGTTTAAAGCAAGAGTTCACATTGATAATTTGACTAGAGGTCAGAAATTTTAAACTGAAACTCTAATTGATAAACTTTCACTTTTCTTGATTTATCAACTTTAGAAAGAACCTATTGACTGTTTATTATAAAAAATGGGGAAAACAGCACACTAATCCTGTTTCCCAATTATTCTCCCTGTTCCCATCCCAGATTTTTAAATTAAAATTTGAAATTGGTCATATTATTTTTCATAAAAGTAACAATTATAACTTGGAATAATTTACAGAACTTTTATTTTTTAGTATACCAGCTCCAGAGCATGTACTGGTTCTATTATGTAAGATGAGAAAAATTATTGTTCGTCTTTTTTCTATAGTTTGATTCTAAAAGCAAAATAATTAAGTATTTTTATAGTTTTTTTTTTTTTTTTTGGTACAGGGGATTTAACCCAGAGGGGCTTTACCACTGAGCTACATCCCAGTCCTTTATTTAAATTTAAATTTTTAAAATTTTGAGACAAGGTCTCACTAAGTTTCTGGGGGCCTTGCTAATTTGCTGAGGGTGGCCTGAAGTTGGGAGTCCTGTCTCCATCCTGTCTCAGCCTCTTGACCCCCTGGTATTTCAGGCCTGTCCACACCCATCCACAGTTGATTTTTTTTTTTATTTGCATAGAACCAAAGCATTTCTATTCTTAGACAAGGAAATGTAATCTCTAACATTTTTTTTTTTTGCTACAGATAAAGAATATTCCAAATGTTAAAGTAAAATAGATTCTTTATTGTTATGTGTTCATCATCAACTGATATAAATAGGACCTTGTTTTAACTTGGGTCACATTTATATCCTAATTTCTCTAAGATGTAGCTTTTTGAGTTTTCTGGAATTTCTAGTTAACTTTATTTTTAAACATATTGAGAAATCTTTTCCATCATTCTTTTGAGTTTCTGCATTCCTAATTGTATACTTTCTATAATGGACTCTATTTTGTTCTTGAGGAAATTCCTAAGTCAGCCTGTGACTTCTTATTCAATAGGAGGGAAGGATTTTCAGGTGCTTGAACAGTGATTAATCTGTGATTTATATTTCTCATCTTCCTTGGTTTTTCCAGTATTTCTTGGACTCCAGGGTCCTCTCTTGATCAAATTGTCTTTACTTCTTGTGAGAGATTATCTTCAAGTAATTTTTTTTTTCAAAAAGAGTGTTTTGGAGATAAGACAACCATCTTGATTTTGATTTCATATTTGATGGATATGCTATCACACTTAATTTTTGTAAATCTTGGTTTGAAATGATTTTTCTTTTTTTGTACTCCCTGTTGCTAATAAGTAGTCTGATATCAATCAATAACTTGTTTCCCATATAGGCTACCTTTAATTTGAAAACTAAAATTTTGATCTTTTGGATTTCTCTTGTCCTTGATATTCTGAAACATCAGAAATATGTGTTTTTTCCTGGGTCATTTTTTAAAAATATTTATTTTTTAGTTGTAGTTGGACACAATACTTTTGTTTTATTTGTTTATTTTTATGTGGTGCTGAGGATGGAACTCAGGGCCTCACGCGTGCTAGGTGAGTGCTCTACCACTGAGCCACAACACCAGCCCTCCTGGGTCATTTTTTTTTTTTATCTACCTCATGAAAATTCACTTCTATGAATTCTTTGGTATTATTTATTATTTTCCCCCTCATTTATTAATAACTGAATAAGTTTTATTGAGTAACTACTACATACCAGGCTAGACAGCATGACAGTGGACACACATTGGTAAGTTAAACCAGTCAAATGTCTGCTTTCCAGAGTTTGACCTAGTTATTTGTCATCCATTATTTCTAATCTTTTATCTTGAACTATATATTAGATGATGAGCCCCTGGGTCTCTTAAATTTCTTCTCAAAATTTTATTTATAAGTTGAGTAAATTACTTAAGTATCTCTTACAGATTTTTACTTTATTAGAATTGCCTCACCTATAATTTAGCTTTCTACTAAATTATCTTTTGATAATCATATTTTTAACTTCCAGCAATTCCACACAGCCCCCCGCCCCACTTTGGTGACTCCTTTGGAGACTTTTTTTTTAATGAGATAGCCTGAAGAATTTCTCTTAATATCAATTAGATTTTAAATTTTTCTACTTGTACTGTTTGCCATTTTCTTCTTTGAGGTCACTTGTTCTGCGGGTTCTTCTTGATCTTGTGCTTTCCTATTGTTGGCTTTATAAATTAGGTATTTGCGGGTGATTTTTCATAATATCTAAAAATAAAAGATTGCATTGGTAACTAAAGGTCTATGTTGATTATTAACTGGAAATGGTATTCTTTGCATTTTTGTAGGCCTGTATGCTCAAGTTACTGCTCCCTGTATAGGAAGAGAGACCACCAGCTCTTGTTAACTGGTGGGCTTTGTCATGGAACGTTCCTTAGGCTGCAGGGCAAGGATCCTGCAGGCCTGCTGAGGTCACAATAACTGCCAAAGGAAAGATGGTTTTTCTTTGAGCCTCTTTCTTTCTAGCTTAGTGCTAGAGTATTTTCTCTTCTTAATCTGTTGGAGAGTTCTAGATACTTCCTGCTTTGTCCTGTATCTCTTCCAATACTCAAAAGCATGCTATAACAAGTTTCATCAGGTAATCAGATGAATTACCTTTCCATCTTAAAAAACGAGAATCACAGGGGTGCTCATTATCAGGTTGATTGAACCCAGTTAAATCGGGCCCATTTCCTTCATAATTCCTTCAACCTCTGTGGCATGGTTTTATTCTCACAGGATGATTCTCTCATTGTGGTAAACTGGTTCTAGGATTCACTGTTACATATCACAATCACAGAAGAAAAGAGCTTTCCTCTTTTGAAGTCTTGTATTTCAAAGAAACCAAAAGTGCTACATAGTAGCCCGTTAAGTAAAATTTGGCCAAGTTGCTGTCCTTTCTTAAGGAGCACTTGGGTTCAGGGCAGCACTGTGTGCTGATTAGGTGAGATCTGTGTTCCTGAGCCCCATCACAATGGAAGTGAAGATTGTATTATGTAGAATAGTCCCACTTTTATTTTCCTCCTAAGGCTACAGAATTGGAGTCAGTTTCCTCTCTAGTCTGTGGATGGCATGAATGAAGGTGGAATTCATCAGCAAACATCAAAGTACTCTAAGGAGGAAAGAAAGGGGAATGCGCAGCCCACAGTGTTCACTCCAGAACTTTTAATTTTGGATGCTGGGAGGATTCATTCCCTTTTTGTCTTGTCTTTTAAAAATATTTTTGGTACCAGTTATTGAACCCAGGGCATCTTTATCAGTGAGCCACATCCCCAGACCCTTTTTAATTTTGAGACAGGGTCTTGCTAAGTTATTTAGAGCCTCACTAAGTTGCTGAGGCTGGCATTAATTGTGATCTTCTTGCCTTAGCCTCCCAAGCTGCTGGGATTATAGGTGTGTGCCACCATTCCAATTTATTCCCTTTTTTCTGAATCTTTCTGATAGTAGGGATGAGGGAGAGAGAGCTAGTGAGAGAGGGATAGAATTCAATGCTAGTTCTGCCACTTTTATCAGAAGTCAACTGTATTTGGAATTCATTCATCTTCCCTTTTTTTTCCTTGAGTTATTAAAACAGTATTTGTAACTCTTGCAAAATTTAAAAATATATAGTTATAATACTTTAGTTATTCTAAATAATGGAAAAAAATCTCATGTCTGTGCAAAATATCCTGGAAAATTTTTGATTTTTAGTAACAAAAGTCACAGTCTAGTTCTACAAATATTGTGAAATCTTTTGTATGTTAACACTGGTCTGTGAAACAAATCTGGCACAATCCAATCCATAGGTAATTAGTTATATAGATTGATTTTTCAGTGTTGGTCATTAGTCTTCAATTTATGTTTCAAATTTTATGAAACATGTTTGGGGAGTCATGAATCAAACACTAAAAATGTGCATATCATATATAGGCAGTTAGGTGAACCAGGAAGTGGTAGAAGAAATAGAAAAATCAGAGCATGCATAATGTGCTTCTTTGAAAAGGAAAGAAAGAGAAAACCACTTTGGTGTTCCATGCTGCAATTTGAGGGTCCTTCTACCAGTAGTCATGAGTTGGGGAAGAACTATTATACTCTCACTTCTTTCTCTTCATAATCAGTGAGTTGCTTTCTTAGCACAGAAAATTTGGATCAGCCTTCTCTCTGTGCCTATGAAAGTAGACAGATCTAACTAGACTTGTTCTCATCAGTTTTAACCAGCTGAGCTAAAGGGACGTGGGGAAAATGATTTTTATTTACTAAGCAGATATGATTGCAGTTTGAAGTTCTGTGCTGGGAAAATCCCCTCCCAGAGTATTCAGCCTTTCTTCTTTAGCTTGCAGAATTTTCCCCACTTCAGTTTCCTGATGAATGCAGTTGGCACTCTGCATTTTTGAAGCTGGTGATTAAGAAGCAGAGCTTCTGCAGCAATCACAGTTTCAAACATGAATCAACGTAACATCACATAAGTTGTAAATTTCAACTAAATTACAGTTTCAGAATAAAATAGAATATATACAACGTCAAGTGCATGTAGAATTCCAAAATGATGCCACCATAAAAGTAACTGTAGCCTCACATAATGTGGTCTATAAGAAGGATAAATTTCTAGAAAAGGATACATTTCAACTAAGTTATAGTTTCAGAGTAAAAAGGATATAAATAATACGGTGAACATGGAATTCAAACACCATGATCTCATTAAGGAGACTGGAAAGACTCACATGATGTGGTCTCGAGAAACAATTGCATCTTAAGGGAGACCTCTAGTCAAATTGCAGTGATATCTCTGCTTCTCATGGCAGCTGGGGATTGCTTTCCTAAACGTGCTTTCCTAACTTTTCCCTTTCCAAGGCAGGGCACTTGAGGAAGTGCTACTAATTGAGCTAAAATCTGAGCAGCAAGAATCCTAAGCCATGTGAAAAGTGCAAGGATTTCTAGGTAGAGGTGTTGGCAAAGGCAAAGATCCTGTGGCTGGAAGGACATATACTGGGGATTGTTGCTAATGTTTCTGAAGGGTGGTGAATGAAGAGGAGGCAGAAAGGGGCTGGGGGCTGGGAGGGGGGTTAGGGCCAGTTCAAGCCAGGTCATGAGGCAATGGAAGGAAATAGGATTTTAATATAAGATTAGTGGGAAGTCGTTAGGAGGGGAGATACCATACATATCATATATTTCTGTGAACTTAGGTATTATCCTTGTAAAATATTTGTTTGCTCCTTGTGGCTTCCTTCCTTCCTTTCTTTTTTAAAAAAATTTGTTCTAATTAGTTATATATGACAGTAGAATGCACTTTAACACATCATACATAAATGGAGCCTAACTTCTCATTCTTCTGGTTGTACATGATGCAGAATCCCACCAGTCATGTCGTCCGTCATATATGCACATAGGGTAAAAATGTCCATAAACTTTTATAGTCATTAAATAAGAGATTATAGACAGGTTTTGTCCTATATGCTAGTTGTAATTGATCAGCAGTGACTGATCAGAATCCTGAGTTGAGAGTTTCTGTGACTGACAAGGATTGAGTAGTTAAGATTGATGGGACCTGTTGGTATGACCTCATGTGTATAATACCTTCCTTTAAGTGTTCTGGTAAGAGCAGAGCAAAAGGTAAAATAAAACTTAAGAATTTAATTCAAACAATAGTTTCAAAACAAGTTATTTCTTATTAAGAATGATGAAAAAATATATAAAAGGTCAAATAAGAGATGAAAAACTTTTGCTATAATCTAAGCACCTAGAGAAAAGCATGGTCCCAGAGCTGATGCACTTCAGGAAGGAAGGAGATATTTGAGTAAGAGCTGATGCCGTGTTACTCATCTCTGATTCTGGGCTTTTGCAGGAGCTGGTAGTGCTTTGCCACCTCCACCACCCCAGCTTGATATCTTTGCTGGCAGCTGGGATTCGTCCTCGGATGTTGGTGATGGAGCTAGCCTCCAAGGGTTCCTTGGATCGCCTGCTTCAGCAGGACACAGCCAGCCTCACCAGGACCCTCCAGCACAGAATCGCACTGCATGTGGCTGATGGCTTGAGGTAACTAGATCATGCATGCAGGCATGACCCTGAACTCACTCAAGCTCTGAGAATAGCACTTCCGGGTAACATCATGCCCCACTAACATTTTGCAAGCAATTTTGATTTGTGTTGTGTTCTGCATGACCATCTCAGAGGCACACCTGGCCTTGTGGCTGGATGCTAGACAGAGGCAGCACAGAAGAATGGAAAAAATCATTGTCTCTGGAGAAAAAGAACTGAGATAAGTCACTGTTCCACACACTTAGTAACTGTGATTTTATCTTTCTGATTCCCATATATTTCTTAATAGTCTGTAAACCTTGACTAATACTTAATGCTTAAGCTTATGAGGACTTTTGCAATAACTGAAGACTTTTCAAATTAAACTCTTGGTGTCTTCTTCCTTGGTTACCCATCTCAGACACCCAGTAGTTTTACTTTAATTCCTTCCTTCTCTGCAGTCTCACACCAGATCCTGTAAATCTTTTCAGCTCTGCTACTAAAATATATCTTCATGCATTTCCTTCTCGCACATTCTCGCACTCTCACCTGAGCCTCAGCTGTCTTCATCTCTTGTTGCCTACCTGGCTCTCTGCTCACCTTGGCCCATTAAACAGCCAGCTCTTTGCACTGCTGCCAGAGTGGTTTTTCTGACAGAGAATCAGATTAGGTCTTTTCCTGCTGTTAACCCTCTCCTACCTCACTTCTTGGTTCCTATGCTCAGCCTCCCTGAGGCTTCCTGAATATTCCAGATGCTTTGTTCCTGCTGTTTTTTGCAGCTAGGAATGTCTGATTCCCAGATGTGTACTTGGCGAGCTGCTCATTTCATTCAGAATTCTCCCCAGAGAGGATGTCTCTAATGATCCTATGTCTCTGGAATATATACCACTTATCGCTACTGGATCTATTTATTTATTTATTTATTTGGTACTAAGGATTGAACCCAGGGGTACTTACCCACTGAACCACATCCCCAGGTTTTTGAATTTTTATTTTGAGACAGGGTCTCGCTAAAGTGCTTAGGGCCTCACTAAATTGCTAAGGCTGGCTTTGAATTCAAGATCCTCTAGCCTCAGCCTCCTGAGCTGTTGGGATCACAGGAATCTGACACTGTGCCCAATTTTCACTTTTAAAATCTTTGTCATGAGAATCTAAGTGCCATGACAGTGGGTACTTTTAGTCTTGATCACCACTCTTATATCCTGCACCCAGATCAGTGGGACCTCAGAAAGTATGTGTTGGTGGTAGGGAGAGAGGAGAAAAGAGAAAGAAAGGAAAACAGCACCTGGCATGTAGTATCCATTCAGCAGATGCAAATTTCCTTCTCTTCTAAAAGGCTGTGAATGTGCATTTGGACAGTATCTAGAAATGAAAATGGAATGGATAGTAAGAAAACAAATACTCACCCTCAAACAAAATTTAATCAGGAGGATATAACTATTAATGGTTTACAAGAAAAGTAATAAATGTACTAAGTGAGTAGATTTCTCTTCCTGAAAGGGTTCAGAAACTACTGAAATCCATGCTGATTTTAAATTGTGTCAGGATGCAGGGATTTGGAATTGGGTTGACATACCTACTTTTGAACACCAGGGGGAACCTTGTGTTAAATTGGTCTGAGCATAATCAGTTTATGCAACAGTATTTCAAAGCTGCTCAGTCACTTTGCTTAATTTAACTAACTCCAGGCCCTTGTTTTCCACAAATTCTTCCACCTAATCCCCAAAGTGTCCATTTGTAAAATGAAGACTTGCTATTTTTTATTCAACACTGCTGAAAATCCTCATCTCTAAGACAACTTATTCTAGTTCTCTACAGTAGTACTTTAAATAACCAATCCAGCAGTTTCTGATGAAGTAAATGAAATCTCAGCATATTTTCAATACTTTCCTCATTTATTCTTAGCATGATGCCGGGAAAGCTTTTTAGATTTTGTGCTATAGGAAGCTGGTAGATTTGAGTAGCGATCAATCTTCTACTAGTACTAAGCATATTTTAAAAACTCAGTATTATGTTATGTTATCACAAATGTATTTAAGCAAAAAGCAATAGTCACATTCCTTTGTATTCTCCTAGACAAGCAGCTGTTTAGAGTGACATACAGGAACTTCCTTCACATTCCGTACCTTCTCTCCTGCAATCTTGCCTTCAACTGTTAGCTTACATCTGTAATTTGGTCCTCTCCTGTGGTCTCCTTCTTGTAATTCTCAGCTACGTATGAAGATTTAGTCACCTGCATTTTCCACAATTTCCTCTGTTTTAATATTTTCGAAATTGAATTACTCCCCTGCCTGATTCTCCCCACCATAAATCTGTGCTTTCTTTTCTACTCCCCACTTGCCAGGATGGGATCCCTGTCGTTGCATCCAAACAAATGTTCTTTCCTCCAAAAGCAAACATTCATTTGTCCACTGGGTTCTTGAAGTTATTTTACATGATCCTTTTCATCAACCTGTTCATTTTTAGCCTCTACTACTGTCTTGAGTCAATATCTCCAGGAAATTACCACAACAGTTTTTTCATAATAAAAATCTAATTGTGCTTCAAATTCCCTGGTGTTCCCAGTCACCTGAAATTGCTTCCAAACTCTGTGGGATATACATTAAAACTCTTTATTTGTGTCTCTTGCCTACTTTGGCAGCCCCCCACCTTGCCACTCTCCATATTCTGCAGTATAACCAAGCTGAAGGGGTGAATTTCCACATTTCTTTTCATATTTGTCATCCCTCTCTTTCCACAGATTTGTCTGTCCAGAGAACTCATTAGCCCTTAAGAATTTACTCACAGAACATCTCTATTATGCAGTTCAACTAACTGCTCCAAGAAGAGTGAGCCTCTCTCACATGTGTTTCTTGTTCTTGCTCCACTTAGGACATTGTGTTAGGTGCTGAAGAGAGAAAGATCGAGATTAGCTTTAGCTTGAGGTGGCAAACAATCCAGAGGAAGAGTCAACGTTGCTCTATTTACCTCTGTGGTTTTCTCCCTTTCTACTTCCTTAGCATTTGGTGCTCACATGTTTCTGTAACCTTGTTGAGCACCTGTTTCCTCTAGATTGTGGCCGCCTTAAGAGACTGGCACTCAGGGATCCCTACTATGTATTTGTTAAATGAATGAATGCATTCTATTTTTAGAATAATTCTATTCAGGATGAGATAAAGTTGACCTTAAATTAGGAAGATATGGGTTTCTTAGCAATTCTTATAAAACTCATGATTAAAGAATGACTATTTGAATATAGAACAGTTTAGTTTAATAAAATACTTGACAATACTCATTGTCACACAATGCGTCAAGTATGGCTGAATTTTTGTCAGTAAGGTAAGATCTGTACTTATTAAGATTTCAAAAGCTATTTTTCTATGCTATTCTATTAAAAGTTATTAAAATTGTGCTTTAAAGATTAAATTCTATAATTGAGCATTCTAGCTAACCCAGATAATCTCTTTCTCCACCTGATGTTATTTCAAATTAAACATAATTATTTTTTTAACCTTTAGGAAGTATTCTGAAAGAGACTGTGTTCTATAAATATACTGAAAGAGGCATGCATTATGAAGGATTTGGATGCTATTCAATGATGTATGACTTGGCTTTAACTTTTTTATTCTTAATCTCCCAGCTTTTCTCTTCAGAAGGGCAAGAATAGCTAATGGCCTTTCAATAAGCCCTTAGCAAATTTTTCTTTCAAACCCATTACTTACTGTGAAGGTCAACTTCATTAGTAAATTTATCAGCCAAAAATATGTATACTGAAATGAATAGGCCTAATGTCAAGTGCCATAACTACATCCTGGAAAGGAGAGAATCTGCTGCATTAATTGATGCAATTAAGTGATACATACTTTCTGGGCCATCATGCAATGGAAAGTTCAAGATATCATAGCCTCTCTGCTCCTAATCCTTATAACCACGAATGGGACTAAGTAATGGAGTAAATATTTATTAATATAATTTGAACCCAAACCAAAACCCACAGACAAACAAAGGATTTAAATTTACTTCCATTAAGTTCTTTGAAAAAATGTTCTGTCAAGGCAGGTCATGGTATATCTGTGATATCAATGGTACAGAGAAGGCAGAGTTGGGGAAAACCAGAATTTTGTAGATGTCTAAGGAAAGGTGGTAATAGTTACATTAGTAATTGGGGCACTAGAATCTCTTTGACCTGATTGAGATTGAAACTTTATTGTGTTTTATATTAATTATTTTTTTCTTTACCTGAAAATTATGACTCTAGTGGCTATCATCACAAGGGTCAGTCTCTCATAGAAAAGATTTAACATCCTTCAACATCATCTTCTCCAAGACAATTTCTATCCATTCTAACCCAGTCCAAAATTCCTTTGTTAACCTCAACTCATAACAGAATCAGTTCACAGTGAATTATGTCTTTTAACAGAGTAAGACATGAATAGGTAGGAAAAATTGTTGATTTATTATTATCAAAAAGTAAAACAAAACGTTCTCCAAAAGATTAGGAAATATTTTAGTCAGAAAAAGCAAGAATAACAATGACAAGTTTTATAAAAGTTAGAATAAACTTCTGTATAGTTTTAAGAAAATTAAATAGGAGTTACAACAAAGTCCTATTGACTTTTAACATATTTACATTTTAAAAATAGTTAAAATATTTATTTGATCATTGAGAGGATCCAGAATTAATCACTCACTCACCAGGATTGATTTATTTTTTTGTGTGTCTTTTAAAGCATAACCTTGCTTTGCAATATTAGATCTTTATGTTTAGATTTCCTTTTGCAATACCTCTTTCAGGGTCCAACCACAAAATCGTTGACGTTTTGCCTGGTGGTCAGGACATATTCAAGGAAATCATGACAAAAGCTATTATAATGTAAATACACTTTGATAAGATTTCTTGTTCATTTCCTGGCAGATATCTACATTCAGCCATGATCATATACCGTGACTTGAAGCCTCACAATGTACTGCTTTTTACCCTGTATCCCAATGCTGCCATCATTGCGAAGATTGCCGACTATGGGATTGCACAGTACTGCTGTAGAATGGGGATAAAAACATCAGAGGGCACACCAGGTAAGAGAAAGTGGGCTGGGTAATCCTCTCTTTAAGATGGATAACCAGCATCCTCAGATGTGAGTGCAGGACAGTCGAAAGAAAACCGTATTCTATCACACTGTGTAGAGCGAGGTTTAGTGTCTAAATAATGGTGACAATTCCATTGACATTTTTATTATTGTATTTTGAAGAATTAAAAATAAAGAGTCAACTGATACAATTTTCAGGGCAAAAACTGAGTAAAAAGGGGAGACCCCATGATGTCAAGCAATATTTTTAAAAGTTAGATTTTTACAATCTTGAAATACTCTAGAGGTGGTAAGAAATAACACACAAGTTTTGATCTAGGTAGAGTTGACACTAAGCTAAAACCAAACTCAGGCCCACTCATTGCTTTTATATCTTTGAAACCCAAGGTTCTTTATACCTTAACTAACTTGATGCTTATAATCTCCATTTCTCACACTCAGTGGGAATATGTATACATTTTGCTGCACAAATATAAAAACATGTTTGAATACAGATGGAACTGACACTTCTGAGACTTCTCATATAGGTTATGTGCTTTGTTGATGATACTCTTAAGTATCAAAAAGTATATGTTCCTAAACACTTATGGCTACAAGAGGTTTGCATAAAGGCTTTGACCTGGGTTGTCCTTGGTTGCACCATCCTGGTTTTTTTTTAATTCATATTTTTTTTTAGTTAAACACGGATACAATATCTTTATTTTGTTTACTTTTATGTGGTGCTGAGGATGGAATCCAGTGCCCTACACGTGCAAGGCAAGCGCTCTGCCACTGAGCCACAACCCTAGCCCAGTAGCACCATTCTTGATAGAAGCAAACTTTATTCTTATTATAGGTCTGTACAGGGGTTTAAGGCTTTAGATACTACTCTTCAGTTTTGTTTCTTTGTAATCTATAAGTTGCTAATATTTCAATTCCGAAAAACAAAACAAAATAAAAAAAAAACAGATTTACTCTATTTGGCCCTGCACAGTGGGAAGAGTCCTGGTTATAATAGAAAGTGAAACACGCCCCCTCTTCCTACCATTGTGTCTCTGGCCCCCAGGACATGCTGGCTTTTTTATTTTCTTGTCTTGGATTTAATGTTGCTTTCTGGGTTCACCCCCATCCTTTTTTGGGGGGTTGCCTATTTCTATTATCCTATTAATATTACCGTTAACTGATTCTACTAGCAGTGGAGATCTATTTCCTGTGCTTTATACTTTCATGTTTCGTGGTCTTAACATGCAGCGTGTGCTTCCCACCTGTGCTGTCTACCCCATGGAGTCCCCCTTCCTTTCTCAGTTCACCTCATCTTCTACTCACAGGTTCATCAGAACCTCAGCCTTGGATTATCAAGAATCATTCACAGAGCCAGTGACCTGTATAGCCTTCTTGTCTTTCAGATTTCCATCTGAGCAGGAAGGACGAAGCTGAGGGATTGACATCCACAGCTCCACCTTTGTATCTGGTTGATTAGTTGTAAAAAGGTACAGGGGACTTCATGTCAACTAGATGATTGCAGGTCAATTAAAACACCATGCCAAAGACAGAAGAAAATATACTACAGGTGATGTCACTAGGCAAAGGATTCTAGTTTGTTTCCCTCACCCCAAACTTGTGTACTTGGATAAGGTGATGGCCCTGATTGCCCAGATTACAGTGCCTGTTTTATTTTGGCGCCAAAAGCATATTGTCTCTTGTTTTGCATAGCTCCAGTTTAGAAATAGAATGTGTGCTCTCATAAACACTTCATAGTATATATTCTGGCTGAGAGTATCTCTGGGATGTTCAATAATAATAAAAATAATTATCATTTCTTGAGCACTTGCTGTGTGCCAGGCACCATACCAGGTACATTAGAGACATGATCTCATGCCAGATCTGAAACTTTGCTATTATTTTCTCATTTGTAAAATGAGAACATGGAGGCTCAGTAAGATTATGTCACACAGTAAGTAGCTAAAATGATAACTCAGTATAAATGAAACCTGAATCTAGAGGGATTTTTTGCTCCCTACCATATGCAACTCTAATATTTACTTGAGGAGACTTAAATATTCAATCTTAGTTATTAAAGAAGTAAAACAAAACAACGGAGCTATGGATAGCAAATATTGTCAACTATAGTTCTGGAAAAACCATCTTTGAGGGTAAAATTCCACATGCCTTGTATACTCTCACCTAGGAAAAGTGTACATAGCATGGAAGAATTGCTCATTCTTCTCATGTGACACTGAGGTGGGCTGGACTCTTCATGTGGGGCTTGCTATTTTTCCTCCTGCACCCCCAACCTTGTCTTTGTGTTCACAGGGTGCTAAGCCTACTATTGAAGTCTTATCCACTGAAGGGGCTAGTGGATCTCTCTGGTCACTACTGATGTGCCTCTGGACTTGAGCTCTGCCTCTTCCGTCAGTGGTCTAGGCCACCGCTAGCAGCTAGCTCAGTTCAACTGGGTTCACACTCGGAGCCTTTCATTTACCATATAATTTTCTGGTTTTGGTCAAAACCTTTCTAAGATTCTATGACCATAAAATTCTTAATACCAAGCCAGATACATGTTCCTGATCTCTTAGAGTTTCTATTGACTTTTGGTGATATAAACATGGAGAAAGATCATGGCAGAAAAAACCCAGACCTAATCTGTTTTCTTCTGCCCAGTTTTCCCTCAGATCACTCAATACATTTTTTTCTTATCAGTTCCCCAAACTCCTATTTATTATTACAACACTCTAGTTATCTCAGCCCTAAACTCTGCCTCAAATTTCAAATAACAGCACCTATCATGACTGTTCCTACTATCACCGAACTTTCCTTCTCCCAAGCAATTCTTTCTGAGAAGACAACAGTTCTCTCTCGTGTGACTTGTCTGTGTCTTTTCCTTTTAATAGATCTTCTTGTTATTTTTATGTCTTTTAACATGGAAACTTCTTGAGAAATGAATGACCATATATTCATTAAACTTCTTTGTGTGTTTTATGACCCTTACTGTGGTGTCTTTCCTCTGGGTGTGCATGAGAGTGGGGGTGAACTAAGTTGCTTAGCGAGGACTGTAAGAATCACAAGCCTTTCCAGTATGTGAACTACATGCCTGGCTTACGCTAAGCCCTTTGTGTGGGCTGATTATCTCATTTAATCCTGAAGGTCCTCTGATATAGGTTCTATTCCTAGTCCTAAACTTAAAGCATAGGGAATGTTAAAAAAAAAAAAAGTCAGTAGGGCAGTTCAAGATGCAAACCCACACGGTCTAACAGCAGAGCCCCAGCACCACGCAGTCGGGGGTCCAAAGGCAGAAAAAATTCAGTGATTATACTGTAGTGTGATGCCTGTCTACATGTTGAAAGGTAAATGGGATGGATGATTTCAACTTTAAATAACTTGGAAAGTTTCAACTTTAACTCAAATGGATTTCCGGCTGAGAGTGACAGTTAATTCTGGGTCCTGTGACAATTGCAGTGTTGACTGAGATGAATGCTGAATGCCGACTGATGGCTTCCGCTCTGTCAACATCCATGTAAATATGACAGTCTTGGGTAAATAAGATGTTCTCTGTTTACTCACTTTCATCTGAGATTATGAACATGCCATGCTCATACTTATCTGGAAGTAAAAAAGAAATAAAATATATGTTTTTTAATACCTTGTGATGTATACTCAGACTTAATTCATAAGTTTCTCATTTTCTTTATCTATGGATCTTTATTTACTTGTTACACGTGTTGAAATGCAAACTTCTCTGAAAAATTATTTCTAAAAATAGTTTTTAGACAATGAGTTATATTTTCCTAATTATTTCAACACTGTAATTGTCATACTTCTTCAAGGGAAAATGAAACTGATTTTATTCATTTATGCATACATTTGACAATAATTTATTGAACATTTATGAAGTATCAGAGTGGATCCACCACTTAATAGCTGGGTGGTGTTCATCAGTAAATTGTTAATGCAGTCAAGGACACTAGAAATTAATTGGATGAATTTAAAGAGGCATTATAAGGGTATTATAATTTAAGTACTTACTGAATGTATAAATAATCTTATGTTCCCATAGTGGGGATCATGTCAATGGAGACATGAATTTTGAAAGGGGGAAGATAAGGTTAAAAGCATTTCCATTTTGAAGTAAATATTCTTTTTCATATATTCATGATTACCTTTCTTAATGTCCTCTGAATCATTGTGAAAAAAATTCCAAACTTTTGGGCAACTCTACTCTGTGAATTGATGCCTACAGAAATAAAAGCTATAATAAAATATATATGGTGGTGTTAGATGTACTGGAGGAGAATTTAGAAATTAGACCAAATGAACCCTCAAGTCTCATCCTGTTCTATGATCCTGATTTCAAATTCTAATAGTAAAATTATCAAGGAAAGAAATATGCTGAACATTTTAATAGTCTTTGAATAGTACATTGATCTAATAGATATTCAACTAACATGTTAAATGAATAATAAATAATTAGACAAGATTTAAATCAGATTCCAAAATCCATTTTAAATTCTAAGAGATAAGCATAAAGACAGTTAAGGAGCTAGTTAATGTGTGGGTAGCTCATTATTTTTAAGGACTCTTTACTTTACCATTGATTATATTTGTGGCCTTAGGAAAACCACATAACTTTTCAGAGAAGCATGTGCCATTTGTAAAATGAGAAGTCTCTTCTGTCTACCACAGGTAGTGGTGTGCATATCATATTAAACATTCAAGGTGTCTGTAAAATGGTATAGTAATATGAATCAAGAGCTGTTAGGTTTGTTTATATTATGTGACAAGTAGGCTTTATCAGGGATATGTTTTAGAAGTCCTAATTACTTACACAATTCATAAGCTCAGAGTGTGAGGGTGGTGTTAGATGGTTACATAGGAAAATGTTCTTATTCTCAGAAATGCAAAATATATTTAAGACTGAAATATTAGGTCTGTTACTTACTATAACATGTAAATATTACCTATATTATTATTCAACTGATATGTAAGATAGCATATTGACATATCAATATATTTTCATATCTAGAGAGTGGGAATGCCAATAATTAGTACAGTGGGGAATATCATGCTCAAATTTTATATCTCCATCTTTTTGATTCCTCTGCCTGGTGAAGGACTGCTGAACTTTCCCTCTTGATGGCTGTTAAATGGAACAATTTCCACATGTAGTCATTTATTCCTGGAAGGCTGTGAGCTAATACACTGTTCTACTTTCCTGACTGCATATTTAAATTGCTATAATCAATGTTCATTGTAAAAAAATATGGACATATTAAAAAAGAAAATAAAATGAACACAAATTTTAGCACATAAAATCATCAGTATTACATCTGAATGCATTTTTTCTAGTTTTTAATCTATGTACATTCCCATCAACTTTTTGTTTTGAAAATATTCAAGCCTACAGAAAAGTTGAAAGAATAGTACAATATATACCCATTTCCATTATGCATAGATTCATTGATTATAAACAATTTGCCCACTTGTTCTCTCTCTTGCTCTCTTTGTGTAAGAATATGAATCTTTGAAATTAAATTGTAGATGTTGCACTAGGTTTTTGGTAAACATATAAGCGAGTATTTCCTTAAACTAAAGACATCCATTTATAATAATTCACAGTACCATTATCACATTTAAGAAAATCAGATATTTTTTCCATACATTTGATAGCTTTATATCCATCCAGAATTATATTGTACAATTTCTTTGCATTTGTGTTATAGCATGTTGCCTTATGAAATTTTTTTTTATAGATTGCATAGTATACATTGATTAGCTGTTTTCCTTTTGTGGATGAATTTCTTTGGATTGCTGATATTTTTACTATTACTAATAATATTGAAGTCACTCCATTTTTCCCTGAAGTGTTTAAAAGAAATTTGGAATAAAAGATTTATTTTCCTTTAAAAGAATTTCAGGTATGAGCCTGAGAGAGAGGACTTTTATTTGTTCTAATAACTAGGGTTTTTATTTTTATTTTTTCATTTGGTAGGACATGTCCTCAGTCCTGGAAATAATGGAAGCATTGGAATTTTAGTCCAGGTTATAGGGACTTTAAAGGAAGTCTGGAAAGTTCTTTCCTTCTCACCATCTCTTTTTAAGTCACTGCTCTGGTAATAGGTTTTATTAAGAATGAGAAAAATGATGCAGGTTTGTTTCCTATGAGGCTTCATTTCTTTAATTATGAATCTCTACTTAATAATTTATTTTTGAATGTTTATCCTTATCCCTCAAATTAATCTAATTGAAAATTGAAAATTTTATAATGGGGTTATGAGATCTTATAATAAAGATTGAAAGATCTTATTATCCTTCAGGCTCGACCTTGGGGTGAAGTGTCCTGAGACAAGGCTATTCACTGATCTATCAAGCTGTCTGTTTATAGAGGTAGCATGACATGATTTAGAACTTATCTCCCCAACTCTCTTATATGACACATAGCTTATGAATATACCCTCTTGGATGAGTGGGCCCTAGGCTTGGGCATATTTATTGCTGTATTTGCTTGCTTTCAGGGTTTCGTGCACCTGAAGTTGCCAGAGGAAATGTCATTTATAACCAACAGGCTGACGTTTATTCATTTGGTTTGCTACTCTATGACATTTTGACAACTGGAAGTAGAATAGTAGAGGGATTGAAGTTTCCAAATGAGTTTGATGAATTAGCAATACAAGGAAAATTGCCTGGTAAGTTCTATTTTTATGTACAATAAAGATTTTTTTTTCCCTTGATACCAGCCACTTCATTTCTAAGTAGTTGTATGCTGAGTTCATTTAATAGCTGATGATTTCTGTTTAGTGTATGGACATTTTAAAATCCTGTGATACATTAATAAAAACCATATGAAAATGTAAGAGCTCTAGGTCTAAAGAATCTCAAGTGAATATTGGTGTATCTGGCATTATATTTAGAATACTCAGGGAGGGAAAACTACCTTTAGGACCTAATTTGGTGGCTTCTAATTCTCATAAAGAATTACCATGTGCCCACTGGCCCATAATATTTTCATTTTCTTGGAGTGAAATAGTTTATATGCAGGAAGGAAAGCTTGAATTATTTATAACAATAATTTTATTAATAAATTATTAATAAGAATGAGTAAATGAGTATTTAATAAGCTCAAACCTTATTTTGAATGGTTTTCCCATACTTTCAAGAAATCCTAGGACCTTGTCATTCATTCTGTGATCATCACTTTAGTTTTCACTATGAAGTATCCATTTAAATTTATTTAGCTGTTTCTCATGTATTCTGCTTTCTTTCTCATTTAAGAAATAACTTCTCAGTGTACACTATGGGCCAGGTATAAAGAATATAGCATTTGCTGTTCCTTTTAGGGGACCTTTAAAGATAATGGCAAAAGAAATTTATTGTTACTTTGATAAACTTTGGATATGAGCTAGGTCAATTCCCTTATTTTAGCAGTTAGGTTTCCAGGGAAAGTATCCCATACTCTCCTCTGCACCAACCTGAAGTATGGCATTCCTCTTATAAAAAACAAATGTACACAAACCAGTTGTGGTGATATGAAAATTAAATGCTTGCTTACTTTGAGTATTAAAAAGTGTTTCCATAGAGACCTGATTAGTATATAAGCAAAAGTGTTTTCAAAATCTATTTTAAGCCGGGTGAGGTGGCGCATACTGTAATCCCATGGCTCAGGAGGCTGAGGCAGGATGATCAAGTGTTCAAAGCCAGCCACAGCAATGGCAAGACACTAATTAACTCAATGAGACCCTGTCTCTAAATAAAATACAAAAAAGGGCCGGAGATGTGGCTCAGTGGTTGAGTGTCCCTGAGTTCAGTCCCCAGTATCCCCCAAACAACAACAATAAAAATTTACTTTAAACACAGGTATGAAATGGAAATCTCTTATTTTTTTTTTCATTTGGTATTTGTGTCTCTTTTCTATACCATAAGGAATAAAAACATCTGTTTTAATGTGTTTAGTGGAGACCAAGTTGTAAAATTTGTTTTAGTTTTGTAATATGTGAGTTCACAATAATTATAGGATCAGGAAGTTCAGTGTTTTATGTTTTCCTTTGCAATGTTTGAACTTCTAAATATGTTGAGAGAAAATAAATAACTTTTACTTTGTTTAGTGTACTTGCATTGTATTTTTTCATATTTCAGATCCAGTTAAAGAATATGGTTGTGCCCCATGGCCTATGGTTGAAGAGTTAATTAAAAAGTGTTTGAAAGAAAATCCTCAAGAAAGGCCTACTTCTGCCCAGGTAGTCTTATGGTCAAAAATTGTTGCTTTGTGTAGAACATCATATACATATATATATATATATATATATATATATATATATATATATATATATATATATGTATATATATATATACACACATATATATGTATATATATATACATATATATATATGTATGTATATACACATATATATTTACGTATATAAACATAATATGTAAAAATCTTCAAATATATGTACTCAAACACATAAATAAACACAGACACAAACATAGAGTTGAAAATAATTATAAGGTGGGACTCCTATAATCTCCACTATCTTGGCACACACAGAAAATATATACAGCACCCCAGATGTCTCTGTGTGTGTGTGTGTGTGTGTGTATTTCTTCTGTGGAATGACTCTTTGTTATTTTGTCCATTTGCCTGCAAATCACAGTAAGAAAAGGACATTCTTCAAATACAGTATACTCATCCTTTTTAAATTATATATGTTAAATTTTTTTTCCCTGAGTTCGTGTGGCTTTCCTTTTTCAATGTCCCTTAGAGTATCCCATAATGAGCAGAAGACATTCTTAATTTTAATATGTATAAATTTGGCAATCTTTTTTATGGTTATTACTTTTCAAGTCCTGTTTTGAGAAGTCCTTTCACCCAGAGTCACAACAATATTTACCTATGATTTTTAAAAATATTTTTAAAGTTATGCTTTTGGCATTTAATTTCTTAATCCATGTAGAATTGGTATATTTATCTGGGTCCAATTTCCTATTTCTAAATAGAAAACCAGTTTTTCCAGCTTCATTTATTAGTTTCTCTTCCTTTCTTTCTCACTGATCTGACATGAACATTTTGGAATTTGTCAAAAATACATAGACATCTCCATACACATATTTTCTTCCATTGGTCAACTTATCTATTTTTCCTGTAGCTTTATTTAATTTCTTCTCTTCACTTATTTTTCTTCTCTAGGTATGTTTTAGCTATTCTTAGCTTAATTATACATAAAATTTCAAATCATTTGTGATTTGTTAAACTGTGATTCATCCAGATCATCAGGATTAATAATCCAAACTACAGATAAAACTACATTGAAAAAAATGACACATATGGGGCTGAGGTTATGGCTCAGTGGTAGAATGCTTTCCTGACATGTGTGAGGCACAGGGTTCAATCCTCAGCACCACATAATTAATAAATAAATAAATAAATAAATAAATAAATAAATAAAGGTATTGTGTCTATCTACAACAACAACAACAAAATTAAAAAACGACTACACATAGTTTTATACTGGGCACGATATATCCTCTTTTGTGTGTGTGTGTGTATGTGTGTGTGTGTATGTGTGTATTTTTTTTTTAATTTGAAAAGAAAAGAACAGATCAAAAGTGCCAACTGACCAGAATTTTTGAAAGAATTATTCTTCATTCAATTCTATATTGCTAAACTTCTGGTCAGTTGACACTTTTAAACTGTTCTTTTCAAATTAAAAAGAAATACCAAATATACAAATATACAAAATATGCATAGTTTGAAAGTGTTTATTTGTTTCAGTGTAATTTTATCTGTAGTTTGGATTATTAATCTTGATGATCTGAGTAGATCACAGTTTAACAAATTCAGGTTTTGCTTGATAGAGCTACGACATTTAGTTCTATATTCAATCTTTAAAGAGGAATAACTTTATATGTGTGTTGTTTTGTTATTTTAAAACTTTCTCAGGTCTTTGACATTTTGAATTCAGCTGACTTAATCTGTCTGATGAGACACATTTTAATACCCAAAAACCTTATTGTTGAATGCATGGTTGCTACAAATCCTAACAGCAAGAATGCACGAGTTTGGTTCGGCTGTGGGCACACTGACAAAGGTCAGCTCTTGTTTCTTGACTTAAACACTGAAGGACTCACTTCTGAGGTAAATCTGAATACTCTTTAAATCATAAGTCTTTTAGAACACTTACTTTAATATATTTTAAAGCATATACCAATTAAAATTACTTTGAAAGAAATTAGATAAGAGCCAATGCAGGAGTATTATTAAATTAACTTTCTCTTAGAACATAGGAATTTGCATGAAATTAGTCTGGTGTGTTTTAAAACCAAAGTATATATGGGTTTTGGGTCTGAGACAGGTAATCTAGTGCATGTGATTTAGGGAGTGAGAAGTTTGGAAAGAAGTAGAGGAAGCCAGAAGGGATTGAGGCAGAAGCTCAGCACAACTGTGGTTTCTGAGGAAACTGAGCCTCAGCCTCTACTCATAAGAAACTCTGGAATGTGAATAGCACAACAGAATTCCTGCCACCCAGCAAGAGGACCAGCGTTTAATTCTCACATGTCAGTTAGTTGTCTGCTGCCATCTGCCCAGAGGTGAGGGTGGTAGAACCCGTACCCTGTGCCCATTAGCTGCTGGCATTCTGTGGTGAAGAGAGCAGGTCTGTGCAGATGACAGCCACCATTCACAGAAGCTAAAAAGTTGTTGATAAAACTTATTAATAGGTAAAATTTTAAGCTGAAAAAATAACCTAATATTTTGATTTTTGCCTCAAAATAAATGTTGTCCCTAAAATTGTGCTTAAGATTCAACAATTCTCTCATATGGTTTTGTTGGAATGATAATTGAGACTGAAAAATAATTCGGAATTTTGGTTTCAGATGCATTCTAGGTAGGCATAAATTGTTTGCCAGTTAACTCAAATATTGTTCAAAATTGAATAAAATTGGCATTGTTTTTAAAAGTAAATGCACAAAGATAAAGAAGTTATGTATGTTGGTGAAGCATTTTTTTGTCCTATACAAGTTCTTGTTATTGAGCCAAGTCCTGTAGAGAGTATTATTTTCTGTTAACAGGAGGTAGCTGATAGTACTATACTGTGCTTGGCCTTGGTGCATCTTCCTGCCGAAAAGCAAAGCTGGATTGTGTGTGGGACACAGTCTGGTACTCTCCTGGTCATCAATACCGAAGACGGAAGTAAGAGACACACCCTTGAAAAGATGACTGATGCCATTACCTGTTTGTATTGCAATTCCTTTTCTAAGCAAAGGTATGTAGGGTTGTGGATTTAGTTGAGTGAAAATCATATACCATGTAGATGATTTAATTTTATACAAAATTTTTATCATATTGCCAAAGATTCCTCATTTTTAGCCTATTTTCATTGGTTTGCATCTACTCAAGAGAATTGGGCCACAATGGAAGTTGTTATTTTTCTATGTGTAGGGTCATAAAATGAGCCAACTGTTTCTTTAGGCTATTACCTCAGCTGTGATCCTATATCTACTTCTCCTCAAGTCAACATTCCTTGGTAGGGCCTCTTGGAAGACGAATTTTATTAATTCTTTCTTTGAATACATGTATATACATATGTATATTGCCAGCCTATTATTTACCAGGCTTAAACATGTCGGTAATATAACCACAAAATTGGAAAAGAATATAAGAAATTAATAAGTTATATAGGTAAAAGTGACTAAACTCTTATCATTTATAGGGATCTTATCTCAAAGAAAGTTATCTAAATGGCAAAATTTCAGATATGAGTCATATGTTGACTACTAGACAAGACAATGTCCAGGGGCCATTAAGATTATGAACCATATACTTCTCTAGTTTAAGTCATTACTTGAAGTATCAGAAAAATGTGAAACAAAAGTTTTTGGTACCTGAAATAAAAACTTCACTGGCAATTTTGAAGCTGAAACTCTTTGGACATTTTTAAAGAAAAAATGTCACTGATGATTAAGCAAGCAAGGTAGACTTGATTCAAGGCAATCATGATAGGAGAGAGAGATTGAACCCAACACCACTGACACAGAAGTGGGAGAGTTTTAAGGTGAGCTACAGTTGTAGAAAAGTGTTGGAGGATCCTGTGGGTGCTTGTTAACACATTAACAATAGCCATCTGCTTTGGCTAATGTGCTCTCATTGAAGGTAGTCCCCTGCTCTCCCACAGTGACTGGGAAATAGGGAGGCCATTTCTTTTGATGACTAAATTTTAAAGGGATGGCTCCTAGGTCCTTGGGAAAGACTTTCCTGTATATAAAACTGTCAAGAGGCTGGGGAAAGATTTACATCTCAAAGGGGCTGAGAAAGAATTTATAATTGCAAGTTTTCTAAATAAAAGCTCCAAGAAAATGGAGGGCAGGAGACTATAGTCAGCAAGAAACCTGCCTAAAGTTCAGTCATGCTGGGGAGAACTTTAAGGACTTCTTAGTCAATATAAATGCTCTTTTTGGAACAACTTTGGCATTTTTTTTCCTTTTAGCAAGCAAAAGAATTTTCTTTTGGTGGGAACTGCTGATGGCAATTTAGTGATTTTTGAAGATAAGGCTGTTAAGGTAATGTGCAATGCATTCTACATCAAATTCATTTTAAACCCTTTGTTTTATGTATCTCATCCCTCTGCTATGTGATTATAAACTCCTTGAGAACAAGGATCATTAAGTTCTGCTTTTTAACTTTTTTATTGCTTCATAAAGTCTTGAACACAGTAGATCCTCTGAAACACTTGCTGATTGTATTTTTTTAAATGAATGAATAGGATAACATGATAGATGAGACTGGATTTGAAGTGTTAGAAATGGTATGAATGAAGCAGCTAATTCCTTATAAATATATTGTGAAATAAAACAACGAATATTCAAATTTTAAATCTGTTTTGTGCCCTGAGGGCACAGTTTAGTAGAGAGTGTTCTTAGCATAAAGCCCCAGTTCAGTTCCAAGTACCACACATACACACACACACACACACACACACACAGGAGGGGAGGGAGGGAGGGAACAAATTTGTCTTGCCATTAACTTTTTCTTCACACTGAAAAAATCATTTAACTTTATGATCTTCATTTTTTAAAATTTAGTCATTAAAGCATTAATTCCTTTATCTACCGACTCAACTATGGATTCATTTATTCACTCAACTTCCTACCCACTCATACTCCTCGATACCCAAACCTTACTATCTAAAGAGAGACACAGAGGTGGAGTAAAAGCCCCAGGTTATTCCTCATACAATTTTTTTTATGAAGTAAAGAAGTTGGCTATAAGGATAATATTTTAATTGAGTCCTGTTTTAGATACTGAATATTATTTATACTTTGAAAAGTATGTCTGAACTTTTATTTTGATATCTCTAGTCCTTTAAAATGGGAAGTAGTTTCAGAAAGCAAGAATTTTATTGTGTTCCATTCCATAGATACTCAATATGCTGAATGTGTTTTCTCTTTTTGTCAAAGTGTAAAGGAGCTGCTCCTTTGAAGACACTAAATATAGGAAATGTCAGCACTCCACTGATGTGTTTGAGTGAATCCGTGAATTCAGCTGAAAAGAACATCATGTGGGGAGGATGTGGCACAAAGGTTTTCTCTTTTTCTAATGATTTCACTGTTCAGAAACTCATTGAGACAAGGACAAATCAACTGTAAGTTGTTTCCTTTCTCTGCAGCTAATCTACCATCTATTTTTGTGGTTTACAATCATATCAATATTATTGATAATCTAAAATGAACACATTTTAAAAATGCATAATTTAGTTGTCTACTATAAAAATAAATACACATCATAGAAAATTCCAGAAAGCAGAAATGCATTTTAAAAATTCAACTTGTTTAATCACTTTTGGAATAATATATAAACCCATCATTATCCTACTGTATCTTCCAATTACATTTTTAACAATTTTATTATCTCTGTTTCAAATTAGACATGGAATTACAAGGCAGTCAACTCACTATTGTACTAAATCCATGAGTTTCATATGATATACGAATATATGTAATATTCGTATATCATATGTAATAATATGAATATAATATATATATACAGTTTGGGGTAATTTCATTAAGAATAAATTGTAGAAAACAGATTTGTCGGATTGAAGCCATTTCTAGGTTTGATAATTGATTATCAAAATTATAGCCAAGCTAGTGATACCAGTTTCAAAAAATAAATAAATAAAATATGAACCTCATTCCAATTTTTCAATTTTTAAATTGTAATTTAACCTGATCTGTTTGCTTCTTTTTATTATTTTCCTTGGTGATAAGCGATGTAGGATGGCAGTGGGCAAGAGCATAAATTAAAGTTTAAATATTGACTTCGGTCTTTATTGGTTTTATGAGCTGGTGAAGAACCTTTCAAATCTTCAGCTATCTCTTACTTGAAGATCAGAATACACTCTGTTTCAAAGGGGTGTTTGAGAGATTAAATATGAAAATTAATGTAAGGAGCTTAATATAGTGGTTAGCACTTGGTAAGCTCTAAACAAATGTCAACTATTATTATGATTGTTAGTAGCTTTGGGTCACAAATTCCTATTTCAGGGACCATCCTAGTTTCCAGTATCCCTCTAGTTGCCCCAGATTGAAATTTGGGAATAAGCTTTGATCACTTTCCCCCATTATTCACTTGACTCTCTTAATTATAAATATCCCTCAAGTCCTTTTACTTCTCATTGCTACCATGAGCCAGACTATCATCCATCATCTATGCACCAACAACAGCACCTTCCTCTCCAGTTCTCGTTAAAATTCTTCAGTTGCATGCCATTGTCCTTTGATGAAGCCCAAGTAGCCTACCAGGCCCACCATGATTTAGTCCTGCTTACCTCTCTAGATTATGTATTGAACTTCTTAGCCCTCTGTGCTTTAGCCAAACTGAAATTGTCCCATTTCTCAAAGACAGTCTTCTCCTTTTGTCCCCCGGTCTTTGGGTACGGTTTTCTCTTTTGTCTGTTATGACCTCTGTCTATTTCAGTCCAAATGTTACTTCCTCTAAGTGGCTGTTCCTGATCCTACCTGTCTTCGATTTGTGCTTCCATTGCATCTGCTGTTTCCTTCCATAACAGCTGTCACGTTTTTATGATTGCATTAAAAATAGTTTCTTAATACCACCAGACCGGCTGGTTCTGAACATTGACTGTGCCTTAGAAACCACAAGGTAGGTCAAAATTATCTTGTGCCTGGGCACTACTGCAGACAATGACATCAGACCAATTAAGCTAAAAATAGGGCCCACTCTTCAGTGTTGTTTTGCTTTTCCAGTTTTCGGGTGATTCTGGGTTGGACATGGTCAGGGTTAAGATACACTGTGATATAAAACCTGGTGGATGAGGATTTTAGTTGTCTGCTTCTCAAATTTGATAACTCGTATGTGGTAACTGTTTGGATACTTGCATTCCCATTATTTCATTTACATTTTTAACCCAACTCTACAAGTCTGATAACCCTTAAAGGAAAGGCCTGCAATTGCTTCTTTTCATGGAGCATTTTATGGCATCATTGGTATCAATCAGCCCCCTTAAAATTCCATATGATTTGGAGAATAGATGCTTCATTAGAGGACATCCACAAATATCAGTCTTTCAAAGATAATAATCTCTCAAAAGAAATTATGAACCAGTACCATAAACACCTGTAAACACTTGAAACTATTGCTTTTTTTCTAAAAATGCATCTTCTGTTTCCTGGACTCTTCCCCATTAAAGAGATGTCATTTCATGAACCTGTGTTGCCTCATCATCTTTATCTCCTTATCACCATCAGCAAACCCTGAATGAAAGGCGTGGTAGTTAGTTAAAGAAGTTATCTTTGGAGCCAGGAGACTCCAGAGGATTTGCTTTGTGTCCCTGGTCTACAACATGATAGTCATGTGACCATGAGAAAATTCTTTAGCATTTGTAAGCTTTTCTTTCTATAATTATATACATTGAGATTATCATATTATACAAGTTTATTTTAAGAATTAAACAAGATAACACACAAATATTTTGTGTTTTCTAAAATTCTGTGTTAAACTTTGTGCTAATTGGAACTATCTTATATTAAGATAGCTAGCACCTCAAAAGAAATTACTTAAAATGTAGTGGCTTTCTTGCAAAATATTTTTATCTCCCTTGGCAGAATAAATAAAAGTGGAGAAAATAATATTTACACCCTAGGATATATTAATTATTGTCATATCCCTATGGTATTTTCATATTATCTTTGTGATTCAATTGCAATTTTAACTATTTTTACTTTTTTCTGGTAATTCATTCTGTTCTATTAGTTTGTTCTTCATCAGTCCATCCTCTGTCTGCTATACAGTCAGAACAATTAATAAATTGCCTGGTGTATCAGAGGTACTTACTCATAATAACTCCTTATTAGATTGTGAATATGTAGAAAACACATGCTTGTCCTTAAGAAATTATCATCTAGTGTGAGGGAGACACTAATAAATAAGTACTTTATTTATTTGTTTGTTTATTTATTTTCCTATTTTTATTTGGAGATAGGGTACTGCTAAGGTCTCTAGGCTGGGTTCCAATTCATGATCCTCTGGCCTCAGCCTCCTGAGGAGCTGGAATTACAGGTGTGCTCCACCATGCTCAGCTAAAATGTTATTATGTTTAATAAGGACTATAAAAATACAGCTACAACAGTGGGGAGAAAGAATGGTTGCTCTATTTTGATAGGTCAGTGAGGAATTCCAGAGGAGCTGACATTTAGGTTAAGCCTCAAAGGCTGACTAGGAGCTTGCCATGCAGATACGGCTTAGGATTGCCAATCTGTTTGTGAAATACACACAATGCCACATGTCTTAGGTTGGCTGAGAGTTATTTTAAAATGCTGGTATTTTTCCTTCATTTTAAAAGGGGGTAAATGGTAAACAATTTACTTTCCATTTATGCTTGGACGATGGTGATCTTTTTCTTGTAACTTGATTAACTTATGTTTCTGCAAGAATACCTTTCCTTTTAGCCCTTAAAGATAGGTCATTAAACTTGAAATTTCAACATCTTATGCTTTATAACTCTAGGTATAGATGGCTAGCTTTTAATTTTCCAAATATTCATTACCACAGTGATTTAGTTGCAACATCTAAAAGTTACAAATGTCATATTTCTTTTAAAACTTAAGATGCAACATATAATTCTATAAAGAACCAGGTAGTGCTGAAATTAAAACTAAAACCAGGAATAAACATTAACTATAGTCTTTATTTTTATCAAGAGAAACCAATATAAAGTAACCAAAAGTAAGTAAAGTAGCAAAGTAAGTTTCATATTCAATTTAGGATGGTTACAGGAGAACATGGGCAATAGTCTAGCTTATTTCCAAAATAGTGTTAAATTTACATGCCTTAGGAACAACCATAAGGTGGTATCATGACTTTTTTGACATTCTTTTTTCCTTCCCTAGGTTTTCTTATGCAGCTTTCAGTGATTCCAATATCATAGCTGTGGCAGTAGAGACAGCTCTCTATATTGCTAAGAAAAATAGCCCTGTTGTGGAAGTGTGGGATAAGAAAACTGAAAAGCTCTGTGAACTCATAGACTGTGTACACTTTTTAAAGTAAGTTCTGTGGTTATTTTCTGCTTGCCAGAACTGTCTCTATGCTTCAGAATGCACAAAGGAGGGAGCTCTGCTTATTTTTCTTTCTTTTTCCCTGTAAATAGAAAATTTTTGAAAATGCAGAAACAAAATTGTTAATGGTTGTCAGCACCATCTTTTGATATCCTGTACATTTCATTTTGGGAAAATAAAAGAATAGGAACATACTATATGGTATTACTAAGAATATTCTCTAGTGAAACAGTCATTTTTAAAAGTGGCCATACTGGATTCTAGACTACTGGGTATATGTCTAGAATTGTCACAGAGTCAGATGTTACTATATATAATTAAAACTACTTTCCCAAAGATTCTGTAATATAAAGAAAAAGGTCACAAAATGACCTGATCAGTGCACTAAGTAAGGAGGGAGGCTCAAGACCCTGACAGACAGACATGGCGATCTAATTCAACATGTGAGAGACAAAGCCCTCATAATGTATATAGTCATTCCTCCATATACTTGGGTTTTGTGTGCACAGATTGAACCCACCTAGGATCAGAAAGTTAGACCTATTACGGTTGCATCTGTACTGAACATTTTATTGCCATGATCCCTTAAACAATACAGCATAACAACTATTATACAGCATTTACATTTTGTTAGGTATTATAAGTGATTTAGAGATGATTTAATTATATAGGAGAGAAAGTAATATGCAAATACTATATCATTTTACATAAAGGAACTTGAGCACCTATGATTTTGGTAGCTGCAGTGAGCGGGGAAGGTTCCTAGAACCAATCCCCCTTGATACCAAGGGATGACTGAATTGTTATATATTCATAATTTGAAAAGTTATTATATGTACATATATAGAGAGACAAATCTCTTTTATCCCCTAATTGCTGATGAAATTATTAATGCATACTTTCTTTATGATTCCTAGGGAGATAATGGTAAAAATAAATAAGGAATCAAAGCACAAAATGTCGTATTCCGGGAGAGTGAAAACTCTTTGCCTTCAGAAGAACACTGCTCTCTGGATAGGAACTGGAGGAGGCCATATTTTACTCCTTGATCTTTCAACTCGTCGAGTTATACGCATAATTAACAACTTCTGTGATTCTGTTAGAGTCATGATGGCGGCACAGTTAGGCAAGTTTCTTTTTCATGTCCTTGAAGATTATAAAAATATGCCTTTATTTTAAAATTTAAGTTTTCACTTTCCAGCTTTGTTTGGAGTTCCTTCAAATTTCACATAATGAAACAGGTCTGGGATACATTTTAAATAAGGCCCTTTAAAATGTGGAGGAAAAAGCTGCTCTTAGTCCCCCAAGAGAAACAGATGACCGAGGTTGAACATTCAGCTTGGGTCTTTTTTTTTTTTTAAGTTTTCTTTTTCCTTTTAGTTGTTGATGGACCTTTATTTTATTTTTATGTAGTGCTGAGAATTGAACCCAGTGCCCCACACATGCTAGACAAGTGCTCCACCACTGAACCACTATCCTAGCCCCTTGATTTGGGTGTTACTTGCTTTTTTCCTTATTACCTAAAGGCAAAAATGGGAAATACATAGCCTTGAGTATGTTTTGCTATTTCATTCAAGAAGTTAAAGCAAATGTTTATTTTGGTCATAGTCCAAGCTGCCCACCCTTGGTAAAGAATACCATTTGGTTGTTCATTCTATAAAAAAATTCTTGTAGCAATATATGCTGAACTCCACAATCTACAAATATTGACAAATCATGATAAGTTTTGTTCAACCTTTTATGTCTGTTCTGGCTCTTATGTGAAATGTATTTTTCACATAAAATGTATTTCAATGTGTTCCTTTGATTAATTATTTTATTCAGAAAGCTATAATATCTTATATACAAAGCTGATCACAAAATAACAGTGTAGGGTTTAGTTCTGCAAAAGTAAAGTTTATGTAAGTTTAATATGTCAGCAATACAATGTTTGACCATGGTGAAGAAAATAGATTCTTTTTGCAAGAATATCTTAAGAAAGGTGTTTCTCCTGTACCCTCACCTGTTTGTCATTTATAGATATCAGGGTTGCACAGAAGTAGATTAGATGCTCTTGGTGATTGTTAACTACCAGGATGGGTCCACACAAGCAGATTAGTAGGTCTCAGTGGGTTATCTCCCTGTCTTATTTGATCAATATTGTTTTATTTAATTTAGTTTGTATGTACTCTGGAACCCACATGGTTGTTCATAATTGAAATTATATTGACATTTCAGTAGATTATTATTTATTTTAAAATAAAAAATAAATTTAAACATAGACTACAAGGTGCACAATGATGTGGCTTCACTGTACCTCTCTTATATAGCATTCATCAGTCATGATTTTTTTCCCCAACTAATGTCAATATCTTCACCAGAATATAACCTGCATGTGAGTTGGGTCTGTGTTTTTTTGGACATCTCTTTACTCCCAGGACCTAGCCTATAGCCTAGTACATACAAGACTTCTGATGAACATTTTTCAGATTAATTAGTGAATGACTTGATAATATGATATTGTGATGGAGGGTCAGTTATGCATCTATCCAACTCTCTATCCCCATGCTTCATATTTGTTCCTTGTAGTATCAAAAACACTTTTATACACATTATCCATTTAATAGTATAATTTTAGAAGAAGTAATGTATAAAATTAAACCTATTTTATAGAAAGCTTTAGCTGCTTTCTCAGATTCACATAATTAAGAATTGCAACTTTACTGTTTTTTGATATAGTTTAATTTATTGTATTGATAGAAAACTTCTGTATTTTGTTTTTTAAAGGAAGCCTTAAAAATGTCATGCTGGTTTTGGGGTACAAACGGAAAACTACCGAAGGTATACAACAACAAAAAGGTAATATTTAATAGGATGCTGTAGTCCAAAGAGTGCAATGATGTGAATGAGGAAAAGATATTGTGTTTTATAAATTTAAAGTAGATATTACATATACTTTTAGCAATTTTAATTGATAGTTTCTTTACAGTGTAAATAATTTAGGCAAATTTCAATATTAAGTTTCAATGATTTAGGAATCTTAAATATTTATTTTTTCAGATGAGGGAAAAAGAACAGTCACTATAAAATGAGAACTACTTCAAATTTAAACTAAATGTGAATATTTTTTGCTTATAACTTACCTATATCCAGATGAGGCCTAATGTTGAATAATGTTGGAAAAAGCTCTCTTTGTTTCAGTAAATGAAATGATTGGTTATAAAGTTGTCTATGTGCCTCTTGAAATTTGGTAGTTAAGACCTTGTGTATTATTAACATTTTATAAGAATATTTTTTATAAATGGCAATAGTTTAGTACTTATATATAATGAAATATAAATTAACAAAATAAAAATATTTTATAATGGATGTTTGAAGCATGATTTTATTTTTTTCTTTTTATAGAGATACAATCTTGCTTGTCTGTTTGGGACATCAATCTTCCACATGAAGTGCAAAATTTAGAAAAACACATTGAAGTGAGAAAAGAATTAGCAGAAAAAATGAAAAGAACATCTGTTGAATAAGATATCAGAAGTCTTTGTCTTTAGATAGGAAAATTATCTCTTGTAAATATCTCTTTAAAATATTTATGTTAAAAGGAAAACTTCTATCCTTTGAAACAACTTGTGTATATGAATAAATGTTTATATGTTTTATTTTTAATTTAAATATATGTAAAAATAGTTACCAGTGAAAATATGTTCTAAGGAACTATTTAAAATACAGTGTTATATTTCCTATATGCCCTAATTAATTTGGGGGATTAATTAATAAGTATAAAATACTTGTAGTACTCATACTAAAATTTTCAATGTGATCATTTTTGTTTCATTATCCATGCTGAAGGTAAATTTTATTTTAAATTTTGTCCTTAAGACAGGATTGTTGTTAGCTGGGCATGGTGGTGCACACCTCTAATCTCTATTCTCTAATCTTGGTGACTCAGGAGACTGAGGCAGAAAGATCACAAGTTCCTCTTTAACTTCAGCTATGGGGCAATACAATGTTTCAAAAAATAGAAATAAGAAAGACTGGGGAAGTAGCTCAGTGGAAAACTACTGCTGGGTTCAGTCCTCACTACCAAAAACAAACAAACAAACAAACAAAAAAACCCACAAAAGACACAATAGTTGCTTGCTTTCTAGAAATAACCCAAGGTGAAATGAAGATATTTTGGGTAGTTTCCCATATAATACGTTATTTATTGAACTGTTTTTAAATGCACTAACATACACTTATAAACAGTCCATTGAATTTTCACTAATAAGGCTCTCTGTTGCTGATGCAAACCATGCATCTCACAGTTTCCTCTAAAATGAACATTTCCTCTAAAACATGACACATCAAATCCTCAGATACAGGAAGGACATAGTTATCCTTTTTCTAGTTTTCAACTATATCTTTGAATGTGGGCATCCTGAAACTTGTATTATTGGTGTAAATACACTGTTTAGTTCTAGAGATATTTTTGTAATTTTGTTTTGATTTTCAGTGGTAAGCCAACCCATTGCTATTTATTTCCTAATTTGCTTTTCTCTAATGCTTCTACTCATACTCTCCTAAATGTATGACCCTGCACACCCTACATCATTTAGACAGAAACTCTATTTTGAAAATTATAGAATTCTACAACATCCACAAAGACCATGGGGACAAATGTGTCACTCACTATTCAGTATGCTAAAGAAGAACTTCAGCTACAATGGGTAAAAACAGCTGCTAATCTAGTCTTCTATATTAGACCTAACTTGTTATAAATGTCTTCTCAGAGTAGGAGTATCACTGCCAAGAACACATGTAAATATGTGGTTATCTTTCTACTCCAGGAAAATCACTTTTGGTAAATCCATCGGCCCTGCCCAGTATTCTTCATTTTAAATAATTCTCCATGATAGCATAACAAGCCTATTTGATATTCCCAGAACTGACTTGCATTTTTATTATGTACAGACTTAAAATTTATTTCAATGAAGGATAATCAAACTCTTAACCCTGAAACAGTTTCCACTTTTCAAAGTGACCCATGTTTTAATTTATTATGTAATTAAGCACAAAAAAATGCATACATGAGGAGCTGGGGTTGTGGCTCATTGGTAGAGTGATCTCCTCGAATGTGCGAGACCCTGGGTTTGATCCTCAACATCACATAAAAATAAATAAGTGAAATAAAGGTATTGTGTCCAACTACAACTAAAAAATAAATATTAAAAAAATGCATACATGATTGGGCCTTTTTATTCCGGTGACATTCTCTCATTGTAACTTTGTATGTAAATGCATTTTTTTTTTTTTTACCAAAGACAGTTATAGAAAAATGTGTAAATAGAGCAGATTATGCTAAGTGAAGCTAGCCAATCCCTAAAAAACAAATGCCAAATGTCTTCTTTGATATAAGGAGAGTAACTAAGAACAGAGTAGGGTCGAAGAGCATGAGAAGAAGATTAACATTAAACAGGGATGAGAGGTGGGAGGGAAAGGGAGAGAGAAGGGAAATTGCATGGAAATGGAAGGAGACCCTCAGAGTTATACAAAAGTACATACAAGAGGAAGTGAGGGGAAAGGGAAAAATAATACAAGGGGGACAAATGAATGTCAGTAGAGGGGGCAGAGAGAGAAGAGGAGAGGGGAGGGGAGGGGAGGGGGGATAGTAGAGGATAGGAAAGGCAGCAGAACACAACAGACACTAGTATGGCAATATGTAAATCAATGGATGTGTAACTGATGTGATTCTGCAATCTGTATATGGGGTAAAAATGGGAGCTCATAACCCACTTGAATCAAAGTGTGAAATATGATATATCAAGAACTATGTAATGTTTTGAACAGCAAACAATAAAAAATTTAAAAAAACAAAAAAAAAAAAATAAAAATGAAAAAAAAAACAACAAAAAAAACCAACTAAACAGAAATTGTTCAAGAATAGCCTAATGCAATGGTACATGCCTATAATCCGAGCAGCTCCAGAGGCTGAGGCAAGAGGATAGCAAGTTCAAAGCCAGCCTCAACAAAAGCAAGGTGCTAAGCAACTCAGTGAGACCCTGTCTCTACATAAAATACAAAATAGGGCTGGGGATGTGGCTCAGTGGTCCAGTGCAGCTGAGTTCAATCCTTAGTACCAAAAAAAAAAAAAAAATGGTCAAGAATAATGTTTGAAACAAATATTTAGAACTTATATTTAATAAACTATGAAATCATGTTTTGAGATTAAAATCAAATCAGATTTGGAGAAAAAGGACCATTTTCTTCCTCAGACTATTTAACATGTCTTTAATGATCTATCGTAAGAAGTATTATTCTTATGATATAAGAACACCTTTTGTTTTTAAAATAACTAATTAAACTACAAAATTCTCTCATTATAAAACCATGAATTTCTTCTAATATTCTTTTGAATATCTATTTTATTCTATAATTTTTATTTTGTGTACTATCTTGCAATGGCTTTTCCTAAAAACAACAGTTTCACTCCATCTCTGTTATATACATATAGCAAGTTTAAAAAAAAATGTGTAAATGAACATTGTATTTAAATGAAACAATAAACATTTTTAAAACATGTTTATGAGTTTTAAGACCTTGTGATGGTGTTTTATTTTCATTTTAGATCTGTTACCCATCTCATATAAAACTTTGTATTAGTCTGTGTGTGGATTAATGGCACTCTAGGAAGGTGTCAAAATTTTTTCTTGAGAATTTATAGGATATTTAAATTCAATTTTATATAAGAAAATAGTTGACATGATCGCTAGGTAAAGTTCTGAAGGGCACAATATATTCTATTTTCAAGTTCTTAGAAAAAAAATTCTGTTAGTAGAATTGTTCACACTTAAATATTAAAAGAAAAATAAAACTTTAGAACAACTGATGTAGATTAAAAAAATAGTCATTTTTAGTCTTTCCTGATTAAACCCTAATATAAGCTGTTAATTATTATCAAAACATAAGTATTTTAACAGATTTTTTTTCTGTATAAGTTTGAAATGAAAAAGAAAGCTTCTCTGAATCTGATTCTGTCCAGCACTGTATTGATTGTGTATAAACTGTTTTACCTAAAATGTAACTTATTTTTCATCAGGACAGAAAAATATATTGGTATGACAGCAGAAATAACAATAAATATTCTGAACTTGACTAAATTAAAAGTGAACATATAAATATTCAGATATTAAAGGGAGATGAAATTCCAAACTTTCGGCACTAAGCTTCTTTATGTCATTCATCACCTGAGATAACTTAATGCCCGGCTTAAAAATGGGATGTTTTTCTTGGAGACTTAGAAGCAGGCAGTACAGTAAAATTTTAAACCATGCTAACTCAGCAAAACTTGAAGCCCTCATTCTCCATTCTTACCAGTTCCCACCCAGGGTACCATTTTTTCCCAATAATTCAGAATCTGGCTACTTACAATTATATAGGATCATACTCAATTCCTTCTAATTTTTCTAGGCATTTGGAGTATTCCTAGCACCTTGTCTTTCAAGAGGCAGGGAGGCACCTGAACCAAAAGCCTGCTGTCTGTATCCTCTGAATGGGTGAGCAGAGACAGGGACAAGGTGGTTTTCCCTGAGTGCCTCCCCTGATTCCTGGCTTCACATGAAAAGTTTCTGTTTAAAGGAGTCTTAGCCTAAGACAAAGAGTAGGGAGAAGGAAGGTGTACCAGGGTCTGGGTCCCGGGGCTGCTACTTGGCCTCCATGAGAATCCACCATCCTACATTATCTGGCAGCTGGAAAACTAAAGTGTAAGGTGTACCTTATATGTGTTATTCTGGCTTGGCCTCACTGCATTTTATCCACTTGAACACCCAAAAGGGTGTTGTTACCATTTTTTTTTTAATGAAAATACCACACAATGTGACAAATGCTCTATTAGAAATACTATAGAAAAACAGAGACTGGCCAGAAAGTGGGGGATCTGGGAAGAAGATCAATAAATACATACATAAAAAATACACAAATAAGGCAACAAAAACGACTAATATTTAATCATAGACTTAGGATAAATAGGCAGCAACAACAATCTTCATAATGAGATAAGCTTTCTAGCAAAAGGATTGCATGCACACTATTTGAGGAGCACAATCTTTTTCTAAAAAGCCTTTTACTGGGGGAGGGAAGAAGAGTTGGGAAGAGAGGATGGTGGGGGAATACAGAAATGATCAAATATGTTATATGCATATATGAATATGCCAGGAAGAAACCCATTATTCTGAATAATTAATTAAGTTACTAATTTTTAAAAAATCCTGTCAAATACTGAAATTTGTAACAACTTCCCATTACTTGAGAACTTAATTATAGTATCTATTTAGGAGATACTTAAGCAACTACAGATGCAGGCAAAATTCATGTTTATATATAGATATAGCATTTTTTGAAATGAGAAATTGTAAGGGTGTCCTCCAGGGGCTCAGACACTGGAGACAGATTCAGGATCCAGGAAGGTAAATGAAGATGCAGGGCACAGTTGGAATAGTAGACATATTTTATGCAGAGGTGACAGCAGCCTCTAGCGTCTTCCCCACCCAAGTCTTTCCATGGGCCTTTTATATATGCAAGCCAAATAAAGAAGTTGCAGTGCCAGTAATTTACATAAATATGTACATGATCACAAAAAGATGCTTATGACCTGGAGTCATAAACAATTAACTTGAATCAGGGTGATTATGACCTTGACTACATACTAAAACATAATGGTGGAAGTCTCAGTAAGGGAACCTAAGTATAGCCAACTTTGCCCTGCCCTACAAAGTCTAATGAACTTTTGGGGGATATTAGGGTGAAAGAAAAAAAAATAATTGAATACCAAATTGATCTTATAGGTTAAGAAACATGAAAGCAATCTATGAGTCTGTGCCTACAATAAGGGGTTTTCCTCATCTCATTAAAAAATAAATCCCAAATAAAGTATTTTCTATCATGATAAAATAAAGAATTTATAAAGTAGAAATGTAATTTACTTTCATCACCTTTAAAGTTACTTACAAAAACAAAGGGAAAAAAAGGAAAAGATGTGATGGGGTTGTAACTTGTAGGTAGAGTACTTAGCTAGCACACCTGAGGCCCTGGGTTCAATCCTTACCACTTCAAAACAAACAAAAAAAGGGAAAGTTTGTGAATTGGAAGACTTGGATCAATATCCCTGATTCAGCATTTACTAGCCATGTGAACTGGAGCATATTGCCCAAATAGCTAGAGAAGAGCTGCTTTCCTCATCTATAAAATGTCAAGCTGGTACTCATGTTCTAGACGGATGAGAATAAAGTGAGATAATGCATATGAAGTTTGTCAGTTTTATTCCCAGCTGAGTCACATGTAAGTACCATCCCATAAGGAATTTCAGTCTGGTCATCAACTTCACTCAAAAGGAATCCTCTAATAACTTGTGCATTACTATATATCATGGATCTTTGGTAGTAGCTCTTGCATACCATTACAATAAATCCACAAGTGCCAAGGGTTTTTATCTAATTTGTCAAACAATTAATTTGAAGCTTAAAAAGAAAGCACTCACAAAGTATTAATTCTAAGTCTAATTTGTTCTTTCAGTGAAATTCATGATCAGATATGGATAGATAAAGGATCATCATTTCCATTCCATTGCCTTCTTGTCGAATTCAATTGCCACTTGCTGATCTATTTTTGTACAGTACACTAGTCTAAATTTCATTTCAGCCTATAAAACGGGCATTTCCTTGCATGGAAGCGAAGGTGATAGTTTGCAATGATTCATCCATTTTGTTTTGTCGGAAATTACTGAACCAACACAGTAAGTGCAACTCAGTCAGTGGAATTAACTACAGACAAGCTTAATTGGCTAGTATGAACATTAGTGCAATTGATAACATTTATGTTTTTTCCTCCTCCAAGGAATTGCCTTTAGCAGCCGATTTCCTGCTAGGATGTTCTGAGCAGGATAATGTTTTTTATACAGCAGAAAGGTAGTTAGTCTACTCTGTTGTTGGTGGGTGAGGGGCAGCAGAAGAGAGCAACACTGAGGTTTAAAATCACTGGGCGAAAACCCTTCTGTTTTAGCACAGAATTATTTTTTTCTTTGTAACCTACATCATAATGAACTTGGCTTTATCTTTGCTCCCCTTTCTCCCTTTCTACAATAAGGGGTTTTGCCATCTGTTTCACATCCACTGTGTCAGAGCTACATTTCTAACTGGAACAATATCTGTGATACATAATTAAATACGGGAATTTCGCATTGAAAACCTTTTGCTAATTTCTGGACAATCCTTTTCTTGTTGTAATAGGAGCTTATAAAATAAAGAGGTCGTTTAAGTTTTATGTATCTTTGTGATTGAGCAAAGCTGGGAGTATCTTTGGCATTCAATAAACTGTGTGTTTAGCAAAAAAAAGGATTTTATTTCAAAAGACAAATGTAAGCCTTAGCCACGCACAATAGAATATCTTCATGAATATATATTTATTTCAAGAGTAAACACAAGTGGTGGCAATATGTGGTAATCCCATAAGTGAATTATTGCATTAAGCTTTTAAGTCAATGTAATCACATTTTCACTAACTGCTCTTTAATTATTTTATACAATTTGGTGTTTCATAAAGATAACAAGTATGTGTCAATTACAGATGAATAAACTGTCCTTTACCCACTGAATGCTGACAGCTTACTTTTTTCCTCTTCCTTTGGGGTTATCGACTTTACATGAGAGACAAATGGCTTTCCAGGTGCTTCTTATTTTCTAAATGTCATCATACAAATTGGTCTACAAATTATTTAATTGTTCTTTCAGGTAATTTTTATTCTTTCAAGATAATGTAAATAGGAGGAAATGAAAGTGATATGATTTGAAACATTGAAGAATTGTAGAAAGTGAAAAATAATATTCAATCCAAATCTTTAATTACTAGCTGGAATCCTATATGTCAAAAACCTGTGGGAAAAATCTACCTTGTTTGTCTGCATGGACAGAATAAATATTTTTTTCCTTTATATGTGTTTCAGAATCAAGGAATCTGGGAGTGTGAATCTGGGCTCCTGTCTCCTCATTGTTCCATACAGTGAGCTTTCTTTCTATCCATGTCCTCACAGATAGAAAGGGATAACAATACTACCATGAAGTTGTTGTGAGGAACACATTCTCCTCAGATGCTCCTTATTCCCAACTATAAAATAGCTTTCAGGTAATTTACATTGCTTAGTAGGAGGAAGGAGAGTTTTGAAGTTTGAAGCTCATATTTTGCTCATTATTCACTGTGCTGAGTTACAGACTAAGGTCTCTGGGTTATAGATCATGGTTATCTGTGAGCAGAAAACTAGTAACTTAGCAGCCCACCAAACCAGTACTTTAAATTCTTGTTTACATTGACTTAGAGGTGGAGTAAACTGACTTTGTGTTAATAAAAACAATGTGGAATGAGACTGGTTTAGATTTCATTTATAGTAACATGATAATGATTTAGAGAAGTCTACCTGCTAAAAACTAGGAAGTTAGACAAAAGGAAGGGAAACAACTAGGACAGACATATGAAACTGTTAAAGATCTGATGTTACAGAATTATGAGGCCAAAATCAAAGCAAGGGTGGTTTTATGGTTTGGATCTTAAATGTGCCCCCAAAGCTCATGTATTGAAGACTCCGTTCCCAGCTGATGGTACTAATTGGGAGGTGGGGTATAAGTATCTTGGGATCCCGGCTTCCTGTGTGCCCAAGTTTTGCTCCTCTCCACCAGCCTTCCTTCCTTGAGGTGAGTGATCTGCATGCATCATGCCAAAATAAAACTTTCCTCCTTTGAAATTGTTTATCTCAAGTATTTTGTCACAGAGACAGAAAGCTGAGTAACAGGTGGGAAAAAGATGTAAGCAAAAACACCAAAGCTGTTGCTCTCCTGCAAATATTTGCTGAACTTTGGGAATTTGAGCTTCAGTTTCACAACCTTGAAAAAATTGAAGACGGAGGACAAATCCCAGCACCTTGCAAGCTCGGGAGTCAAAGATACAGGTCTTCCCAGTAGCGTGGGGGAACTAAACCAATACTTTTCTGTGTCAGTAAGATCTTGAAAAAAACCTGCTCACTTTCTACCTAGAACAGCAAAACCCCCCGAGAAAGCCATCCCTCTGGAATTGTAGACAAAATTTATATCTATGTTATATATTTTTTAAAATCAGTCAAACTATTTAATTTAACATATTGTGCATATTTAATAGAATTCAAGGTGGTATTTCCAAATATGCATATAATATGCCCTGATCAAATCTGACCTCCTTTTTCCTACCGTACCTGATTTTGCCGGATTAGTACCATAAACTGGGAACAACGGAGTCATCGATTTCATTCTTTGTGGCTGAATAATACGCTCTTATGTATATATGCCATATTTCCTTTATGCACTCATCTGATGATGGACACCTGGGCTAATTTCAGCTATTGTGAATAATGCTACACAGTTGGGCATATTTGATATGCTAATTTTATCTTCTTTGGATATACACACTGAAGTGGGATAGTTAGCTCATGTATGGTGTACATATACTTTCGATTTCTTGAGAAAACTCCATTCTGTTCTCCATAATTGCTTTACTAATTACATTCCCATCAACAGTGTATGAGAGTTCCTTTCCACCATATCCTAGCCAGCATTTATTTCTTGTTTTTTTGATAAGATGCACCCAAGTTATAATGGCTCTTATCTCATTGTAATTTTGATTTCCATTTCTGTGGTGATGAATAATAGTAAAGCTTTTTTCATCGATTTGTTGGACATTTTATTTTTTCTTTTGAGAGGAGTCTATTCAAGTCACTTACTCATCTTCTAATTGGATTACCTGTTAAGCTTTTGGTATTCTTTGTACATTCTGGTTATTAGATTTCTGTCAGATGAATAATTAGCAAATGTTTTGTACCATTCTTAGGTTGTCTTTGACTCTTATTTCCTTAGCTTGCTGAAGCTTTTTAGTTTTATATAGTCCCATTTGTTAACTTTTGTTTTTTGTTTTATTTCTGGGGTCTAATCCAGGGAATCATTGCCGGTCCCACTGTCTTGAAGCCTTTCCCCTATGCTTTCTGCTAGTAGTTTAAGAATTTCAGATCTTACAGTTTGATCTTTGATCCATCTCAAATTGTTTTTTGTACGGACTGAGAGAATTTTCACTCTTCTGCATAAAGAAAATATCTTCTGGATATCTTCATCACAGCACAATTTATTGAAGAAGGTATCTTTCTTCAATGTATGTTTTTGGAACCTTTGTCCAGAATAAGTTAGTTGTGCAGATGCAGTGGGTGCACGCCTGTAATCCCAGAAACTTTGGAGGCTGAGGCTGGAGGATCATGAGTTCAAAGTCAGCCCCAGCAAAAGCAAGGCACTAAGCAACAGTGAGACCCTGTCTCTAAATAAAATACAAAATATGGTTGGGGATGTGGCTCAGTGGTCAAGTTACCATGAGTTCAGTCCCCTGTACACTACCCCCCCACACACACACAAACATGAGTTAGTAGTAGATCTTTATTTCCGGGATCTCTATTGTGTTCTTTGGTCTCTGCGTCTGTTATTATGCCAGTACTATGCAGTATTGGTTACCAAAGTTTGGCAGTGTGTCTTGAAATCGGGAATCATGATGCTTCTAGTTTAGCTCTTTTTGCTCAAGACTACTTTGGCTATTTGTGACTTTTTTTTGTGCTCTTATATAAACTTTAGGATTTTTTTCCTTGTTCTGTGAAGAATGTCATTGGTATTTTGATAGGTATTACAATAAATCTGTAGATCACATTTGGTAATATGGACATTTTACCAAATTTTTTTTTTTTTTAAATTTAAGCTTAATGGTTATACACAGTAGTTGGGTTCATCCTGACAAATTCACACATGCATGGAAATTGATTTCAGTTCATGATCTCCATTTTTTTTCCTTCCTCCTTTCCCTCCCACTCTCCTCTCTCCCTTCTCCTTCCTCTACTAGACTTTCTTTCAGTCACCTATTAATTTGTGTTTGTTTATGTAATCTTTCCCTTTTCTTTATTTTACTCTAGCTTCTGAGTATGGGAGACAACATTCAACCATTGAAATTCAGAGTTCGGCTATTTTCACTTAGCATGACATTTTCCATTTCCATCCGTTTACCTGTAAGTGTCATAATTTTAGTCTTTTTAAAGTCAGAGTAGAAAGTGTGTGTGTGTGTGTGTGTGTGTGTGTGTGTGTGTTACAACTTAATCCATCTATTGAAGTACATCTGGGTTGATTCCATAATTGATCTACAATGAATCATGCTGCTATAAACATTGATGTGGCTGTGTTGTAGTATGCTGATTTTGGATCTTTTGGGAAAATACCCAGGAGTGGGATAGCTGTGTCATATGGTGGTTCCGTCCCTAGCTTTTTGAGGAATCTGCTTTCCAGGAGTGGTTATATTTATCTGCAGTCCTATTAACAATATACAAGTGTTCCTTTCTCCCCACAACCTCACCAGCATTTATTGTTCATATTCTTGATCATTGCCATTATGACTGGAGTGAAATGGAACCTTTGTGTAGTTTTGATTTGCATTTTCCTCATTGCTAGAGCTGTTGAACATTTTTCACATATTTATTGCACTTTTGTTTTTCTTCTGTTGAGAAGTTTCTGTTTAGTTCTTTTGCCTATTTATTGATTGGATTGTTTGTAATTTTGGTGCTAAGTTTTTTGAGTTCTCTGTATATTCTGGGTATTAATCCCCTATTGGAGGACTACCTGGCCAATATCTTCTTTCATTCTATAGGTTTTCTCTTCACACTCTTGATTCCTTAGCTGTGAAGAAGCTTTTTAGTTTCATGGCATCCCACTTATTGATTGCTGGTTTAATTTCTTGTGCTTTGGAGGTATTGTTAAGGAAGTCTGATCCAGCATCTATATGATGGAGTGTTGACGCTATGTTTTCTTTTAGAAGTTGTAAGATTTCTGGTATAGATATTTTACCAATATTAATTTTTCCAGTTCTTGTGTATGGAAGGTTTCCATCTTTTTGTGTCTTCTTCAAATTTTTTTTTCAGCAGTGTTTTGTGACTTCTATCGTAGAACATTTTCACTTCCTTAGTTAAAATTATTCATAAGTATTTTATTTTTGGAAGCTGTTTTAAATGAAATTAATTGCTTTCATGATTTCTTTATCAGAAAATTCATCATTGTCTGGAAAAACTGTTGATTTTTATATGTTCATTAGTATCCTGATAGTTATTGAATTTGATCATTTTTTAATAGTCTGATAGTCATTTTTCCTATATAATCATATCATTTGCAAATAGAGATACATTGCCTTCCTCCCTTCCTATTTGTATGTCTTTATTTATTTCTCTTACCCCATTACTTTGGCTAAAACTTCTAGTACAGTATCAAATAAGAGCTGTGAGAGTGAATATTCTCATCTTGCTTCTGATCTTATGGAAATATTTTCAGCTTTTCCCAATTCAGTCTGATTGGGCTGTGGGTTTATCATAGATAGCCTTTATTATATTGATGTCTTATTATTCTATACCTAGTTTGTTCAGAGATTTTATCATGAAGATTTGTTAGATTTTATCAAATGCTTTTTCTGTATCACAATGTTGAATCAGATTTGTATCCTTAGGATAAAACCAACTTGAACATGTTGAATGATCATTTTTAGCTGATGTTAAAATTTTTTAAAGAAATATTTTTAGTTAGTTACAGATGGATATTATAACTTTATTTTATTAATTTATTTTTTTTATGTGGTGCTGAGGATCGAACCTAGTGCCTCACATATGCTAGGCAAGCATCTTGCCACTGAGCCACAATCTCAGACCCTTGATGTTGAATTTGATGCTAGTATTTTGTTGAGAGTTTTTGCATCTGTGTCCACTAGGGATATTACTATATAGTTTTTGTAATTGGTGTATCCTTGTCTGGTTTTGGTACTAGGATAATGCTGGTCCCACAGGATGAATTTGGATAGTATCCTTTCTTTCAATTCTTCAGATTAGTTTGAAAATAATTAGAATTTTTTTTTAAAGTTTGGTAAAATTCAGCTGGGTGTGGTGGTACATGCCTCTAATTCTAGCAGCTTACAAGGCTAAGGCAAGAGGCTTGCAAGTTCAAAGCCAGCCTGAGCAATTTAGTGAGGCCCTAAGAAACATAATGTGACCCTGTCTCAAAACAATAATATTAAAGCACTGGGGATGTGTCTCAGTAGTTAGGGCCACTAGGTTCAATCCCCAGTACCAAAAAAAAAAAAAAATTGGTAAAATTCAGCAATAAAACCATCCTATTTTTCTTTATTGGAAGACTTTATTACTGATTCAATTTCATTAGTTGTTATTGGTCTATTCATATTTTTAATGCCCTTATAGCTCAATTTTGGTAGGTCATATGTGTTCAAAACTTGGACTTTTTTCCAGGTTCTCTGATTTGTTATCATATACTTTTTCATAACCCTAATGAACCTTTGTATTTTTGTGGTTTCAATTTCAATGTCTCCTTTAGCATCTCTGATTTTAGTTATTTTAGTATTTTTTTTGTTAGTGTAGCTATGAAAGCTTGTCAATTTTGTTTATCTTCTCAAAAAACCAACTCTTGGGGTTGGGGTTGTGGCTCAGTGGCAGAGAGCCTGCCTACCATGTGTGAGGCACTGGGTTTGATTCTCAGCATTACATATGTAAATAAATAAAATAAAGGTCCATTGACAACTAAAAGTATATATATATATATATATATATATATATATATATATTAAAAAACAACTCTTTGCTTCATTGATCTTTTGTATATATTTTTTAAGGCTTTGCTTTATTATTTCTGCTCTTACGATTGTTATTGTTCCTACTAGATTTGGATTTGGTTTGTTGTAGCTTTTTTAAATTCTTGAGAAGCATCATTAGATTTTTTTAAATCTTTCCATTTTTTAATACAGGCATTTATTGCAAGAAACTTCCCTTAGATAGTGCTTTGGCTGTATCCCATAAGTTTGGTAAGTTGTGCTTAATTTTCACTTTTTTTAGAGATTGTTTAATTTCCATTTTGATACCTTTGACTCATTGTTCTTTCAAAAGTGTGCTCACTCCGGGACAGGAGTTATGGCTCAGTGGTAGAGCACTTGCCTAGCATGTGTGAGGCACTGGGTTTGATCCTTAGTACCACATAAAAATAAATAAATAAATAAAGTTATGATGTCCATCTACAATTAAAAATATTTGGAAAAGTGTGTTCATTCTCCATGCATTTGCTTAATTTTCATTGTTGTTGAACTCAAATTTTATTCCATTGTGATTATAAAGGATACAGGATATAATTTTACTTTCTAAAAATTTGTTAAGAATTGTTTTGTGCCCTAATGCATGGTCTATTCTGGAGAAAGTTTCATATGTTGATGAAAAGAATATATATTCTATGGTTTTGGGGTGGAATAGTCTGTAAGTGTCTATGAAGTTCATTGGATCCATAGTATAATTTAACTCTTATGTTTCTTGATTTTTTTTTGTTGGGGGGGGGGTCTGGATGATTTGTCCTTTGATAAAAATAGGGTGTTGAAATTCTCCACTATATTGTATTAGATTCTATATTTCCCTTTATAGAGTCTAATAATATTAAATCTAATAATGCTTGTTTTATGAAATTGGGTGCTCTGATATTAGGTACGCATAGATTTAAAATTGTTATATGCTATAGTTGAATTTATTCTGTGATTGTTCTGTAGTGACTTTCTTTGTCTCAGAGTTTTTGTTTTAAAGTCTATTTTTTCAGATATAAGTATTTAGTGTGGGTGACTTATGAGATGTTCGATGTATTTAATTAAGCATCACATAAAACATAAAAATGGAAATGTTCCAAAGGTAGTTTTGAATGTTGATCCCAAAACTCTTGCTCACTTCAGGATTCCATTTGCTTAATTATTCTCCATCCTTTCACTCTCAATCTGTGTGTATCTTTACTATGAGGTGATTTTCTTGTAGACATCATATGGTTGGGTTTTGTTTTTATGCTCATTCAGCCAGTCTGTATTTTTTAATTGGAGAATTTAACCCATTTGCTTTCAAGATTATTATTGCTAGTTGCAATATTTGTTGGTTTTCTTTTAGTTTTGAATACTCTTTATTCTTTCACTTTTATTCATCTTTGGGGTTTTGTGTGGTTTGTTGTAATGATATAGTTTCATTCTTTTCATTTCTCACTTGTATATCTCCTCTTCTAGTGAAATTAATACTCTCACATGCTTTCAAGATGGTAGTTATCTTTCATTTCTGAATGTAGGACTGCATTAAGATAATTTTGTATGGCTGGTATGGTGGTCATGAATTCCATCAGGTTTGCTTGCTTTGGAAACAAGCATTTTAGATACAGGTGAAGGAAAAACTAATGAACTAAAAGAAAAGTCAAAATAAAATTTTATAGAATGCAGTATGGATAGAAAAAATGAAAAATATAAACCAAGTAGTCAAGAGTCATTTATAATGAATTAAGGAAGGCTAACATGTCTTGAGTATAGTTCCAGAAGAAGAGAAAAGATAGCAAAGTATTTTTGAAGAGATAATGGCAAAGATACAGCTTCAGCCTTTGAAAGATACTGATCTATATTTACAAAAGAAATCCTGAGACTACAAATCAGGATAAATTAAAGGATATCTTCCCATTAATGCTCCAAAGTAAAAATTGCAGAACATCAAAGAGAAATAAATTGCTGCCTCTCTCAAGCATAATATTGGATGAAAGATACAAGTGCAAAGAATTTACATAATATGTTTTAATTCATATAACACTGAAAATCAAAACACCTTGTTTACCAAGGTGTGTGTGTGTGTATGTATATATACATATATATGTATGTGTATATATATATATATATATATATATATATATATATATATANCCAGGTACTAAAACAACAACAACAAATATATATGTATGTGTATATATATATATATATATATATATATATATATATATATATATAGTGTATATATATATACATATTACACACTATACATATATATGGTTGGTAAGACTTTAAAACAAATGAAGTAATGACTTTAACCATCAATATGGTGGTTCTCTATTAAAAAAAGAGGATAGAGGAGTAAGCAAGTGGGGGATTCTGGGTTGCTGCAAAATGTTTGTCTTGACTTAGTTTGTGGTAACATGAATATTTGCAAGATAAAAAATCTTAATATTATACATTTGTTTTACATATTTATGTATATCTCTCACTAATTGTAGTGAAATAAAATTGTCCTGAAAGCATTTAGTAAAACATTTATAAATTTTTGGAGTTCTTTTCAGTTTTAGTCTTTGATTTTTTTCCCCTTATCCTACCAAGTGTTAGTAAGACATATAATTTAATAAACAAATGATCTTAGACAATGAAGTAAGGCATTTATTTTCAGTTAACATCACTGTCATGACTTAATCAGTTTTAATATCCCAATTAAGAATATCCATGTAAGATAATTCTAAATTTTTGAGCTTAGATTGTTGAGTATTTAGTAAGAGAAGCAAAAGGAGGTAGTAGATTTGGTGCAGATAAGTGTTTAATGTGTTGACATGTTAATTTAAGCTTATTGTAAAACATATAGACGGGAATGTTCCATAGGCACCTTTCCATGGTAATTCAAAACTCAAAAGAGATTGTAGAATCAGAGGTTGATTAGTAAGTCATGTTTTGAGAGGCCATCTATGTCAGTACTAGGACTGCCATAACCACAGACAGAATGACTTAAGCCAAGAGAGATTTATTTTCTTTGTTTCTGTAGGTCAAAAGTCTGAGGTCAAGGTGTTGGGCACCATTAGTCCCTCTGAGGGCTGTGAGGGAATGTTCTGCTCCTAGCCTGTCTCTCTGGCTTGTAGATGGCTGTTTTTCCCCTGGTTCCATCCTCTTTTTATAATATAGCAATATATTGAATTTGGGTCCACCTTTATTCAATTATCCTTTAAACAATATTTTCTTCAAATGGGATTACATACATATAGAGATTATAACTTCAACATGTGAACTTTTTTTGTATGGGGTGTGACAGTAAAATACCATGTCCTTGAAATGCACTTTTCTATTCCCAAGAACCTAGCCAAGGTAAGAGAATAATAAGAGTGTGCCTGGATAAGAATCCCCAGATAAATACTATCTTGAAGGATACCTTTATTTCTCCCATATATTGCAAATAGGTCAGCTAGTGTTATCTATATGAACTGCCTTCTTGCATGGATTGCCAGGATAGGAACTCCTTGGTATGCTGGTCATAAAAAGAATAAAACAAACTAAGAAAACTAACAAATGTCACTGCTCCTATAGCCTAATTTAAAAACCCTTTTCCCTGTGATAACTGGCATAGAATTGAAGGCACTGTGAAGAGAATAAGTGCCACCCATTCAACCAGCTACCACAGGACAAAGTGCCTGGAGGGATGACAAGGCTGTTTGGTAAAACACCATGAAGGATGGATGTGTTGTCTATGGTCAATGGAACTTCTATTTTTTTTCCAATAAACCTTATATCTTGTACACAATTTCTGGGTATTTTCTTTGGTGTCTTCGTAACCAATTCCAGTACCCTAGGACAATTGGGATGCAGTGCTGATAGTCTTAGAAATCGGGATCAGGTCCTCATTCCCCAGATGTTGAAGACGGAACACTGTAATGCCAAGACAAGCACACAAAGCAAGTTTTATTTGAGACAGAGAGATTGTAGAATCCTCTGGAGAGGAGCCAGGAGCCAGAGCTGTTGCCCATGGAGTGGGAGTGTCTTGCTTTTTTATAGACACCCACCTCCTTTCTTCCCTGAAAAAGTGCCCAAAGGCAGGAAAAAGTGGTCCTGGGGGTAATTGCTTGTGTTGGAACCTGTGTTCCTTCCGTTCCCCCAGAGGTATTGGCAACAGAGTGAGTGGGGTGGGGGAGAAGTGCTATCTGGAGGTTAGCTCATTTCCTTTTCTTTGATATTTAGCCCCCATCTTTCTGACCCCATCATTTATTATCTATCCTGGCTACCTGTCCTTTGCCTCTCTCTCATTGATATGGGGGTACAATTCAACATGTACTACCATGGTTTGAATCCTGAGACATAGGATCTAATCAATGTATAAGACACATTGAGAAAAAAAATTTCTGGAAAACATTCATATTCAGAAGAGGTAGAAGGGGACAGAGGCTGAGAAGGAGTTCATTTAAAGGAGGAGATGATCAGTGGGTTAAAAAAATGGCACAATATTCAATAAGAACCTATCTAGATTAAGTGAAGCAAATTAATTTTGGTGATGAAGTTATAAATGGAGACCATTGATAGATTTTGTAGAGTGGAGAGGATTGAAAGTGTGACTGAAGCAGGTAAGCGAGTAGGTCTGATGAAGATACAATAAAAATGGAAAGAAAGGAACAAATGTTAAGAATCAGAAGAGTTTTAAGAAGGAACTGCTAAAATAACTATTGGGGTAATTGTGTGAAATAAATGGCAGAGTGACCTTTAAAATGTGCCCTAAGATTGAGCATAAGAGGGTGAATTAAAGATGGCAGATTAGAGGAAGACTGCATTTCCAGTTGCTCTGTGGCTTAGAATTTAAGCAGCAGGAATACTGCTTCTTAGCAAGATGGATGAAGGAAAAAATTCACTGAAATTCAATAATGGACAGTCTTCTAGAGACTCAGAAATTAAGATGGACTGAACAAAGAAGAAGGAAAACACCAGAGCCAAGCCAGATGAGACAGTGGTAGAAGTGCTGGTTTGTCAGAGAAAGGAAGGACACACAGAGGGAAACATAAAAGACAAATTTGGCATCAAAAAACCTGTAGAACACAAAAGTTGCCACTGACCCAGTGGCTGCACAACAAACTGGTGTTTGAAGAGGGCTCTCTGTATCTCAACTGGCAAGTGGAGGGTTGAGGCAGGGAGCCATTTTGAGAAAGCCATGTTGAAGTTTGCTACTTTGGGAGCCTGAGAGATCATAAAAATATTTACCATACTGTCCTGATATGTGTCTACTCTAATCCTTGCATGCACCTAGCAGAACATCAGTAAAACAGGCACAGAAAAGATTGTACATGGGTCGTTTCAAGTCAGAAATATGGAGGGGAGTGCAACTTGCTTTGTCTTTGAGTCTGATGGCTTCCATGTCTAGCTGAAGATGGTCAGGAAATTAAATAGGTGGCATGAATACACTTAGGGACTAAGCCTGATAAGGCCATGTGTTCACAGGCAGTAGAGTGTGTGAGAACTATGGAGGGGTGGTTCCCCTGCCCCACAAGTAGAATTCCTGGGAGAATTTTGATATCCAGATTCCCAGAAGAAATTGGCATCTGTTCAACCCTAAGGGTGTGTTGATTTAGTTTCCTCAGAGCAGATACCACCCAAAAAAGTCCCTAAAGCCTGATTAGACTTGAGCCTCAGCAACTGGAACTCCCTTCCTAGAACTCTGCAATTGTTTCATCCTGGGAGCACATAGATCTGGTCTGTGCAGAAAAATACCTATGGAGAGTACTTCCCATTTCATCCTATATTATACTAATGAGAAAGAAAGTTGAGAGAGATTTCGACCAACTTAAGTTTTTGGCCACTGTAATTAGCTCGGTGAACACACAAAAAAAGGAAGAGTTTAACAATCCCCAGCCCTTGTGTGCACTCTTTCTGTGTCTCTTTCAGTACATAGCCCAAGAAGAAAGGGAAAGAAGGACAGTTGGGTACAGGTAGTGATCATCCATCTTTGTTGACATTTGTGAACACCTCAATATAGACAATTCTTTCATTTTTCATTATGAATTCTTTTTTTATTTTTTTGTTGTTACTATTGCACTGATAGGTTCATGGACACACACATATATACGTGTGTTTCTTTTTTCTTTAATTTTTAAAATAATTGTTATTTTTCCTTGTCTTCAGAGGGTTAGGGTTTTATTTCTTTTCTTTTTTTTTTTTTGTTATTTCTCTTGTTTCGTTCTCTTTTCTTCTCCCTTTAACAGCCAAATTTTCTTGTTCTCTCTCTCTCATCACTTACTTTATTAAAATTTATTTTCTCCTCTTTCATTATAGCCATCACTTGCTAAATACCTTCTGCTTTCTCTCTGTTCACATCTTCAACATTCTAAACTTTTCACATAATAAATTGTATTTTTAATGATCTTTTAGAACTATTTGGTTGATATAACTCATGCCTCCACCACTCATGTTGTTGCAGATATTAGTAAGGTAAATGGCATAGTTGACACCTGTTTGTTCTTTTTTTTTAACTTTGATGCCAGCTCTAGTTTACAGCTATATATTTTTTTTAGCTTTTGGCAATTACTGACCATAACATTCCTATTTTTATGGTAATTAGTCTTACAAATGTCATAGAAGGCAGTGGGTATTAATTTTAATGCTGTTTATTATTTGCTTTTATTGTTGCTATTGTTTGGTTCCCCCTTTTCTGTCAGGTGACTAGCTCACAGGGTAGAAGTGCTCCTACTGACTCTAAACCTACCTGAGGGTGCAAGCCTTACTCCACACACAAATTAGCCACGCTCAAACTTCAACAATATTTTAATACAAAGAATAGAAGAGACAAAAACCCCAAACTAATCACCAGACACCAAGTAGGAATGGGTGGGGTGCCCTCAGCTTCCACTAATAAACATACACATCTACAGCTGAAACAAAGACAATTAACACAAAGGCTGTGGAAACCATACCTATGAGGCATCTCCATCTAGCTCACTAGAATACTTTGACAAGAAAAGGTCAAGCCTAAAAAGGCCCACACATAAAAGTGGGAGAGAAATCCATCCCAATAGATGCATAAAACCCAACACAGGAATACAAGAACTATGAAAAATAAGGTAGCATGCAGCCTCCTAAATTGAAGTAATGAAATATCAGACAATAAATTCAAAATGATGATTATAAAGATAATCAATAAGTTTCAAGAGAACACAGAAAAACAATGGAATGAATTAAGGAAATCAATACAGCATATGAATCAGAAACTCAATAAGGAGACAGATATTGGAAAAGAACCAAACAAAACATATTGAAATGAAAGATACAATAAATCAAAATGTTCAGTTGAAAATCTCTCTAAAAGTATTCACCATGCTGAAGACAGAATCTTAGCTGGAAGACAAAGTGGCTAGTCTTGAATATTGTATCTTATCAAATCATAATGGAATGAAATTAGAAATCAACACCAAAAAAACCCTACAGAAACTATAAACACAAGGAGACTGAACAATACACTTTGGAATGATAAATGGGATATGGAAGAAATCAGGTGAAAAATTTTTAAAAATGTTAGAATCAAATAAGGACAATGATACAATATGGAAGAACGTTTGAACACTATGAAGGTAGTACTAACAGGAAGTTTATGGTTATGAATGTTTACATAAAAAATCAGAAATATCCCAATTAAATAAACTAATGATGCTTCCTTTGCAAGATGCTTGAAAAACAAGAGCAAACCAATCCCAAGAAAAATAGAAGAAAGCAAATAATTAAGATCAGAGCATACATCAATAAAATAGAGAATAAAAATTCAAAGAATCAATGAAAAGTTTGTTCTTTGAAAAGACAAAGATGGATAAACCATTAGTAAAACTAATCACAAGAAAGAGAAAACCTAAGTCAGTAAAATTAGAAATGGAAAAGGAGAAATCACCACAGATATAGAAATCTAGAGAATCTTTAGGTACTATTTCGAAAACATATAGTGCAATAAACTGGAAAACCTAAAAGAAATGGATACATTTCTAGAGACACATGGCCTGCCAAAATTGAAATCAGAGGACATAGAAAACCTAAGTAGACCAATAGCTAGCAATGAGATAGAAGAAGAAATAAAAAAACCTTCCAAACAAAGAAAATCCCACCACCAAATGGATTCTCAGCTGAATTCTACCAGGCTTTTAAAGAACTAATTTCAATACTTCTCAAATTATTCCATGAAATAGAGTTGGAACATTTCCAAATTCTATGAAACCAGTATTACCCTCATATCATGGCCAGATAAGAACATATTAAGGAAAGAAAACTATAGACTAATATCTCTGACAAACTTAGATATAAAAATCCTTAATAAAATGTCAGCAAATTGTATTCAACATCATATTAAGAAGACTGTACATTTTTTACAGAGTTGGTTTTATCTAAGGATTGAAAAGATGTTTTAATGTGTATGGATCAATAAATGTAACTCACCATATAAATAAAGTTAGACCCCGAATAAGTCACCTCAATAGAAAGCTTTCTACAAAATTTGGCACCCATTCATGATAAAAGTACTGAAGAAACTAGGGATGGAAAGAATCTACCTCAACATCATAAAGGCTATGTGTGACAAACCCAAAGGTATCATCATATTAAACAGGGAAAATCTACAAATATTTCCTTTAACGCATGGAAGAGACAAGGATATCTACTCTTGCCACTCCTAGTCAACATAATCCTTGAAACTGTAGCCAGAGCAACCACACAAGAGAATAAATTAAAGGGCTTCAAATAGAAAAAGAAGTCAATGAGCTGTTTGCTAATGACATGATCCTATATCTGGAAGACCCAAAATCTCCCAGAAGACTTCTAGAGTTGATAAATTCAGCAAAGTTGCTGGTTATAAAATCGGCATACGAGAATAATAGCTTTCCTATGTATCAACAATGACTCTATGAAGAAAGAAACCAGGAAAACAATTCCATTTATAATATCCTCAAAACAAAATGAAACAAAACAAAACCCTAGGAATGCATCTAACCAAGGAGGTGAAAAAAACTTTACAATGAACACTATAGAAGACTAAAGAAAGAAATTGAAGATACATGAAGATGGAACGCCTTGCCATGCTCATGGACAGGCAGAATCAATATTGTTAAAATCGTCAACAATCATAAGCAATATGCAGATTTAATGCAATCCCCATCAAAGACCAATTCTTCACAGAAAGAGGCAAACAGTTCTAAAATCAATTTGGAAGAATGAAAGACCCAGAATAGCCAAAGCAATTCTAAGCAAAAAAAGCAATGCTGGAGGCATCACATCTGACTTCAAATTATACTACAGGGTTATAGTAACAAAAACTGTCTGGTTCTGGCATTAAGAGACACTTAGATAAATGGTTCTAGGGAATAGAAAACAGTCAAACCTACACAGATAAAGCCATCTGATCTTTGACAATGATGCCCAAAACATAGAGCCTTGGAGAAAAGACAACCAGTTTTCCTAGCACCATTTGTTTAAAAGGCTATCTCCATGTAGAATAATAGAACTAGATTCATATCTCTCACCTTGCACAAAAGTAAACTAAAAATGAATAAAAAAACCTAGAAATTAGACCAGAAACTATGTAACTTCTTGAATTAAATATAGTGTTAACACTTCTAGCTTATAGGTGCAGACAACAATGTTTCTCATAAGATTCCTAAAGCTCAGGAAATAATGCCAAAAATTAATAAATACAATGAATCAAATTATAAAGTTTATTCATAGCTTTATAAGAATGTGAAGAGACAACCTCCAAAGTGGGAGAAAAATCTTTGCTATCTATTCTGACAGGGTTAGTATACAGACTATTAGACAGAACTCAAATAACAATAAATAGAAAAAATAACTAAACACATTTCTCAAAAGAAGTACAAATTACCAACAAGCGTATGAAAAAAATGTTGAACCACTTTAGCAATCAGGGCAATACAAATCAAAACTACACTGAGATTTCCTCTCACTCCAGTCAGAATGACAGTCATCAAGAACACAATAATAAATGCTGGAGAGAATGTGGAGGAAAAGGAACATTTATATGGCATGATGGGATTGTAAATAAGTTCAACCACTATGGAAATTATGGAAGTTCCTCAAAAGACTAGGAATGAAACCACCAAATGATGTAGCTATATCATTTTTCAGTATTCCATCCTAAAGAATTAAGGTCAATATACTACAGGGATACATTCATATACATATTTTTAGCAGCATAATTCACAAAAGCCAAACTATGGAACCAGCCTAGGTGTCCATGAATGGATGAATGAATAAAGAAAATGTATATGTATGTGTGTAGATATGTATACATACACAGTATGGAGTCTTATTCAGCTATAATTAAGAATAAAATTATGTCATTTTCAGAAAAAATAGATAATATTCTCAATTTCCATGAATTTTAAGTTAAGTAAAATAAGAGAAATTTGAGAGTCATATGTTATCTCTCATATGTGGATGGTAGAGAAGAAGAAAAAGAAAGATGGAGGATTTCATGGAAATTGAAGGGAGATCAGTAGAGTACTGGAAAGGGACCGGAGAAGGGAGGAGGGGAGGAAAAAAGAAAATGCTGTGGGAATGATAATGGCCAATATTTCAACATTGGGTGCAGGTACAAGTATGTAACAATGAATCCCACCATTATGTACAATTATAATGCACTAGTAAAAAAAATATGAAGAAAAAAGCACAAGAAACTTTCATAACACAATTTATTTTTTATTTTCAGACAATCAAAATTCAAATTTTAGATATATAAAAAATTAGAACTTCTTTTCCATAATTCAAAAAGATACTATTTAACATTTTCTGCATTTATTTCTAGTATAAACGTTATTACAAAACAAACTCTTCTGCCCATACTGATGCTATTGTTCCTTCACTATTGACCTTTCCTCTGACAGTGGGTCATTAAGTGTACAGACACTTAAGCCACATCCTTTTAAAGCAAGAAAGAGACATTTGACTATTGTTCTTTTTGATGGATAGGCTTTTAACCTATGTACAGTAGCTATGCAGTATGTTTTAATTATCCAATGGTTTTATCCCATTGACGCACTATTACAAAAGAGCTAAAGTAAAATCCTTAGTGAGAAATTCCAGAACAAAGTGAGCCTACTTCCTAGAAAAAAATGTTATTTTCAAGAATTCTATTTAATATTTGATAATTGGTAGTATTAATTTATATTCCCACACCCACACACATATATACTCTTTCTCTTACAATGATACTAATCATAGATACTTTGAAATCTGAAAAGGTAAAAAAACCTTTCATACATAATTACTGGTTCTTTATGAAAATGAGAAAAATTCATAGAAAGGCAACAAATATAAGTATAATGCATCAGCATTTTGTTAGACTCTTGACTTTTAGCTCCAATGTAAGCCAGATCTTATCTATGGTAATTAATATTACCATGAAAAAGTTCTAGCAAACATTATTAAAGCTTTGTTATTATTTTTCAGTACTAGTCAAATTTGACCAAATAAAATAAAAGACTATTAACATGGCTAGCACATTTTCCCTTTGCAATAATTCATTGAGGATTAGTCTGGGTTAACAGTTTCAAATGATGGGAAGTATTCCTTATCCAAGTGTTTCCCAGTTTTAGAAGTGTGTCTAAGTCGATGCATGTTTTGTTATATTGAATTACATCTCAACATAAATAGTTGCAACAGTAAAACCTATTTATGGCTACTATTATTTACATTTTTATTTAGTGTAAAATATATTTGAGCTCAACAAAATTATTTACTAAATCATTCATTCAGTATTCATTGAGCATATAGTAAATGCCAAGTTTTTTTCTAGGTACTGAGATTCAGTTGTGAATTAAATACACAAAGGTCTTTGCCTAATTGAACTTACATTCTAGTACCAAAGACAGAATAATTAAATAAATTAAGTGTATTAAATTAAAATATATACTAATGAGGTGGCAAATGCAACAAAGAAAAATAAAGCATAAAATGGATATAGAGAAGGAGGGGGTGTTAGCTGAGGTTTATAATTTAAGGTATGTTATTTAGTAAAAGTCTCACTGAGAAGGCAGTATCTAAACAAATGAGAAGAAGGACTGATACCTGGGAGAATTAGCAATTACATTAAAGCATATAATTTATTTGAAAGAAATGTAAAAGACTTCCAATTTATTTTGAAGTTTGGTATAAAATATTATATTGCCAAAGTTTTATGCTATTGATCTATTGTTGTGGACGTATATAAAAAACATATGCAAATTATCCCGAGTTTTACCTTTCATATAGGGAGGATTTGAGTCATTAAAGCAATAGTGTAACAATAACTCTGAAGAAGTTATTTTGAAGGATAAATAAAATATCCCATGTAGGAATGGATACCACCTATTCACAAAATATGTCATCAAATCCTATGTTTCAATGACATTAGGGAGCACATGCTGTGGATATCTCAGCAGAGAATATTCCAGGGAGCCGAAACAGCATGGCAATGGTGAATTGTGAGTGGAATTCTGAGTGGAAATTTTGCCTGCAAAGTTCCCACAACTGTAGTGAGGCCCTTGAGTTTGGAGAGGAGAAAATTCATGGAAACAGGTGAGCTTGGAGTTTGGGGCTGGTGGAGCTGGGCTTTTAGGCCATATTTAAGGGTGTTGGTTTTATTGGAAGTGAAATGGAGACTTCTGCAATTTTCTGAGTAGAAGAATGCAGTATATGCATGAGTTTTCACAGAAACACTTGGCCAAGGGTTCTGAGTTAGTCTCTCTACTTAAACACTGGTCTAACTGGAAGTCTACAGTGGTAATTTAGGTGAGAAGTGATACTGGCATCATTGAGGGGAGTCAAGGTTGAAGGGAATTAGGTTGAAGTGATGCAGGCATCACTGAGGGAAGTCAGGTTGTAGAGACAACGAGAAAAGATAGAACTATATTGACTTATTTGAAAGGAAAGTTAATAGAATTCTCTGGTCAAATGAGAAGGAGTGGATGAGAGAATGAGTAGTGAAACACGGCTTCAAATTTTGGAGTGAGCTAACTGGAAGGCCAGGATTGTTATTAATTGACAGGGGAATGACACTATGTGACCTCCCTATATGAGAAGCACATGTGAAAAGAGTTGGACACACTGACTTTGATCTTTTCAGTGGACATATAAGTGAAGATATTTAGTATAAGTCTGGAGGTTGTGGAAAATCCAGGCTGTATATACACTCTTGCAAGTCTGGAGTGCATAAAATGCTATTTAAATTAGTAGAATTTAGATACCATCTTCAAGGACTGAATTTGTATAGAAAAAAAATATCTAAATTTGAACCTTGGGCCTCTCATATTAAGTTATAGGGATGAGAAAGAATCAGAAGAATTAAAAGAAGTCAGTGTTTTACCAACTTTTCTTTGACTTTAATCTGGGAGTGAGTGAGCTCTCTGCTCTAGCACTGTCTGTGTTTGCCCACCCTCCAAATCCCTGCTCAGTAGGAAAATATGATACTTATTCTGGTGTCAGATATAAATTTTCATGGCCTGCAGTAAGTATATTACCTTAAACAGACAAATGTATTTAACATACTTAAATCTGTTAGACTCTGTCCTCTTTGAACATAATTAAAGGACTCAGTGAATAGACTAAGCATATTTGATGGGGAAAGAGCATGTGTATAAAAATTACCATGCATATTGGTAAAGCCCTCTGTTAAGAAAGATATTATTTATTTCATTCCGAGTCATTGAGAAATTTGAGTACATAAAGAGGAAGAAAAGAGGGGTTGGTCTCTATATTTCTCCCCTGTCCTGGGATTTTTCTGTTTCTCTGGAGAAAATATACTAAAGCCTTATTTTCCCTTGAGCTACTGAAGTGTTTTCTTGGTATCAGGTAGGAGCAGATGAGAAGCAGGATGGACTTATCAAAGCTATGGATTGGGCTTCCCTTTATCATGTCTGTCTGACTAGCACCAGAGACACCTTTAATTGGGTGCAAAGTAGGGTCAAGAAAGCTATCAGGTCTTCTTACACCCTAACTTGAACTCTCATTCTTCTTACACCAAAACTATCTATGACTTATGAATGGCCATTATTTTTTTTTTGTTCTAAGACATATTTTTCAATATTCTCAATTTAATGTACTTCCTGCTTATTTGTATGTTTGGTAAGTTCATAGTAAAAATGTATATCATTAAAGTATTATGAATCCTTGTGAATAATAAAACTATTACTGTAACTGTGTTACATTTACCTAAATATGACAGTTAAATATTTCTCTAAGAAGATGACTGTCAACATAAGAAAAGGGTTCTTTGTTTCAAAATATGTTAATGTTCAAAGTACATTTTGTTGCTAAAGGAAAGACAATTACAATATTTAATCACAGTATTTGAGTTTCTTGAGGTATTAAGTCTTCTGAAATGATTAAAAGAGCACATTGACACATATTTGGTTTTCAATCCTTAGCTGTTTTAGTTCCTGGCTTTCCTGTTTGCACAGGGCGGCAAGATGGCATGGTCTGGGTTTTGTATAAGCTGAACTTGATCCAAAATAGAAAATGTTAGAGAAATAAGACACTAAAGTGACTTGATGGAGAATTCATCTCTGTTGCACTGTGATATTTACCTTTGTTCTTTCATCACCAAGATTGACACACCTAGCAATGTAATGAGGGGATATAAAAGCTACAGTGAGAGATGCTCCTGTGGGCCTATCTCCCCACAATGACTAGCTTCTCTTTCTAGGTCCCAAATCAGCATCATGAAATTGATCTTTTTGTACTCCATTGTGGCGCTTTGCGTCTTCTGCAAGGGTAAGGAACCAGCTTAAAGAATCTTTTCGGTTTGATGGATCCATATTTATTTGCTTTAATGTTAAGTGTTCTCTACTTCACTTTTTTTTCTCCTAAGGAAATTGTTTTTTGTACTTCAGAGTAGGATAATATGTAAGAAAACCATATTTTCATGTTTCTGAGTATTACTTCAGCTTTAATAGGTTTGTCTTAAAGGTGTGTGTGTGTGTGTGTGTGTGTGTGTGTGTGTGTGTTACAATGTTACTGTTAATCATTACTCATTTTCCTCCCAGTTTGTTTTCATGGCTCTAACACATATTTCAGGTTAAGACTAGAAGCCCATACTGATAACGGCGTTTTTCACAAATCAGCAAAGCATGACTAATTAAAAGATTGATCCATTACCAAGACAAAATTTAATAGGAGAAAACATTTTGTAAGCTTACATATTTATTGGATATTTCAGATAATTTTAATTTGTGAAACTAACTGAAAGGCAAGACATCATTAATTTTGGTAAAATTAAAAATTGAGCAAAATGAAAAAGCCTTTAGAAAAAAATGTATTTCTTACCTTTTAGTCCTGTTTCTGAAAAGAGTAGCAAGAGCGTTTTTCAAACCTATGGGAAAAAAGTTAGTAAAGGAAATATATTTTCAATCTTAACGTCATTGGTTTCTCAATTTTGGGATCAGACAAAGCGCCCATTTTACTTTTCTCTGTGAAACCAGAATATAGAGGATTATAATTATTTGTTATGAATATAAGAGAAAACATTTCTATCTTTAATGTAACTGATTGGGAAATTGTCTGATGGACCATTACAAAATGATTACCACTAGTAATGGTGACTTTCATAATCTTAGTTTTGCTATATTCTTTGCTTCTACTTTGCATAAAATATAAATATTATTTGTATTTTACATAAATGTGTCATTACTTTGTTCTGTGTTTTGTTACTTAAATATTTGCAAAGCATTTATTAAATGATATTATAACAAAATGTACTTTAAAAGCATTTGTTAAAGTATATTCACACTACAATTGACTAATATTTTAAAAGAAATTCCCAGTTCTCCATGATAGTTCTGGGAAATGATTGAGTATTTTGATAGGCTTTCCATAGGTTTATTAAAAAATCCCAAATCTATTTATTTATAAGGATTTGGTAAGAATTAAGGAACATACCTAGATAAAAGCTCTTTGAAGAAATTCTAGGTACTCAAATTGAAATAAATATTTGTTGACCTTAGTCAATGAATGAATGTTTCAAACACAGTCTCTTCCATTTTTGATGTGTTACAGATTAATAAAATCTGGGGACCTGGAATTTAGTGAGGCAGATATTTAGGCGGCATCTTTATAATCAATCAAAGAAAAATTTGTACTATTTAAATAACCATACTGTATAGAAAGAAAGAAAAACAATTAAAAACCAGTTTTAACTGGCTAAGTGGGAAAACTTTAGTTATAAGAAATATAGATATGACAACAGACACACACACACAAAAAACAAATGTTTATCTTTTTCTCAGGCTATTCTCTATTTCACTTGTATAAAATCCATATAATTGACAGGTCAGAGGATATATTTCAGATCAATAGTTGTAGTTGTGCAAAAAAAAAAAAAGTATTAACTAGTAGAAATTGGTGAGTTTGATTTATTTGGCCATGTATATTTCCAAGACTGAGTTGAAATTTTATAATTTGATTTGATTTTTTTGCTTTATTTATTTATTTTAATTTTTTTTATTAGTTGCTCAAAACATTACAATTATCTTGACATATCATACATTTGATTCAAGTGGAGTATGAATTCTTATTTTTCCACGTGTACAGATTGCAGTATCACATTGGTTTTACAGCCACGTTTATACATACAGCCATATTAGTGTCTATTGTATTCTGCTACCCTTCCTATTTATAATTTGATTTTAAATGTGTGATAGATAAATGCATTACCTGGATCATATAGGTAAGTTTTGTTAAATAAGATAGTTCAATATAATAAATTTATACCGAAATATCACAGTTATCAGATATAAAAAGGAGATTACTTGTGTTGAATTTTAAGGGGTTAATAGAAACAAGAATAGTACCATTCTCATAGTCTTAAAATATGATATGGAGAACTACAAAATAATATATTATTGCTCTTTTTAATTTTTTTTATAGATGGGGAAACACTATTTAGTAAGTCAAAATCAGGTCAGTATCTTTTGGAAATTTATACTTGGAGATATCATGGTATATTCTGAACCTACTTCTGGACCCAGAAAATGAATGTGTTTTACACCCACTCATTTTGTGACTGAGCTACTTTGTTTCTTCATTTATCCCACGTTTGCAAACTCTTCAAGGATGGGGTTTTAGTCTATGTTGTTCACTCTGTATTTGTAAAGCTGGAATATTGGCTGCCACAAAGCAGGTACTCAGCATATAGTTTTAAATTATACATATATATATATAATAGACAACTTGGGATTATTGACACATGATTAATTTTGCATACAAACATTTTCTGCCTGAAAGTAACCAAATACTTTTCAAGGTAAGCTTTCTGAAATAATCCACAGAGTCTTTTTACCCAAGAAGATAACAGGTTTCTGAATATAGCTTAATTTTTTTTAGGACATCAAAATGAGTGCCGTTTTTCATATCACATATCACAATGATGCTCTTTGGATCACTGAATTCAAGAAAGTTTGCTCCTTCTCTACACATGGTTTCTGTATTTGCTTTTGAGTGGCCTTTTTGTCTACTCACTATGTTCAACATCTGGCTCTGCATCCTGCTAGGATTCTTGTGTCTGCTTTTTGTTCCCAGTTCTAATTCTTACTGCCTTTAGTCTACTCTGATGAGAACACTATTGATTCATAGTCATTAGCCTTATATCTGGGGTAAGAATGTGCATTCTGAGTGAGGCCCTGAGGAATTTTCTTGACTGGCAAAGTTAATAAGACAGTTCCCATTTCTGAAATCATATCTTAGCAAAAGACCATATGCCTGGACTTTTTATTTGAATAATGTGGTTAGTTAGGATTTAGGGTATTTGTGAAATTAGAGTATTAAAACTGTATTAAAAAGAGACTCAAACTAAATATATTGTCTAAGATTTTTTTTTGAGGTTTCTTGAGTACATCATCAACACAAAACATGCTAAATTTTATTATTGTTAAATATTTTATTTCACATAGTCACTTTGTTCTTCTGGAGATCGATGTTTGGATGCATTGGATAAAAATATTTTTATCTCTTTAAATGTAATTTAATTGTGTTTATCTGTAAATTAAACCTTTTTTGTAAAGTAGTTATTCTGTAAAATTTTTAACTTACACTTAAAATAGCTTCATAAGCTTGTAAATTTAAGTGCCACTTATTTAAATATGGAGAAAATTCACTTTGATTCATAATAATGTTTAAAATGCTAGTATGTTGTATATTTGTGAACTTGTTATCCAGTAATAAAATAGAAATTGAAGACTTTTGAATCAGATTAAGTAAATTCAGTTTACTCAGTATTTTTGTCATAAGAAAATGTCTGAATTAATATTTCTTCATTTCACCAGTATAATAATAATCAATGTTCTGAAGCATATTTTAAGTAATTCAAGTATTTTGTACTGTATTTTGCTGCATTCTAATTTGTGCATCTAGACTGTGTGTTGGATAGTCCGGAGAATTGGAGGAACTTCCTTATTTTATTTTATTTTTTTACTTCCTGGAGAGGTACAAATGCACCAAGGTTGATGGATAATTAGTATATTCATGTCTGAGTATTGACTTCAAATCAACATTTCTCTGTGGGATCTCAAGGACAAGAAATGACTCTAATCAAAGTTCACTTCCTATCGGAAATCTGATTTTTAGGGACACTGCTAATGGCTGTAATTCTTTTTTTTTTTCCTCCAGATGATAAAGTAAAAAGATCAAGTAAGTGCTTTGTTTTATTTTCTTAAACTGTTTACATTGAAAACCAGTAGGGTGGCCATGCTTTTCTTTGGAGAGAAGGTATATCTCTTCAGGAAAAATCCTTAAGATATTTAAAACTTAATACTCCTTATTAAGTTCCAAGCAAACATACTTTAGTGTGTTTCTGTATAATCTGGGCTAGATCTTTTATCATTTAATTAGTATTTCAAAAGGGGTGAAATTAAAAATGGAAAATTGCTGTGGGTGTTTGCTTTTCCAAAATATCTTAAATTTATGAGAGGCATGAGCATGTAGATATGAGGTTTTACTTGCCTCTATTTTTGTTGGCAGAACAGGCTCTTGTTTTTTTTTTTTTTTTTCCAAGATTAATTTATAAATGATCGTTTCCATTAACATTGATGGCATCCCAGTAGTGTTTCTGGAGGCCTTACAGTGACTGAACATTAATTAGCATCAACCATTTTCTGTTGTTGTTGTTATTATTATTTCCTTACCAATCATCTTGAAAAGTAAGCTTCAAGAAATCAACAGCAGTGCTTTTACAGAATTTTTCTTAAACTCATCAGTAAGATTTTTGCTAATATGTCAATATCGATTTGATTTCATATGTCATTTTAGTTCCCTGCCTCTTTTTTCAACTTAAATGCAAAAATTTAATTGGAAAATGTTTCCTTTGAGGTTAAATGTAAGCTGAAATTGAGCAGCAGAAAAGTTGGCTCACAAAGATAGTTAGCCATCATACCTATGGAGATGACTCATGAAGTTCTATCATGACGAAGTGTCAGGGTTTCTCTACCTCCAAGTATACAAAGTTCAGTTTTTACTTTAATAGATGGGAACATATGGATCTTTAATATTCTTCTAGAGACCCCATTCAGGAAATTATAATTAGACAAAGGAACACTTGGAATTCTATTGCTCTCTGAAAATCCACTGAAATTCTGAGCAAGTGAATTTATTCCTAAGTAAGAAGTAAATGGGAAAGTTTCCATCAGGTCATGAGAAGGCAATTTTGTGGTACATACAGATTATTCAGTTTTCACAGCTATTCTCTTCTTTCTTGAGGTCTTAGAACCATGACAAGAATAGATGGATAAAGTGATTCAGTCAGGTATTGGTATATATGGTTCCATGTGTGGCTAGAATAACAGGACTTACACAAAATAAAATGTGGCTTTTCATAGTGTCATAGAGTTCCTTCATATTTTGAGCAAGCAGTACTATTTTCACCCAAAATCTGTTGTTCCTGTTAGGTGGTGATTTCCTCGGTAGCTTATTCTCTGGTGTCTCAAGCAGCCCAAAGAAATCTCTTGTTGACTCACTCTTTAACTTTGAACATGAAGTTCCTGAAGGAGCTGAATCCAGGCCTAGAGGACTTAGGGACACTGAGAATTCCAAGTCAGAAGACAACCCAAGAGGTACTGTTAGGGAAATAAAAGCTTTCCTAGAAAACAAGTGCCTTTCCCTTTTCTTTTCCATTTGTGATAAACTTTATTTGTAGCAACTGGTCTTATTAGTAATAGTAGCAACTAGTAGCAATAATTCCAATGTCAATGAGAGTCATGAATTCAGACATTAGACTTTTGGCAACAATATTGACATAATTTATTTTTATTTAAACATTTTCTTAAGCTGTCTTTATGCATGGTGTTTTTATTATAAAGATCCATCATTCTGTGACATTTTTTTCACTGTATAAATTATTGATTTAAAATACTTCCCCTACCCAAATTTGACATAGGGTCTCTTCACCCGGGATTCTATATCCAGGCCCAACTAATTTTCTATATCTAGTTCTCCTTTTAAATTACATTCTCAATTTTCTGAATAATATTCTAAAGCAGGGTTTCTAAACAGTTCATGGCTTGTGTGGTTTTTTTGGTTGAGAATAGTTAAACTCTTTTAGGTGAGACATACTCTATCTGGTTCAACGTATTTCTCTCTATTCAACCTATCCTCTCTCACTTGCCTAAGGTTTCTCTTTTGTAGTTTGTGCCCCCTGAAAAATGGGAAAGAAAGGAGTTTTGTGAGGAAACTCACTTTTGATATTTTACATTAACACTTAATATTTGAGTTCAAGTGGTCATAGTTGAAAAGGGAGAAACAGCGTTGATTATAGAGTTATGGTTGAAATATCTTTAGGAAGGACACAAATGTTGCTTCTCTCTCCTGTTACCTATTTTGGATTGATAAAGTCAGTGTGACCAATTGCATAGAGAACCTTTATTTGCTCTCATTTTGTAATACAGAGATATTTGTCATATTGAAATAATTGTTTTCTCACGTTCTATAGAGCCCAGTGAAATTTTATCTTAAATGATTCCATTGTTTCTTCATTTTTTCTTATGGAAGCCTCTCAATACACATGGTAAATGGATTGCCATGCCTCTGATTATATTATGTAGAATTATATATTGAAAGATATATGAAGGGAGGTAAAGAAATACACCAAAAAGTGTTAAGGTAGTTTATTTAATTGACTAACATTAATAGATGATTTTCTTGGGTGAATGAATGCAATCTGATAATGCTTATATTTTTGTGTGGTAGATGAACCCAGTTCAGCAAGTGGTATTGTCAACAGTGTCCCTGGTGGTAAAGAATTTCTTGGTACTACTTCAGATAAAAATAAAATTGGTAGGGGTCCATCTGGTCAAATTGGATTTGAAGTGAATGCTGGCTATGGTTCTGCTGCCAGGGAAACAGGTATTTGAAGTTGTTTTTTAGTTTCTGTTTTCTACTGGAGGAAAAAAAAAATAAAAGCAGGGATTTGTGTTTTTGTTGTTGTTGTTTTTTTTTTTATTGTTTTGTTTGTTTTTTGAGTATTTCAGATTTAGTGTTAGAGGAATTCATGGAAAAGAATTGTAAACTGTGTTTTGTTCTTAAAGGATTGTGTTATATTTGGCAGAAATCAACAATATCAATAATTTAGTGAAGAAACAAGAGGATTTAAGACTCTTATTGAAGGAACTTGGGTCAAGGAAAAAAGACCTAATTTCTGTCCCCAGTATTTCTCACTAATCTACTTAAACCATCTTGTTTCCAAGTTTTGTTATCTGGAAAAATTTTCAGCTCATGTTTCTGTATAACATTTATACAGTGCTACTTTTCTGAGCTTTATTACTCATATTGGGCAGTCTTCTTGAAAACACAATGCCAGAAGAAAGTAAATTTGTAAAAGTATGCACAAGTAGCTTTCCATATTCAGAAATTAAAGCCAGTGAAGGAAATGAAAGTTAATAAAGTACTGTCACTCTAGGCATTTTTGCGTCAGAGCAATTTACCTTGAAAGGTTTAGACATTGGTAGAAACAGGAAGAACAGAAATGAGTTCATTGGTTGTAAATCCATGAGCCTTGGGACTCATAGCAACAGCTCAAGAATTCTGATACATATTCTTAAATAAAAATAAAAAATAAAAAACTTTTTTATTTGATTATTGCTCCTGAGAGTATTTTAATTTTCCATTATGTAGAAAACATTTTGCATTTTGATTTTTGCCCTTGGTGGTGCAAAGAAGGGTAAATTGAGATTTGTTTTGATAATTCTGGCTCACGTGGAATTGATGTTGGTGGTCCTGAACTAAAAGACAAGACGTTGGTGAAAACGAAATAGGAAATACCGTAAAATCAAATTCCAGTTATCTAAATAATACTACTTGTTTTTTTTCATTAAAAGTAAAGAATTACATGATATTTAAATATTCCCTAGTGACAATATTGTTTTATTTCAGCAGATAGCACCGGCACAATAAGTGGGGTTAGACTTAGTAGTAGTGGCTGCAGAGATTTGGCATTTGGTTTAGGCACATCTGTACAAAAGGGATTGGAAATTAGCAGCAGTAGATTTATCAAAGGTAAAACTAATCTTTGAATCTGATGGCTGTAGCTCAGGTAGTCCAATTAATACTCATTTTTGAAAATTATAAATGAATTAGTTGGTTAAAATATTCTTCTTCTAATACCATTTAATAACCAACAACTAATTAATGTTAAGTTTAATATCATTTTGATTTTTCTGTTATTTGGAACCAAGTTTTCTTTGGTTTGGAGCTTGGAGTAGGGAAGGGTGATGCTGCACTTGGTTTTGGAGTTTCTGGTATCAATTTATTTGGTGATAGTGGTATTACTAGCAAAACAGTTGAAGGAGACCAAATGGGTAGTTCTGGAGAATGTATTTCCAATAATCTAGGTATTGATATCTAATATTTATGAATAAAAATTTCAGAATCATAAAATATTTTCAATATGCTCTGTGACAGACCTTTTATGTTCTGCAGGTGATACTACTTTGAGAAGTGAGAATCAGTATGGTGGTGGTAGATATGGAAATATGATATCCAATTTATTGGCTTCTATTGAGAAGGGACTTGGAATCAATAAAATTGGTTGGAATGAATTGAGTGACAGTGCATCTGTTGGGGCCCAAGTCAAAGGCCCTGGACTTGAGGCCAGTAGCTCAGGTATTCTTCCCAGCCTCTGTTACTAAGTTACTTGACTGAGTTTCAAATATTTATTGTTGTATGTAATAACATTTTGATTTTTCTATTAGTAGGAAAGCAAAGTTCTCTTGATTTAAAACTTGGAGGAAATAAGGTTGGAGCTCAAATTGGTCTTGGATTATCTATTTCAAATCAGTTTGGTGACAATGCCCTTAGTGATCATGGAATCAAAGGTACTGGAGAACATAGCTAGTGGTTTAATTGTTGATAGATAATTTCTGTACATAAAAAAAGGTTTAATCATAGACTTATTGAACTATGTTTTGATGACAGTAATTTTACATTCTGCAGGTGTTACCACTACAAAAAAGAGGGATAATATTGGCATATTAGGAATATTAGGCCTTGGTTCTAAGAAATCTGATCCAAAGGAACCTGAAAGCAGTGGATCTGATGCCAGTGGCTCAGGTAGCTGAATTTTGGACTGTGCTTCATAAAAATCTAAGTTGATTTCAACCTTTAATCCATTATTTTAGTAACATTTTATTTCTCTGCCAGTGAAAAAGCCCTGGTTACTTGATTTTGGATCTGGAGAAAGGAAGGGTAGAGATGTTGGTCTTGGAGATTCTAGTTCAAACACAGTTGCTGACAATGGACTTAGTGAAAATGGAACAAAAGGTACTAGAGAATCTACTCCAAGTGGTGTGGTTGCTGATAGTTAATCTCTCTATATAAAAATTTCCAAATAATAAAATTTATTAAATGTCTTCTGATAACAAGTTTAATATTCTGATAGGAATATCAGTTCAAAATTGGGGTGAACATATTGGAAAATTTGAATTTGGTGTTGAGACATTTGGTGAAAAGGAATTTGGAGGCACAGGGGATTGGTGAAATGGGTAGCAGAATGTCTATTGAGTTTGAATCTACAAGTCTCAGGTCAGATGCCCATTAGTGCAGGTGTTGTGCTAATCTGGACTCTTTCAGAGAAATTGAAATAGATTTCAACGTTTCATAAACTTTTAAAAGAACATTCAATTTTTTTTCCATTAGAGGGAGAGACCTTGTTTTGGGTCATTGCAAATGGAGATGAAAAGGGTAGTGTTGGAGTGATTCTAGTTCAAATCAACTCCATGACAATGGACATAGTGGTGTAGACCTTGATGGAACTAAAGTAGGTGGTTCTGAAGGTTCTAGATACTCCAGTACTCTAGGTACTTACAATTAATTTCTGTGCACAGAACAATTCTGAGTTGCATGATTGAAAGTAATTCTTGTGACCGTCATTTTGTGTTCAGCAGGTGGCTCAAGTGAAAAAAGTGGGGTTGAATATTCTGGTGTTCTCTCTGAAGATTCAGGCGCCAATCTGGGGTCATCTGATCAACAGGGATTTGGCATCAGTGCAACTGATGGGAATGGAAAGAGTAGCAGTGGATCTAATGGGGCTGGATACTTGAGCCCTGGATCTGATATCAGTGGCTCAGGTATTTTAACCTAGGCTCTATTCCCAAGAAATAACAACTCATTTCTTCCTTCCTTATCTTTTTTAATTACATTTTGATTTTCCATTAGGAAGCAACACTTTGTATTCTGGTTCTGAAAGTGATAGAGGAAGGAAGGGTGCAGCTGAATTTGGTGCTTCTGGAGTGAACGAACTTGGTGAAACTGGCCTTAGTGGTACAGGTACTTGTGATACTGGAAAGGATGTTACTGATCTGGTTCCTTGGCTTAGACATTAAGATTTATTTCTGATGATTACAAAGTTGGGATTATAAGATGCATTTGAAAAATAAAAATTGTAAACATTATTAAGAGCAAATTAAAAAGCAAGCCAGAATCCTGAAATGTTGAAATGTATTTAGATATGATCAAGCAAAAGCATTTGTCAGCACAGAATTTAAACTGACTTTATGATTGTGAGCATGTCAATTTGGAATTCCTTTTGTTGCCTTTAAGCAGAAATGATTTGGAATCAGTTGAAGAGATGGGTAGAGTAGCAGCCATTGTTCTGGGCTCAAAGTTAATATCCTGGAGCTGGACTTGAGAGTTTTTTCTTTTCAGATTCATTTCTGAGATGAATAAACAAGTTTTATCCCTTTTGAAAATCTCATAAAGTTTAATTTCAGCTTAAGGGAGACATTAAGTTGAATTGTCTTGTTAAAATAATGTTTCTTAGTGATAGGAGGCTGGTTCTGATACTGTTAGCAGTGTGGGAATGTCTTGGGGGCCACTAGAGGTGATGATCATAATTGTGTATCGTAGACTCTTCCAAATGAAATGGATATTTGGAGAAACATTCAGGATCAATCTTTAGAAGTAAACTTCAGGATTAATGTCTGTTTTATGAAGTGAAATCTAATTAACAAGAGATATGGTGGAGTTTAGTAATGATTGACCTAACTCAGGATTGACTCTCAATGAGTCTCTTCAAAAAAGGCTTGCTTAGCTGGGCGCAGTGGCTCATGTCTATAATCCCCAGTGGCTAGAGAGACTGAGGCAGGAGGATTGTGAGTTTGAGGTCAGATTTAGCAATTAAGGGAGGCCCTAAGCAACTTGGATCCTATCTTTAAAAATGGGCTGGGGATGTATCTCATGGTAATTCACCTCTGGTTTCAATCCCCAGGCCCCCTCCCTCCCCAAATAATAAGTTTGCTTATATAGAAATAATATTTTATTCTTTAGTTGTTCTTAATCTTTGAAGTTAACTCTTCAGTGGAACTAATAAAACTGAAATCATTCACTATTTATGAATGAATGATCTTGTTTAATTACAGTCAGTACAGGTGGTTTGAATAACACATTTTGAATCCCAGATTTACTGGCATTAACTCAAGTATTTAAATTTAGGATTTGTTCCTGAGAAATGTATTTAAAATTAATTATCTATTATCTTTCTATTGTGAAGTGCTTACCAATTTGAGATTTTTCTGCTACTTGGATGTCAAAATATGATTGCTTTGATTTTCCACATGAGGTCTATTTTTAGTAAGTGGTGCTCTTTCTGGTAGTGTTACCAATGGCAGTAAATCCAGTGGCTTAGCAATTGGAAGTTCTATATCTCTTGACATTCATGAAGGCATCAGTTCATGTAGATTAGTGATTTCATATTTCCAGTTTCTATGAATGAGAATCCTCTTGAAATGGTACCTAGTTATCCAAATGCAAAACAATTCAAAATAGGAGAAAGTTGACTTGAAACTTGGATAGGATACCTTGAGCCCCATCTACTCAACCCTTTTCTCTTCCTGGACAAGTTTTAAGACAATTGATCTGGAATAAATTAATTTGGTGTCACTTAATTTAGTGGTAAGTCATTTAATTTTGTAATTCCAGCAGGTGTTTGAAGACACATTTTTTTGGGTCTTATACAGCTTTATGTGGTATAAGTCAGCTAGTATTAGCATTTGTTAATGTGGATCCATGATTTATCCATAAGTTTGTTTAAAAACTTTTACCACGTAAAATTATATGCAGACAGTAGCCTAATCATTTTGTATTAAAATAGGTGTCAAAAACTCATCTAAAGACGGCAAATCTGGATCACACAGTACTCCAGGTAATTTGACTTCTGACTTTGGACATTTAAACACACACACACACACACACACACACACACGCATGCACGCAAGTTTGAAATATTCTGTTGATTATTGTATTACTAGGATTTGGTATTATTGCATATCTAATATTGAGTGTCTGAGTACTGCTTCTCTTTGACTATAAATTTAGATAATTATAAAATGAGATATTTAAAACAACTTAATGAATGAGAGGGAATAAATTATATTTTGAGGGAATTTTAACAAAACAGTAGAACTTTTTCTTATTTAAGATATCTTAACAATGCTTTTATAAATAAATTTTGAGGAAGTCTTTCTACATTATCTCAGTGAAGATAACCTGTGGTAAAGAGAAGTGTCTTAAAAATAGAAAAAAAATAGCATTTGAAAAACATTTTAAAATGCTATTGAAATATCTGCTTTTGTTATTACTATCCTTCTTTCTTAAGGTTTCAGATAAATTTACTTAGTTACATTAAAGGGCCATGAGAAACAAATGATTACGGGAAGCATAAACTTTAAATGGATTTTACCTTTTGATATGGAAAATTTAAAGTTTCCGCATGTTTGTACAATTGAATTATTATTAGCAAATAAATTGAATAAAAATGTGTCTTGAGCTTGAGTCATTGCTTCTCATGAAAATGGACTTGCAACGTTTTATTTTTGAAGTAAAAAAAAGTTCTGTAAGGGATGTAACATAATGTTAGTAACTGACATGATCCCAAGTGAATAAATTCTTAATAATTTTTAAACATACACTGGCTGATTATTCCCAGAGAAAATATGAACTGCAGAGGCAACCTTGTATGTGAATTCAGCAAATCCTAGCTCTAAACATCAAATTACATATTCAGGATAAAGAAATTCATTGATGGCCTTCTATTCCAACTTTTAAATTCCATGCAGAAGTTCTAGTATCTTATGTATTTTGAATCAATGTGTCTTAAAATGTAAATAATATGTGCATTGTGTTGAATAGAAAAAGGATCCCATATTCCAGAAGCAACTCCAAAATACTCAGAAACAAATGCAGTTATTGGTAAGTAAGCATGGCTCTGATATCCATCTATATTTTTATGATCAGGACAGTAACTAAATGAGGTCACAATGTAACCAAAATTTGAAGCTGATTTTAACATTTCCCCATCACCTGTCTAATCATTGCATCTTTGAATGATATTATATTTGTACTGTTTTTCTTAATACACAATCATAAATACTTAAATAATGTACATATATGCATACATTAATACATATAATAGAAATAGTATAATTCTTTACACTATTTCAGTATAAATGGCACCTCACCGATAAAAAGCCAAACAAGCAAGCAAATAAACGACAATTTCCCTGCATATATCCCTCCTCATATCAGAAACAATTTCCCTTTTCCCATGAAAAGCAAGGTGTTTTTATTCTTATTTTATTTTAGTTTGAATAGCCAATTTTGGGTAGTCTAAGATATATTCAGTTCCTACTTGTTTTGTATTTTTGCAGTAGTGAGAGAATAGAACCTTTCAGAGATTCTTTAAAATTAGTACATGAATGTGATAAGAAACAACTATAAGTTTGCCCTAAATAGTTATGAATATTCCCCTCTGAATATTTCTAGGTGAAGCTTTTACCTGGGGCTCAGGTGCATATAAAGCTTTCAATGGCCGCATCTTTTCCTTGGTGTCTTCATGTCCATTCACTTTCTGCCGTCACTGTGTTGAGTCTGGAGGAGACTTCAATATTGAGATGAAAAGAAATAATGAGAATGAGATTGAGAAGATAAAAGTTTTGATTGACAATAATGACATCTCTATTTCTGGGGACACTATATCAGTTAATGAAGAAAGGTAAATAACAGAATTGTTGGATAAGTGTAGTAGAATCATTCAGAAAAATATGAGGCAAAAAGAAAGAAAAGCCAAAAGTTGAATAGAGAAGTGATGGTACTCTTTCTATTTTGAAACTTTCACACACACACACACACACACACGATTATTAGATGGAAGACTTGGATATATTTGGGATTATGAGATAATATATTCATTTCTATAACGAGGTAGAAAAAAAATAGTGGCTCTGCTGCTTGGCTATTCTGAGTATTCAGATTTGGGACAGCATGTATATTCAACAAACCTTTTTACAGAACATTTCAATTTTCATTAACGTGTTTAACATTAAGTACAAAATTGAAGCTTCACAAAGCAGTCAATTAGAGATTGAAGAGATTGAAACTCTTAGACTATTATTTTGAAAAGTCAAATTTAGAAGGAATAGTATCTTTGAATACTTCTAGGATAAGAAAATAAGACATGCTACCCTACTTGTGAATATTTCAAATGATGTGATATTTTCTAACACTGAACCAAAATTTTACCCTTGTTTATCTCTCAAAGACCAAGGAACTTGTGCCTTGAAAGTTCTATCAGAAGATGGTATTGTGTGTCTTTTTACAAAATGTAGAAGAAATAATATTTACCACCCTATTATATTTATGTCACTAAATATAAAAATGTGAATTATCAGAAAAACATCGTACTGTTTTTCACTTTTTATATACACCTAGATTTTATACTTTTCAGGGTAAATATACCATATAACAATAAGTTGATTCACATTAAAAAACATGGAGAATATAATGTCCTGAAGAGCCGCAGAGGAATCCTGTCTTTAATATGGAAAAATAACACATTCTCAGTAAGTCTATTCAGGATTTTCTTATAACCTTGTGCTTTTTGTTATTTTTAGTCATAAAAAATAACACATTGAAATAAAAGTAAGAACTAAGGATTATTGAGAAATCTGTTGCAGTCACTATTCTAAGCATTATCTTAGTATTTGAAGTGGTTCAAGGTATACATACTGTTAATAATCTTATTTAGCACAGGATAGAACTCAGAAAGTGCAGGCTTAGAAAAGTTAAAGGATCTGCCTACAGATACATAGCAAGTGGTGGAGTCAAAACTCGATCCAAATCCCAGAGGCAGTTTCTTAAAACAAGGTCCTGTAGTGCATCCCTAAGCAACCAGCTTACATAGAATTGAGGAGACCCTCTTCTTTGAGTAAATTTTGTCTTGAGATACTTTCAGTATTTTATAAAAATATAAATGTAATTTATTTTTAAGCTCAATCTTCATAAGCAATATCCAACTTGTGGTCTTTGTGGCAACTTCAACAGTACTCCAGGTAAGACTTCATTTGACTATGTCTAAAATAATTGCTTTCCAAAATAAAATTATAAGGCAATTTTTTCACACTTGGGTATATCCAGTAATAGCTTGCACTTGCCTCAAGAATGATACATTGTTCAAATTAAATTTTATTTTTCTGTTGCTAAGTCCATATATATCTTAAAATAAAATGCAAGTATAGTAGATATCCTAAACTAAACAATGTTTTCATTTGAAGGTCAAGATATTAGTGAGCACATTGCCAATAGTAAAATTCCTGGTGATTGTTCCAGTGCTGTTAGTAAAAGCTATGAAATTTGTGAAGATGGAGTACAGGTAAGAAATTGTTTCATATTGTAATGTATTTAGCATTATTCCCTCTTGATTTCTTTTTTTTAAAAATGAATTGTAATGTGTTTTTTAAGGCATACAAAATTATGTTATACAATACACGGAGAGAGTAAAAAGGTTACTATACTGAGATAAATTAACATATCCAGTGCATCACATAGTTTTTTTTATTATTTCACTTAACATAATGTCATAATGTCCCCTAGGTTCATCCATGTTGCAGCAAATGGCAAGATTTTTTTTTTTTTTTTTTTTTTTTTTTTTTTTTTTTTTTTTTTNGTATTTTTTAAGAGCCTTCCATATTCCAGGGCTATGCTAGATGCCTAGTGGTGTCTTGTGGAGGGAAGACATAATAAATAAGTGATCACAGATCACTTCAAACTTGTGAAAAGTGCTATGATTCAACATGTTAGAAAAATAAGGAAGTGTGACCTTGGGAGGGAAAGTTTTAGGGATAACAGGAAGATTGGAAAGGCCTCTCTGAGGCAGTGATATTTGAAGTGAGACCTTGCTGATGAGCAGGAGAAAGCCCTTTAAAGGCCTGGGGGACAATTATTCCATATTGAGGAACTGCAAGTACAAAGGCCCGAAAGCCAGTGAGGCTCTTCTGGAAAGCCATCAGCCACTACTGGGGCAAATTAAGTACTCTGTGTTGCATGCCCAGTGTTTAGCAAGTGCACTCCTATGGTAGGTGTTCATTATTTCCAGAGGTGGAAAGTTGGAGGCAATCTGATGCACCTCCCTGGGAGGAGAGTTGGTAGTTGAAATGTGTACGTGATGTGCACAAGCATGCCCTTAACAATATAGTTAGATCTCAAAAACCCAGTGCTGCGTGAGGAAAGCATAAAATAGATCGTGTATATTTAAAATATGTGCCTACCTGACATCACACATATATATGGTAGGTACACTTGAAATATTTTAGAATGTTACCCATGGTGGGAGAGGAATTAGAACAAAATTGGAAATTGGGGAATTGGAAATAAAATAATTGCAGTTAAAGGAGAATAAATATACAAAGCAAGAGAGACTCATGATGGTAATGTGGTTTTTGACCTAAGAATAGTGATAACCTCAACTGAATTGCCTGAGGTCCTTCACAGCCCTGTTCCTAAAAAGGACCTGATTTAGAAATCACCTTGGTGTCTGCAACAATGAAAAAGGTAGGGTGATGTTGGAGAAGACGGCTTAGGTCAGATCCTGCAGAGCCCTATAATAAAAGGTATGTATTGGCACTCCACTTCTGTTTTGCTTTCCCTGTGGTTACCCTCTTCACTTTCCTAGGACTGGGAATTAGGCCACTTAAGATGATCTCCAAAGTGGATAACACTCTTTAGGATAAGCAGAAGTCATCTGATCCTAAAGAAAGTCAGCTAGTTCTTCCTCTTCCTATACTTCCTATACACTACACAGAACAGTATAGTGGGAATTTGTGCTTCTTGTTTGGCAAGTGAGGTACTTAAGTCCAGCTGGTAAAAAAATGTGCCCAAGTTCAAGACTAAAATATAAGCGTACTTTTTTTTTTTTTTGGAAACAGGTTCTCCCTAAGTTTCTTCGAGGTTGGCCTCAAACTTGCAATCCTCCTGCACTAGCCTTCCAAGTATTTGGGATTGCAGCTCTGCACCACCACATCATCTAGAAGCCAAGCTTCTTGAGGCCCACACTAATTGTGACCAAACACTGGGCTCACCCCTTGGTGAGTGCAGAGTCAATAAGTACAATCAGGAAAGAGAGTGAACAGAGGAGCCAGGGTGGCATGGTGGCGCATCCTAGCAACTCAGAAGACTGAGGCAAGAGGATCTCAGCAATTTAGAGAGACCCTGTCTCAAAATGTAAAAATATAATATAAAAAGGACTTGGCATGTAGCTTAATGATAAAACACCCCAGGCTTCAATCCCCAATACCAAAAGAGAGAGACACACAGAAAGAAAGGAAGTCTATTGCTTTCAGTAAGGAAAGCATGAGAGATAATTCTCAAAGCAATGCCTCCTGATCAAAAAAAGCAAGGGACTTAGCTGGGCGTGGTGGTACATGCCTGTAATTCATCAACTCAGGAGGCATTGCTTTGAGTACCAAACAACAACAACAACAACAAGCAAGCAAGAGAAGTTAGAGGGGGGCACATTCCTGAGTTCAAGGTCATATATTACCTGTTCATAAAAATGGCAGCTGTGAATGCCTCTAGGTGGAGAATTCACTGTTATGGTGGGCAAAGTTTACTCTAGATCACCCAAAAAAGAATGAATCAGAATGATTGGGCCATTTGAATTGGTCTCTTGTAAGTTTCTCTGGAGTGTTTTATGTCAGACAAATAAAAACAACTTTGAAGGAACTTTAACAGAGATATGAACAGTCAGATAATACAGTATTATTTATTCATCTCATTCATTTATTCAGTATTTCATTCACTTATTCATTTGAAGGGGCAGCAGCTCTTCTCCCACAAACATAGGTGATTGCTCCTGAAAGTACCTGCCCAGCAGCTAAGACAGTGACTTTACCTAAGATTATCTCACATGATCAAAAACAGCTTTCATAGCAAAAGTGAGGCGCTAAGCAACTCAGTGAGACCCTGTCTCTAAATAAAATACAAAATAGAGCTCGGTATGGGGCTTAGTAATTGAGTACCTCTGAGTTTAATCCCCAGTAGCAAAAAGAAAAAAGAAAAGAATAGCTTTCATCTGCACGATCACACTCAGAATTCCTCTGCTGCACAAAATTTTCACAAAAAAAAAAAAAAAAGAGGAGCAGCTGAAATATTTATTTTGCTCATCTTAGACTCATTCTCTGACTTCATTCAGGAGAGTAAAATGGGAACTTAAGAGCTGAAGAAAGAAAGGAGAGGCAGGACTGGGGAATGAGGGAAGCTTGAAAATGCCCAATCGAAGCAAAGGAAAAAACAACCACGTAGTAAGATTTCTGAGGATTAACTGTTGCTTCTGAGGGAACTGATTTAGCCATTCAATGCTGTTTTAATATACAACCCTCCCAGTTTTAGCCCAGCAGGGCTCTTTGTCTGTTGTTGGACAATTCGACATGGACTATTTTTAAGACTTCCTCTGGTGCCAGTGTCCCCAAGGCTTTGAGAGCCATGCAGAGGATGTGCATGCACCGAGGGCAGCGTCAGCATTGCGCCATTCCTTAGACCAGCGCCCGACCGGAAACAAATCCATGTCAGAGCAGCAGGTTTTACAATAATAACAGAGTCTTAGATGAGTCCACCAAAGAACTCTTGTCCCTCAGCTGGGAGCTCGTTTTACTTTTGATCCAGAAGCCACCGGGTGGGTTCCAAAGATTAAATCCGCATCAGCTGAGAGCATTGTCTGCTTTTGACTATCTCTATCAGGTTTGGAGCAGCCTGGATAATTCTATTTTGTTCACGGAAATAATAGAGATCCATTCTAGTAACTGAGCCATGTCATATCCTGTACTTTCAGAACAATGAGGAAGGTTAAAAAGGAAATCTAAATAAACACTAAAAATGATAAGTGAGAAAAGCAAGCCTGAAACAATATACTGGCTCCAGAAGAAATCTAAGCATTGATCCCATCTCACTCTGAAAAGGTTTCACGGGTCCTTTGTCTTCGTGTGCCTCTTCCTGCGTGTGCGCGCATGCACACACCGATACACACACACACAGAGTTTATAAATATACACATATAAATGTGTGTGTGTATGTATATATATATATATAATTAAAGTGCCCTTGAGTTCAAATCTCCCCTATAACCCCTACTACATATACTAAAGGATAGTTGTCCCTGTGAATCTAATGGAAAAGTGTATCTCCCCTGTAATCCCTATGTAGTAGGGGTTACAGGGGAGATTTGAACTCAAGGGCACTTTACCATATATATAAAGTAGGGGTTACAGGGGAGATTTTGAACTCAAGGGCACTTTACCATATACACACACACACACACACACACATACACATACACACACACACACATACGTACACATATAGATATACACACACGTATACTGTATACTTTCTGTATATCTTTGAGTGAATGTTATTTACTAACTGAAATAATGTTTTGAATGGTAAATCACTTGATAATTGCAAATATAAAGCAGAGCATAAGAGTTCAATTACATTAAAGAAATAATACTCATTTTGATAAGAATTTTTATGTAGGTATTCTACGTAAAAATACTGTGGAAATATGCAGGGAAGTGTTCCCCCAGTGAGCAAACTCCTTTTCACAATAGGAATGTTCAGCAGTTTCCCCTTGAAGGTATTAGGATAACTATGCAGGTGCACTTTCTGGTTTCTATGGTAATGTCCTTGGAGAAAAGGGGCTGTGTGTTTGTATTAACCTGGACCTTATCTCAGTTAGCTAGCATATGGGGTTAAAGGAATGCTAGTTAGAATGTAGTCATGGTAACGGGAGCTATGTAACTTTTTTGGGTTAATAAACATGGTCGTGGAGAGGAGCGGCCACTTTGTCTTCTTTCCTCTGCACTCTGTGTGTGTGTCTCTCTTTTTTGTTTGTTCACGTTTCTTTATAAGAATATTCTTCACATTTTTAGTAAATTATAAAACCATAAACAACTGAATGCTTTTCAAATAATTTTTATATAGACTACCTTGGTGAAGATAAGTAGTATAATTAGTCCAATATGAATTTTAATTTGTCAAAAGTTAATATAGATTATTCATCTGTTAAATACTCAGTTTGAATCTTCTTTTTTTGAGCTCAGCAATAATATGATGACTGGTGAGGTTTCCCCATACCTCTTTATGATTTTTCTCTGCAAGACTGCAAAGGGCTTTTCTAGAAATATATTGTGTCCTTGCATGAAAATAATCTGAATCAATGAAAAAAATCAATTCTTTATACTATTATATTTTCTGTATAAATAGGACATACTTTGTTATTATAGTATATTAATAATGATTATGAATAAGAAAAGCTTTGACTTATTGAGACTAAAACAGTGCTGCCTGAGAAGTATAATGTGAGCCACAGATGTAGTGCACATATATAATTTAATAGACGTTAATTGATAACAGTTTGAGAGTAAAAACAAAGTTAGAATTAATTTTAATGTGTTTTCTATAACCAAATATATCCAAAATATTATCATTTAAATATGAAATTGAAATAAAATAATAATTTATAATTGTTTTTCACATTGTGTTCAAAATCTGTGTGCAGTTTATATTTACAGTGGATCTCAATTTGGATTTGCTACATTTTAAAAGTTCACTATTTTTGTGTCTCTATTGGACAGTGCATATCTATACTATAGCTTGTAGCTGGTGTTTTGATATTAACAATGAAATGTATTCCATGTGAACAAACTCCTGAAATCTAATATGCAAGTTTTTATGTTTAATCCATGCAGAAGTTATCATTTTAGTCAAAGAAATGGAAGTACATAAACTTACTTCTATTTAGTTTTTATTTATTTTATAAATAAAATTTCCAGATACTTCTATAGATGTGGCATTTTATGACAGCTGAGATTTTGGGTGGGGAATACTGATTTAATAAAGATTAATCGAATGTTTTAGCTTAAGAGGTGATATTTAATGTTGTGATACTTCTGCATTGAGACAACTATTGATGACCTTTAACATAACCATTGTCTTTTAACAGCACGTGCCAAGATGCAAAGTGGTCTTGCACTGAGGCCTCATGTCCTGGAAGATGTAAGGTGGAAGGAAGTTTAGTTACCACTTTTGATGGAAATAAATACAACCATCCTGGAAACTGTCACTTCTTGGCCATCCATGTATGTAACAGCATAGAATACTTGAGAAAACCGATGTAGACACTGAGCTATTTCTCAGTTAAAATACAATCTTCACATTGAATTACTACATTACAAAAAGAAATAAACATCTTCTAGTTACTGGTTATATATTTCAATATCTATTTCTGTCACATATTGATATTGGTAGTATTACTTGTCAATATTGAATCAGTATTCTCTGAAAATTCATTGCTGGAAAAAAAATAAAACCCTCTAATTCAGTTAAAATATTCTAAGCACATTGGAGAATTACTTCACTCTTTTACTCTGTGATATGTATTCTCCAGTGTTTTAAATGAATCAATCTTTACATGCCATGAAGCATTCTTCCTCTGTCATTGTTATTCCTTTATACTTATTTTTATTTTTGATAATGCAGTAGAACCAGCATGATAAGCAGGCTTTCCTTATTAAAAGATTACATTATCTCAATTTTAACAAATGGGTGATTCCATTTTTGCAGTTTACACCTTTAGTTGACATGAGACTCGGTAATGGTACTTAATATTTCTGGTAAGAAATGAAATAATATCCAGTAATTTGAAAAACGTAGTCGCTGCTTACTCGTAGTCTGTTTTCTAAAATAAAGCTTCCTGATTGCCTATCAGCATAATTTATTTTTCCTTCTTTTTATATCTGTCTTCTTTTAATCCATGAGGACTGAGGATGAAGAAAGTATAAGAGAAATATGTCAAAGTATGTGTTTCTTATATATTAGAGGTGCCTAGACATGACTTACATTTTGGTTTTACTAGTTAAATACCTGTCACATTAAATTCAGACAATGTGCACTGTCCAGAGAATAAAAAGTTACTTTAGTTCTAATTCTAATAATCCTTATAGAGCAGCACAATTCCCTTTGAGGAGAAGACAAAGAGTAAAGGTAAAAGAAAAAAAAATGTTGACTATGAAAACTCATTATTTCTAGACTACACAGACAAAGCTTACCCAAGATACTTGGACCATCTACAAAATTCTTGGCTATTCCTGAGATTGTACTGTGAACTAAATTAAGTTTCTATTTCCAGGGCAGATTAATTGTATGTAGAAAATGGGTATATTTAAAACTCAAATATTCATTGTGAATCAATTGTACAATAATAGCATATAATAAATAACATTTAAATAACCATTTAAATATTTTTTAACAGGATAAAGATTGGTCTGTTAGTGTTGAACTTCGTCCATGTAAAACTGGTCAGACGGGAACGTGCTTAAATAGTGTCACACTTGCCTTGAATTCTGTAAGTAACCAGTTTCCTAAGACTTAGAGTAAAATCAGACAAATAACTTCACAAATTAAAATTTTTGAGTTTGAAGAAAGGCTTTACTATATAAACTAAAATCATAAATAAGTTTTCATAGAAAGCTGATAAAGTCTGTGAAATAGCTGGATAGTTCCAAGGTCCTGAACTATATTAAAATTACTATAAATACATAATTATATACTAATTCAGGTGTCATTATGTGTTCCTTAGATCATTAGACTCTGTGGACCATTTAAGAAAAAAGACAATGGCATATGTTTAGAATTTTGTGTATCTAGAACCAATATTGTAAGTGGAAAAAGACCTGAATTGGAAGGGAAGACAACTAGCCCTTATTTGGCATTTGCAAACTGTTGGAACTTTGGATATCCAAGTGACCTTCTTGGTGTTTGGTTTCCTTATTTACACCTGGGGAATGAAGATTCCTTTATAATCTCTATGTATAGAGTTGGTATGAGAAGAAATGAAGCCAAGTATGAGACACTTTGAAAATATTCTGTATTTTTGGTATTTGTAAATTAATCCTATAAATTTAAACATGTTTTACAGCACAAAATTAAAATCTATATATTGCATTAAAATTAATATTGTAAATTAATGTAAACTAACAAATTGTTTTAAACATTAGTCTGTTTCAGTTGACAAATTCACAATCAATAGTGATGGAACAGTGACAAGTGACATGGTTAGAAATCGAGGTTACTACTATTCAGGTAAATTTCATAATAGCAGTTTAAAATAAGTGCAAGTTTCATTTATTTAGTTTTTAAGATATTAAATAGTTGTGTTTTTAAGAGGTCTTAAACAATTCTAAGATATTTAAAGCTGCTTAATATGGTAACTATTTTTTCAATAATTCTTTTAACAGATAAAATACAGATCTTCAAAGAATCTACTTCATATATTCAAGTACAAACAGACTCTCATATAAAAATGCAAGTACAAATTGGTCCTGTAATGCAATTATATATTTCCATGCCACCCAACCAGTTCACAGATACTGTAGGTAAGTCCTCTGGATATATTTTTATTTACAGGGCTCTAATATGACTGTTGTTTATTTAATTTGAGGTTCCCTCTCAATTAAGGATTCTAAATTTAAAGCATTCCAACTGTCTTTCCACAGTAAAGACAACTTTATTTATCATAAAATATATTCCTGAGAGGTTTTTCAATAATTTAAATATTTTAAAGATTTCAAACTAAGACTTCTATTTAGGTAAGATTTGATAATGTTACATCCTACTTTACTAGTACTATACATTACTAAGATTTTGACCTGTATTTGAATAAATGAAAATATTGTTGATATTAAAATTTTTGAAAATTTTATTTTAAATACAGGTGGCACTGTTATTTGTCTTTCTGATAGATCACATGGTTATTGTGTTAGTCATCTTTTCATCTCTGGGACAAACTACCTCAGGAACACAACTTAGAGAAGGAAAGATTTACTTTGGCTCATGATTTCAGTTCATGGTCCACTGGCTCTATTGTTTGGGGCCTGAGATGAGAGAGAACATCATGGTGGAAGGGTGTGGTGGAAGAAAGCTGCTTACCTTATGGTAGTTAGAAAGCACAGAGAGGGAGCAAAAGACAGATCATGAGGAAGGAGCTGGAGACTAGAAATACCCTTTGAGGCCATGTCCCTGCAGTGATCTACTTCCTCCAATGAGGCCTTACCTCCTACAATTTCCATCACCTCCCACTGATGCCATTCAGCTGTGAATCTAACTGGATTAAACTGTTGGTCAGAGTCCCACTTCCCTAAATCCTCACCTCTGAACATTTCTTCATTGGGGACCAAGTCTTTAACATATGAGCCTTTGGAGGACTTTATAGATCCAAAACATAATAGTCATTTATTTCACTGAGGTTTTTTATAATCAGATGTTAAATTTAGTCTTGGATATTTAACACAACAAGCAAAACAATGATGAAATGCCCCACAAAGAACTATTAATTTATAAATGATACAAACTTTTGAGAGATACCATTCCATGAGACACTAACTTATTTGTACGGAGAAAAATGTGTAACAAATGGGTCAGAAGGATCTAGGTAAGACAGGCACATAGCCCTTGATGTAGTTTCTCTCTGCGCACTAATACCATAAAAATGGTGCAATCATAAACTTTCTACTTATAAGCATACTTCCTACTAAGCATTGTCAAAAGTGATAAAGCTTCAGTGACAAACAGAAAAAAACAGTATAACAAGGCAAATGGTGTTTCAGTGCTCTAGGATTTGAAAGGAAATTTGAATGAAATCTGTCATAATATTTTACTTATATTTATAAAGTCTAAACAAATGTGTTTCAGGTAGCTTGCTCAGATTTTGATATAAGCAAAGAAATAAAATGAGTATGTGCATCCAAAACCTTGAGTAGGTGAGATGTTAAACTTTGTTTCTGCTATGATTATAATACAGGACTCTGTGGTTCCTACAACAACAAAGCTGAGGATGATTACATGTCAAGTCAGAATATATTGGAGAAGACCTCTCAGGCATTTGCTAGTTCTTGGGAAATGATGCCCTGTCCTAAAGGAAACCCTTCTTCATGTATCAGTATAGAAAAAGGTACTATTAACTTAACATCTAATCTGCAATTAAATATTTGGTTGTAGCATTATGTGTTTATCCTGATGATAATGAATTCATCAGATAATCCTGGCTTTAGCTAATGTTTGTTATGTTGATCTGGTTCTGGAGGAAACAGTAGAGAAGCCGTCTGACTGAAATGCTCCTAGAAAACTCAATTTCATGGGGGGTTAATCTATTATGTTTTTCTTTCTTGCATAGTTTTTAAAAATAATTATAGAATAATAGGGTTAGAGATAATTTTGAGATAATTTAGTTGTAATTTTCCTTTCTTTAATTGAGTGGTGGAAATAGTCATTGATTAAAATGAATTCAACACAAAAAATGATTTAGTCGCTTTAGAGTTGTGTCCTATCCCTTCTCTCATTGGTATAAGTAATACCAAACCTCAATTATAGATTGTAATAAAATTTTAACTTGTATGACTCAGCCTGCGTTTCAGTTTACCAGAATATTTTCATTTATATTAACCCAATTTATTTCTGTAAAAATACTCATGAAGGACACAGAGTGGGGGTGGGTTATCCTTCCTAATGTAGATATTGATAATGGAGCTCAGAGAGTGTATAATGAATAAGGATTACAGATGAAGTTATGATCCAGGTATTTTAAATCCAAGTCATGCTTTCATTGCTCCCTAGAATTGTTGATTTCCATTAATGCTTTATGTTGCTTCTTTCGTGAATAAGGAATACAATGGAAGCTGTTAAAATATATTGACATGTTAATTAGTGGTTTCTAAATAAATCCATGTATTTGAAACAAAGTTTAATCAGCTTATAATAATATTTTAAAATTATTATAAAACAATCACTTTTGAAAATTTTATCTACTAATTTTAGGAGCATTAGTGTAAACATGGTAATGCATATTTCAAGGTTTTGTCATGTTATATTGTTTTTGGGGGCTATTGCAATGAAAATAATTATAATGAGAATACACAAAAGTACATATCTTATAAGAAACCAAGCAGATTTATATTAAGTAGACTACATGCCTGCACTTTGAATAGATGTATAAATTGATTTAAATTTCAGTGTTTTATATTTTAACAACATAAACACAAAATTAAATTGAACTTTAATAAGCTGTTAGTAATATTTAAATAAAATAGTTACCAATTTGTTAGAATTTGAGAAATTAGTTTCAATGTCTTAAATAGATTCAGCTTTCTTTGTTGCTGAAAATTCATTAAGCAAAGTATTTGTCATTCAGATGATATTTTTATGAATTTTTGTTAATTTAGTATTAGCTTTATTATTTATAAATCAACAAATATCAATTAAGCACATTTCAAAAAAATTCAATTAGTGAATTTGAATTATTGATACTGGTCATCCTAATGTGTGATCTTCAGAAAAACGGATAAGGCATTCTGGGGTGACAGGTTGGGGGAAGGGGTGTTGTGGTTCTTTCATTTTCTGATTTGCCACAAGTTAGTCATTAATCTACATTTTAAAATTTAAAGTCACCTAAACTTATAATCTGGTCCCATTATTACAATTTTTATGTAGAAACTGCATTTCAGAGAAAGGTTAAATAAATTAATAAAAATATACAAAGCTAATAAAGATTCTGCCTTTTTATGTAAGATGCTTTAATCATATCATGGTATTTTTGAATATTAGATTTAACATAGCAAAATACTTGAAAAATACAATTAGGGCTTGGGGTTGTGGCTCAGTGGTAGAGTGTCACTTAGCATGCATGAGGCCCTGGGTTTGATCTTCAGCGCCACATAAAAATAAAGATATTGTATCCACCTAAAACTAAAAAATAAATATTAAAAAACCCCAATTGTTTTAATAAAGACAAAACTCCTAAAATTTATATCTTTTCTTTCAATTAAGGAAATTATGATGGTATTGGTGACAATTTTATGTGCATTTCTTTCTTTCCAGAAAAGTTTGCTGAAAGTAACTGTGAAATTCTTCTTGATTCAAGTGGGCCTTTTGCTTCCTGCCATTCAATTGTGAACCCTAAATTCTATCATGAGGTATGAGGGTTAACATTAAGAGCCCTTTTTGAGAAATATTTTGTTGATACCAAGAAAAACATGTAGATCTTAAACTTTCTCTAGTAATAGCTATTGTCAATAGATTAAGTATATAGTTAAATTTAAGTTTAGATTCCATTAATTTATTCAAATTTTAGATATATTAATTTAGAAAAAATGTAGTACTGGAAAATAACCCCAAATGATAAAAATCTTGGATAAGATTTTCTTTTTATAAGTTCTTTGATAAGTGTATTACTAATTAATTTGCTTTTAGAATATTTTAAAATTTTTCCAAAATATTTCAAAGTCATAATTCTTTCAGGGCAAAGGAATGGTTATGAGCTGATTTTTTACATCCAGTTTGCCTGTTCTTTCGAATGATTTTAAAATGAAATGTAACTGTTTTTTAATTTTAAAGGAATGCAAAAAATACACTTGCTCTTGTGAAAAGAGTCAGGACTGCCTGTGTACGATTTTAGGCAACTATGTGAAAGCTTGTGCTGAGAAGGAAACATACTTAGATGGATGGAGAACAGGACGCTGTGGTAAGTGGGATGGTGGCTTCAGATAATGACTTCCTTCTCAGTTTCACTTCATTCTGTGTATCTGAGTGTGTGTGTGTGTGTGTGTGTGTGTGTGTGTGTGAGAGAGAGAGAGAGAGAGAGAGAGAGAGAGAGAGAGAAAGTGAAATAGAAGGTATGGTTTAGGCACATGTACTTTCAAACTGTCCTTGGTTCTTTTAAAAAATGTTTCTTTGTTTTTAATATCGTTGAGCAATCCTTGAATTTTGACATCATTACTCATCTTTAATATATTTATATATAAATCAAATAGACTATATAGTAATCTTTTTTCAACAGTATGCTAAAATTTAAATAATGTATTAACTATTATTTTGAAATGATATAATAATAATAATAATAATAATAATAATAATAATAATTTATTTTGAAAAATATTTGTAAGCCAGGGGCTCAACTATCATATTTATAAACATGTATTTTGTTTTAAAATATTTGTTGTTACTCTATGATTATGACTTCACTATAATACTTGATTTACCAAAAGGAAAAAACAAAAACAAACTACATTGAAACCTGTCTTATAGGTTATGCTTAACACCTCATAGTCCACAACCAGTTAATCGATAGGGTTAGTCACCTACAAAATCTTATCACATCTTTTCACCTCTATTGCCACCATGTAATTCAAGAAACCACCATTTATTCTTTTGGATTATTGCAAAGGCCTCCTTCAGTATCTAGCCTTGGCTGCTTCTAATTAATTTTCTATTTAGAAACCAGGATAATCTTGAAAATAAAACCAAGTAAAAGTAAATTATCATAGAACACTCCAGTGAAAATCAAGTCAATGGATTATCATAGTTCTAAGACTAAAAACTAACCATGTAGTAGTCCCTGTGAGTTCGAAACATTGATTCTGTCCCTGGAATTATACAGCTTCTGTCCTTCTATGGATTCTTTGAAAGAATGATCCTCTTTTCTCGCATAGGCTATTCCCCATATATATATTTACATCTCTCTGGGTTGCCTTCCTGCTATTCAGCTATCCACTCTCTTCCCTGAGTGGAAATCTCCAGCTATAAACACTTAGTGCTGCTCATCTGTATTCATCATTGCATGAACACATTTTCTTTTTAACAGGAATGTAAGCCATAGGAGGGAAGTGTGTTTACTATCCTGGTGGAGGATATTCCCAGCAGAATCTTTAAATATACAGTAGGAACTCAATATTGACTAAAAACAAAGTGAAAAAAACCAATGAATAAGCACTCCTTTTGATTCATAAACACAATTATGCTTCTTTCACTATAATATTGACATATATATGTGTACCCTTTTTCCCCTCTGGACAGATGCATATTTGTTAATTTTTTTTTCTCTACCTACAGAACAATCTTGTCCAAGTGGCCTAGTTTTCAAATACAATGTAAAAGCCTGCAATAGTTCTTGCCGATCATTGTCAGAGAGAGATAGGAGCTGTGATGTAGAAGATATTCCAGTTGATGGATGTACTTGCCCAGACGGAACATACCAGAATAATGAAGGGAACTGTGTTCAGAAATCTCAATGTGACTGCTACATAAATGATGAGGTTGTACAACCAGACAAAACCATCCAAATTGATGACAATAAATGGTATGGAGATTGCATGTATTCTTATTATGTCATTGAAATCAAGAGATTGTATTTTCTTTAGAGAGCCGGTTGCTAGTGTGAAGTCTTTAGGCTAGCTTCATTCTTCATTTCTTATCAAAGTTAACTTTTGCCTGTTTTGTTCTGGAGACCATACATAGTTTACCCTACTCTGGTTTGGTTTTAAACACCAGTAGAAACATATCCTAGCATTTCCTATAAATAGACAATGCAAAATGATTTCATGTTCAATGCTTCCTAGGGGTCGTTTAGCAGATGTCATCCAGCAAACCCATAGTAAGTGCTAGCCTTATGCTGAGTGCTTGAATTACCCCCTCCCCCCCAAAAAAAAAAACCAAAAAAAAAAAAAACAACAAAAAACAGCGTGAACACTGTCTTGGATTCAAAGTTAGCAGAATGTTAAAATGATGTTTGTGTATTGTAAGACAGAGTAGAAGATGCCAGCCATTAGCTGAGGCATTGAAGGACATCCTCCCACAAAAACAAAACAAAACAAAAACTGTCATTTGAGGTCTTCCCAAGGCTAAATCTTTTTCCAGAAAAAAACCTGAGATGTGGAAAATTATTTTCTGTAGATTAAACAGAACAAGAAGTTTTTCCCATGTGGGTTGTAGCATAGGTTAGGGTTAGAAACATGATTAGACCATACTCAGGAATTTAGACAGTTCCTGAAGAGTTAACAATTTTTACTGTATTATAATGGCTGAGGAGACTGATCTCTGCTGTTTGAAATTAAGTAATTTATCCATATTTCCTATTCCATAGATGAACTAGGAATTCTTGTCAGCATAACTTGCAAGAATGAAGTAGTCTTTTCAAACAACTTTGGACATGGCTTCTCTCTTTTCTTTAGTTTCATGAAGCTATCATTTAACAACAAAATATTTTTCTTGGCCATTCCAAAGGGAAGAATAAGTATCTCTTCCATCAGAATTCATAAACATTTGTTGGAGTTTTGTAATAATACTTTCTTTCCTTCTATTGTTGGGGGAATCAAGAGATTAACTATTTAGAGAAATTTAGGCTAGTGCCCCTAAACTATGGTTCCCTTCACCTGTACCCTATTCAGGTTATCCATTGTGCATTCTATTTTTTAACCCAAACATGCCTCATGAAACTTATCTTGTTCTTTCTTGTGTCACAGTTTTGCTTTTTGTCAGTAGTATCTGTTGACTTTTATCCCTTAAGATCCAGACAACCTTTTGTCTGATGTCCATAGAAGTTTGTAGATTCCTCTAGTACTTATAAGAGACTGTTTCATTCATATAATTGTCCTTGGAATTTAATGTTTAAATGTATAATTTTCTTTTCTTTCCAGTGTCTGTCAGGAGGGAGTTCTTCTTTGCCAAATTCCCATCAATTTAACCCTACGTAAGTGCTGAAGCTATGGTACAAGCCTAAAATATCTACTGTGGCTAAAATAAACTGATTAATAAACAACTTCCTTTATCTTGCAGAAAATTGTTCTGGAGGGGCTGAGTATGTAGACTGCAGTGATCCCAAGGCACAGAGAAGAACTGATAAAACATGTTCCACTTGGAACATACCTGCTTTTGATGTAAGTAATATGGCATTGCACATTTGCCTTTTAGAGTTTTATTGTTTTAGGGCAGAAGGAAATTTAAATTTTTAAGAAAAAATAATTAGAAGGACAAGTTTTGTGTATGTGTATGTTATTTTGAATGGTAAGATATTGACCTCAAAAATATACTTGGTATATTTATATATTTAAACTGATACTGATTATTTGACCTGATCACAACATTGTCTCATGGTATATTTTTAAAAATTTATTTCTGTAGGAGAACTTGCCTTGCAAACGTGGGTGCTACTGTCCAGTTGGGATGGTTAGAAATTCTAAAGGGAAGTGTGTCTTTCCTGATGATTGCCCATGCTCTTTTGGGGAACGAGAATATGACCAAGGAAGTGTCACTTCGGTTGGCTGCAATGAATGGTGTGTAATAAGGGATTACTATTTTTATTTTGGATGTTATAAAATATACAATGTGTTCTTAGTTTTCCTGGGAAAGAGTAGTCAGACCTTGTGATATTTAAGAAAGCAATGTCCAAATGCAGTTAGAAAAAGATGCTACTTTTTAAAATATAGAAACATTATAAAGCACTATGTATAATGATATTCAGATAATATATGAAGACAACTCTAAAACTTAAGTAAAAATGAAACATTAGTTGGTGCCTCTTTACAAAAACAATATAAGTAAACGAATCCTGGCATATTATAATTATCACATTAATTTTTCTCCTTTTAGTACTTGTATAAAAGGATCTTGGAATTGCACACAAAATGAATGTCAGACCACCTGCCACATCTATGGGGAAGGTCATATTAGAACTTTTGATGGGAAAAGTTACAGCTTTGATGGTCTCTGCCAGTATTCATTCCTTGAGGTAATTATTGATGTGTTTTGTGATAACTTTTCTGTACTTTGCTCATTTGTAGATGAGTTCAGGAAAATTTTATTTTCAAAATGGGAAAAAATTGAAAAAGGCCGCTTACAAGCTTCTAGAAGCCAGTAAACTATGACACATTATAATGCTGATTCTGGAGTCCAGCCTAAGATTTCAGCCTACTCTGCTATTAATCAGATTTTTAATTTGGGCACATTTCTTAGCCTCTTAATGTGTGTAGTTGTATATCTATAAAGTATGCACAGAAATAGCCCCTTTTTGAAACTAAATGAGAGCAAAAATGTGAAGTGCTTCAAAAGTTAGGTATTTTTCTAATGACAGCAGTAGAAGCAATGACAGCTACTATTTTATAAGGACTTCTTTGCCAGGCACATTTACATATTTTACTGCTGTTAATAATTATAATACTCAAGACTATTCATATCCCTGTGATGCAGATGAAGAAATCAAGTTTAAAGTGATTAAGTAACTAAGAGAAAATATACTCAACAATAAAAAATCTCATTCCAGAGTTCATGCTTTTTACAATTAAGCTGCTTCCTCAGTAACATCTAATGGTTGAAATTTTGATTGTTTTGTATTTATATGCTAGTTTTGATTGAATATCAAGTTTTATATAAGTCACTGAGGAAGAAAAGTTCATTTTAGCTATTTACACAGCCTAGAAATAAATCAATTATTACAAACACATGGTTTAAATACTTATACATTTATGGTATAATTCTAAACCATTGTGGAAGTAATGGAAAGAGGACTGAGTCAGAGAAGGTTATCCATAAATGCAGTTATATCATTGTATTTTGGAAATTCCATATCACAAAAGTGTAACTTTGGGCACATTTCTTAACCTCTTAATGTGTATAGTTTTATATCTGTGATATATACAGTGATTTATTGAGTTTAAGGAATTGTTCTTTAAGAAACAATTGTGTGATACCAATATTGCAGTTGAGTTCTTTGTCTCATAAACTATTTCAATAATATCACTTTTCAAGGATTACTGTGGTCAAGAAAACGGCACATTCCGTATTTTAACTGAGAGTGTCCCTTGCTGTGAAGATGGGCTTACCTGCTCAAGGAAAATCATAGTTGCCTTTAAGGTACAGAACTATTTCTCTTCATTTGCTTTTTCTCTTAGACTATGAACATCCAAATGAAACTGTTACTCTAAGTCTATTTTTTTTTCATTTTTAGGATCAGAATATTGTCTTACAAGATGGGAAAGTCACAACAGTCAAAACTACAGAGAGTAAAGAATGTGAACTCAGCAAAAATGCCTACTCTGTACATACTGTGGGCTTGTACTTGATTCTGAAACTTCAAAATGGAATGAGCCTGATTTGGGACAAAAACACAAGAATCTCTGTTTTACTGGATCCACAGTGGCAAGTATGTGTGTTACCAAGAAGTGATCAAGGGGGAAGCAAATTCATTTCTGTTATGAAACTCAGAGGCAGGTATTCACAAGTGGGGAGTGGGACATTAGTGGAGTCTGTGTTAAGTAGTAAGCCCTCCACACCTCTTCAATCTTATACAAAATAAGAAACACAATAAAAAATGATGAAATCTGGTAACATGGTAAATGCAATAAACCTGAAAAAATCTAGTTTAACCATATTTGGTTGCTTGAGAGAATCACATAATATGATTTTGAGGTATGTGTGTATTTTGAATGAAATGTGTTCCTTGAAGCAAATGTTCTAAGAACCTGAGAGTAGATGGATGAATAACTTGAAACTCACAAATAAAATTGCTTTCATTCCTAATGCATTTATTCTTCATGATACTTGATCATTTTGTAGTATGATATACCTCAGATTCAATGGTAGCAAAATCTTTTCCATAAATTCTGATTGTCTTCCAAAATTTGGAATTTAGCAGGTTTATGATATAGTGTATATCTCTCTCCATCTCTATGTACCTAATATAAATCATCTCTAAATTTCCCTTTCTTCTCAACACAGGGCAAAGTATGTGGTCTTTGTGGAAATAACAATGGGGACCTCAAAGATGATTTCACAACAAGGTACTCATCAGTGGCTACTGGAGCACTGGAATTTGGAAATAGTTGGAAAACAAGTCAGGAATGTTCTGACACAGTAACTCAGAGTTTCCCATGTGACTCAAACCCATACTGCAAAGCCTGGGCTGTACGGAAATGTGAGATTATCAGAGACAGCACCTTCACTGACTGCCACAGCAAGGTAGCCCTGCTCTGAAAGCAACAGTTTATATGGGTTTTTTTCCCAGATGCTCATGTTCTATGCTCTGCCTAGGTTGACCCCAATGCTTACTATGAAGCATGCATTGAAGAAGCCTGTGCATGTGACATGGAGGGGAAGTACCAGGGCTTTTGTACTGCGGTAGCGATGTATGCAGAGGCATGCAGTGCAGCTGGAGTCTGCGTCTCCTGGAGAAAGCCGAACCTCTGTCGTAAGTCAGGTCCATGTGGTGGTTCTTTGGTTTTATCTAGTTATGTTTTCATTCTGTTGAACAGTCTATCTACTTCTCATATTTTCTATGTTGAACCAAGAAATGCTTAAAAACATGTTAATACATTTATTTATTGTGGAAAATACTTCAAAAATATAGCAACTGGCATAGCATTTCAATTCAATATTAGTTTCAAAAATTCTTGTTTACAGAGGAAAAAGTTGAATACTGATAAAAAAATCCCTCATATTCATATTTAGATGAGCAATACACTGTTTTCTTATCTTGGTATATGTATGTAATCCTAAACATCTACCTCATATGCTAATTTTTGTTGAAATCTTTACATGTCTTGTTTCCTTAAACTTTCATAGAGCTAAGATGAACTATAAATTGAATATAGAATGAATGAGTCTTGATATCTATGGAACTTGACAGTAATCAGTCAATTCTTTTCACTCTAAGCAAGACATTATGAGAGAAAATATAACCAAAGAGAAGCATCAAAAAAAGAATCCTCGTTTTATTCAGTTTACAGTGTGCAGCATTATATTATATTGGCATCTTTAGTTACCTCAATTAGGAACTTTTACTCACATAATTTAAAACCTTAATTTTCCCACAGATTTATTTTTCCTAACTTAAGTTGAATATTAAAACCATAAATTTAAACGTACTATCTAAAATATCTCCAAATGGGAAAAAAGTGAATGCTTATGTTTGCATCTCAAACCAATCTTGGTGTGATGCTAACGGAAAGAAGTCATTTGAGTCTATAAGCTCCTTCCTTTTTTAAATGAGCTGTTTGGGTTTATATGGCAATTTAGGTAAAGCCAAAGGAACTTGGTAAGACAGAGTGATACATTTGAGGTCTGTTTATTGTTAATATTATCCAAGATCCCTTTCAAAAGTGCTTTAGAAACTGAAATTGTCAGATGATGAAGAAAAGTAATTTGATATAATTAAATCGTAGCTGTCTACTGTGATTACTACAATGCACCTGGGGAATGCAGCTGGCATTATGAACCTTGTGGTACCGTGACAGCAAAGACATGCAAGGATCGGGTCATTGGCAAGAAGTTTTCTGCGGTTCTAGAAGGTATGACAAAATTCTAATAATATCCACAAAGTAGTAAAAGTTATACTGTTTTTTACAACTGAAAATCTTACTATTACAATTCAGTGTCATACATTTTTGTAATTTAATGCATAATAATTTTTCTTTATTATGACAATGTTTCTCCATTAGAAACATTTTCTCTAGACACAAATTATCTCTTAGTGATGCAGGAGAGAAACACAGGAAGAGAGAACAGGGGTATGATCCTATAGTCAATCTTCATACTTTTCCCTAGAGGATATAATTTGATGAGAAAGAAGTTTCAGAATGTGATACATCATACAATTTTGCTTCAATAGAAGCCAGTTACCAGTATCTGATACTTACGCAACATTTTATTCTTAACATTGTATATCTTAAAAAGAAACCGGGATGTGGCTCAAGTGGTAGCGTGCTCGCCTGGCATGTGTGAGGCACTGGGTTTGATCCTTAGCACCACATTAAAAAATAAATAAATAAAGATATTAAAAAAGAGAAGAAAGAAAGAAAGAAACTGGCAAGAAAAAACGGATGATACAAAAACTTTCCAAAAGCCGCATCTGTGTTAAATTATAGGCTTTGAGATATTTGCAACTGATTTTATTGTAACTTCTGTATCTTCATCTACTCTTGTAAAAGTAGATATTTGGGGACATTACCATTTCAAGATACATATTTACCAAAGCCTGTTGCATGTTCAACATCATGTCTATCATTAAAGCAGCAAATCATTTAAAAACATTTTAGAAAGCATTTTAGGAAAAAAAAATTACCTGAATGTATAAGTTCTTTGGTTGCGATTTCACTGCAAAAGGATCTAAATCCTGTTCACTTATATTTTTATTATGTGTGTGATGTTTTTCCGTCATCCACTGCTTATGCAGTCATTCAAGTAATATTACAAATATGTAATGCAGTCTGATGCCTATCAGTAAATAAAGATGGACTGCGGATCATTTTTATATACAGGTTGTTATGCCAAATGCCCAGAAAGTGCTCCCTATCTGGATGAGAACACCATGAAATGTGTCAGTTTATCTGAGTGCAGCTGCTTCTATAATGACATCATTCCAGCAGGGGGAGTCATTGAAGATAATTGTGGAAGAACATGGTAAACTACTCTGATCATTTCAGTAAACTCTTTTATTTTATTATTATTTGCATTTTCATTTAGGAAAGCAAGCAAACTAACAAACAAGTGTGTGTGTGTGTGTGTGTGTGCATGCACACATGTAAATTTTAATTTTGGCATTTATAAACAAGATTTTAGGTGCAGTTTTATGCTAGTAATGTTAGTTATTTTGTATTTTTTAAGAAAATTTACAAATCAACAAGTGGTTTGTTAAATCTTAAGCTTAACAATACAAAAAGACAGGACAGAAAATTTCACCTTATAGTTTTAGGGAAAAAAGTTGTAATTCTATAAATGTAAGATCATTGTTATAGCTTTCAGACATGGAATGTAAGAATGAGATCATACTAGGGTAGATGACAATCAATTTGTGTTGGAAACATCACAGCTTGACTGTAAACCATTCCTTCAAGTCCCAAGAACTCAGTGAAATCATTAGTACATGAAAAACAAGCCATTTGAATTAAAAATATGCCCTTAGGGGAAAATAATTACTCTTCTCTTACTTGATTGTTTGATTTTCACTGTTAGAAAATTTGTTTTAAATCTGTGATCTGTCATTAGGAATCAAAATTTCAAACTCATTCTTTTTTTTTTTAAATTTACATTTCAGCAATTGTATTGCTGGGGAGTTGGAGTGCAGTGGTGAGTCATTACGTTTTACTCAAATTGATTTAGGACAGATGAGATAAGGGATTTTTTAAATACCATCAATATCAGAGAAGCAGGTACTTAATGCTTTTGACTGCTCCTCAGGGGATTGGCGCTGTTCCATTTCCATGTGATTGTTCCTGGTGAGTCAGTCACTTTTCAAAACCAATGCAGCAAAGACATTTTGAATAGCTGTCAGATGGGGCCTGACTGACACACACGAGTGGTTTTTACTGATGTGTGCCTCTGTCTCTCTGTCTCTGTAGGTCCTAGGAATAAAGGGAGTGAGACATCAGTTAAAAGAGTTTAATGGAGGTACAGAGTGGAAAGAATTCTGTATTGGAGAAAAGGTTCTATATTGGAGAACCAATATAGAAAAGATCAGATATAGAAATAATTGAAGGATTTTTCATGAGCAAAGGATATCTTAAAAATCTCAATAAGCTTCAAAAGAGTACCTGAGCTATGGCTTTTTTGGATTAAGAACTATAAAAATGTAAATGAAAAAAAGAAAGCCAGATACATGGCTTATAAGTAGTAACTTGAGAGGCATTTTTTTCCCCAAATTTTTCTATTTGTGTCAATAACACTAAGTTATGATTATTTCAGAACCTGCTCCTACAAATTCAACATTCACAGGTAAAGTCATCATTATATTTAAAATGTGTATTTCTGATTTTGGGGATAATCATGTAGAGTTTCATATGAATCTGTGACAATAAAAATATGTGAGGTAAATCAACTGATATGAAAATCTTAAACTAAAATTAAAATGTCACTATTATTTTATTCTATTCCTATAAATTAAATTAGAAAAATGATTAGAACATACAATAAGTATTTTTGAATGAATATCATCATCCAAAGCTTGACATTTTTAGATAAAAGTTAAATAATAAAATAGAAGTAATGTGATTTTCTGTGAAGTTAATATTTTTAAATCTCATTATGTTGGGGGGTTGATTTGACAATACAAAAATAAAAATTTAATTCTTTTTTCTTTATTCATGCATTAGCATTAAACCACAGAGGCAATTCATTATGTCCATTCAAGAGGATTCTGGGCAAGATATAGTCCAGCTTTACTGTTGGGACATTGAACTTAATGGCAGTATAAATACTCTTGGAGTTGCTATGATATGCTTACAGATTCCTGTCTTGTATGATTTAAGAAGGGATTTTATTTGCTGTTAATATTTGGAGGAGGAATCAATCCAGAGCTTGGAAGCTTTAGATTTTGATAATATATTTAAAGATAGGTGACCTTCTGTAAAGTGCTTTATAAATTTTAGTTATCATGGGTTATCTACCAGAGGCTAAGTTATCACAGTCAGGGTTCTGAATTGTATTTCTAGAACCACAAATAGACCTTATATAATTCCTGGGAAGATTTCAGTTAACTGGTAATACCAGGGAATAATTTTTTATTATTGGTGGACTTATATAGTGTTACTTGTATTTATTTAAATGAAAAATTGTTTTGTAATTTAATCTCTACACACAATTTCAGAAATTTAATTTTTGTTTATGACAACTGTGTTCTTTAATTAAATTTCCTACCAAAATTTTGTTCAACTGATCTATTTTCATAAATCTTGTCTTCCCTACATAGTTTCCACGACAACAGCTACCTCCATTTTAAGCACTAAAGCAGGTAAATTAAAAACAAAAAAATGCTTATTAGTTTTTTTTTAATTTTTGATTTTCTAAAAAGTGAGTTTGCAATTTAGGCATTTGGCCTTTTTTTTTTTCAAATTGTTCATTCTCCATTTCTTTATTTCCTAAATGCTCAAGTCTAGGAGCAGGGTCCACATCCAAATGTAATACAGTGAAGAACATCTTCCTTGAAAGATTACTTGTCCTGAAAAGAGTAGTCTGCAGACTATTAGGAGAAAGTGGCTCTGCCAGACAGACAACTTTTTGAGAATAATTTACAAATTCACTTAGTAACACCAAGGAATTGTGACTTTGATTGGATGGTTTATAATTAAAGTAGTGGCCATCAGTACAAAGGTATATGAAATATGTAAACATCTGATACATGAGCTTAACTTTTATTTTTTATCATTTAATCTAGAGATCTCTAAACGTGTCTAGATAAATACTTCTTAACCTTGTCTCTCTGTACTGTTTTAACATACATTTACAAATATTTCTCTCTTCTTTTGTGTAGCAATTACATTGGTTACCAGTAGCTCAAGTGCAGGTAAGCTACAACCTCCAACCCCAACTTAATCATTAGGAAATTTTTTTATAAGTCTCAAATTTCCTTTTGTGGTACTGTGTCTTTGCAATGACATTTTTAAAAGGAAGTAGACAATCTTTATTTTATTATAAGAGTATTTTAGAGATTTTTGGGGAAAATTATACAAAATGATGTTTTTTTACTTTTTACCTGAGATATGTTTATTTTAATACCTTAATTTCACATGTTGGCTTTCCTTCACCTGTGTGATCATATTTCTCTAAAACATTAATTCCAAGTAGGTGCATTTTGTATATAACCACAGATTTCTTAGAAGCATAATTTTGCTTCCAAAAAATATTTATTTTTTTTTTCCATTGTTTTCTCAAATTCAGCATCATCCACTCCAGGGATTACAACATCAAGCAGTGAAACAAAAGGTAGGTAAAACAGAAACTTTATAAATGACCAATATAGTTTTTTTTACATATATCAAAGTTATTTTTTTCATATACAAATCTAATAATCTTATGTATTAGAATCAACATCAGTTTGATTACACTTTTGAAATATTGATTTCGGAATTTTCCCTCTGAGAATCCAAACAGTTCTCCCCTAATTTAGCTTGATATTCTGTCTTCTAATTTAAACTTGAAGTTTCAGTTTTTAAAGTCCTTAATGTAAATGAACAAATGAAAATTTAAAAAAAGAACTTCAGAAAAATGGCTAACCAACATTTACCACTGTGAATCTACATCTTATTTTTGTTTGTGATGAAGCTACCTATTCTTAATTAATTTTACAATGAAAAATGTCACTGATCTTTCTACATACATAGTTATATCTATATCTACATCTATCTGAAATATATAAACAACTTGAAGAAAATCATTAATGGACATTACCCTCCTAAATGCTAAATCTATTTCCAATATAGCCACTTACCTAAATTAGCCTCCACCATGGTACTATTTCTCTTTCTCCTTTTATATATTAATTTATCTTGTTTTAGATTAATAAATTGCTTGAAGTCACAGACCATAGCTTACCATTCTTGTATTCCCATTTGCATCTGGTGTCAGGTTATACAATAGTATTCAATAAATATTTTTTACAATGTTGAAAATTTATAACTCAGGTTTTATATATTGGTTCAGAATTTCTGGTTAAGGTTGGATTATTGGTTAGATATTAGTTACACTGATAAATCTTTCAGCCCACACATTTTATTAGTTGACAAATTTTTTTGTAGAACACAAAGATATATTGTAAAACCAGAATTATTTTTGGATTATAAATTAATATCAGAATCATGACTACTTTGTTATTCATAGTAATGTCTTATTAGTGTATTTTTAATTTCAAAGGGAAGATATGTATCTTGACATATCAGCTACCGTAGTGTGTGATATTGTTTTATTAAAAATACCCAAAACAAAATGTTTATTCCTGTCAAACTTTCTCTTATATTGGATATCACTAAATCAAGCATTGTTGGCTTTCAGTGTAGATCTTAGAAAGGCTGACACATTTCAAAATGTTTTCTGAATTCTATAACTGTAAATTAGTTTCCCAAGGCCAACAAAAATTTTATCCCAATAGTTCATTTGAATTGTTTTGTATACATTGCAGAAAATCTTTCTCTACCACCTATTACATCAGCCACAGGCAATAGACTGAATTTCTAATTTTAAGCTTGGTGTTGTTCCTAAGATGATTAAGTTGGTTCAATTTAGTTCACCTTTATTAAACCGTTCATTCAGCTCTTAAAGGTATTAAATTTTGCAAGGAATTAAAGTAATAAAATTTTCCTTGTTACTTGGTGAATTCCAGAGGCACATATGAATCATGAGTAATATAGACAACTATTGCATGTATTGTTCCAATATGATGATGATATCTGCATACTATATGGCAGTAGGCTATCAGAGATTAAAAAAAAAACTGGTTTAATTTTCTTTCAGGTTTTACATGCAGTTCCTTTTATTTATTTTGTTTTTACAACACTTGGTTTGGAAAATAATACTTAATTTAATTTTGTTAACACTCTCCATTGTAAAACAAACTTCTTATTTGTAAATAAGAAATTGTAAAACTTCCTTTTATTATTTTCTTTTTACAACACTTGGTTTGGAAAATAATACTTAATTTTGTTAACACTTTCCATTGTAAAACAAACTTCATGAAGCGATTACTGAACAGGGTCTTTGTGAGCCACTGATGAACTTTCATATCTCAAATATCATCACTAACTGTAAAACAATAGAATCATATTGACTATTTTTATGATAGCATTTTACAAATTATAGATCTAATGTACAATTGACTTATAGGGGAGATTCCCCAAGAGAATTTCCTCCCTGAATTCATTAGGTATTATTTATGGCTTTTTGTGTATTGTTTTGCTAAATCCTAATGTTTTACGTAATTTCACTGGAATTTGAGTGACCATTTCATTTTCTAATTATAATATCAATAATTAAATGCTCTATTAGTACTCAGTAAAAGATATAGCTAAAAATAACTTCTGTTTACTTCATTTTAGTCATTGTATTAAGTACTTTTCATGTAGTACATCACAAATATGAATAATCCTCTGATTAAGGATTGTTACTCTCCACAGTCCATCTCGAATCATCATTTCATAGGTGAGGTGATGCAAAGAGCTTAAATAATGTTTCCATTATTTAAAGGAGCAGAATGAATAGTTTTTGGCATATTAGAGAAATCCAGGGATATTTTCTTTTCTTTACTATATATGAAAGCTAGAAATTGTAGTCAATATTATCCTAAAACTAGGAGATTAAAAGTAATATAAAAATGTTCATTTTCAATTGTATGTTTTAAACAAATTTATTCAAATAATTTAAGTGTATAGAAAAAATGATTTTCAATTAAACTTTTCCAGCAATAATTTATAATGGGCATGTAGCATATCTTATTGCTGGAATAAATTATTTTCTGAATAAACTGAAAATTAAAATTTTGGTTATTAGATTTCAGTTTTAAAATAATGACTAATGGTAAGACTTGATTTAATTCTTAGCTCCTCATCTGCTGCTCTACCTGTTTTCTGAGGCTTTTTTCATTTGTTAGTCAGTAGATGGGAATTTGAAAATCATTCAAATAATAATTAGTTCCATCCCAAGTCTGTGACTTGAGGCTTGAATCACACCATTTGGTCATCTTTGTTGATTCAATTAATGAGTAATCATAAATTGTCTACTTCAACTTGTGCTGAGGACTCTTGGTCTTAGTACAAAATATTTAGAATAATATGTAACATTTCTGAAATCTGAAATTTAAAATCTGAGAAATGACATGCCAATTTACATCTGACTGAGAAATCCTAATAAGATAAAGGGAGGACGGTAATTAGAAGGTATGTGATGTGTGTTACTGATACTTTTGAAACACTAAAAGAAAAAAGGCCAAACCTACTGTTTTATTTTCCTTAATTTTCCAAATACGAATAAAACTTTTCCTTCTCAGGCACACCAACATATTGTTAAAACTTTTCTGTAAATTCACCTAATAAGAATGTTGCCAAAGTGAAAATAAAATAGTTTGGATTTCTTGCTTTTAGGACCCCTTTAAAGAAATGTAGATCCTTTTGTGGAGCAATTGTCTTAGACAAACTGTAGGCTTGAAAGTCACATCCTGTTTCTTTTATTGACATCAAAGTTTTAAAAGCTGAATAGCTTTGGATGGATTGTGAAGAATCTATAACTATGTAATGATTTTTGTTTTTAAGTCTTCTTGTAAGTCTCACTTGATCAATGATGAGAAAAATGGATCACATTTTCTAAAAGAATGAATATAATTATCATTGCTAGCAATTTTTTGTAAATATAGCCATGTATGAACTAAAAATATTTAGATTGAAAAATGAAAGACTAATGCTTTCAGATATAAATAATATAGCTAGGAAGACAATCATTTTGAATTCGTATTGCATGTCTGTGAACTATGACAGATTTGTAGACACAGGAAGACATTTCCATTACACACACACACACACACACACACACATGTCATATATATATTTCTCCTAGGAAAACAATTCAAATATATATGATTTATATCTGGGATTATGTATATCTAATATACATATATATATGAGAATATACACACCTATCCACACACCTGGAAATATCTGTGTGTGTTTGTATATATACACATAGTCTTTTCTCTTTCTGTACACACACACATACACACACACACACACTCTGTCTCTCTATATATTTTTCTCATATATAATTTTTTCCCCAGAAGTAAGATATTTTGCAAAAGCCGTATGTTTTGCAGGACTGATTTTACTGTTTGTAAGGGAAAATACTATGGCTCCTTCCAAACCTTGTTTTAAAATGTAATCTACTGAATAAAAATGGCAAAATAATTTAGCCTTATTAAGATTAAAATAATGAATAAAAAGTAATCAAAAATCTTAGGTGAGTGAAAAAAAATGGGTACAGCCATTTTGAAAAATTCTCAAGGTAGAATATAATACTATCTTTTAAAAACATTTATTTTTTTATTTTTATGTGGTACTAAGGATTGTACCCAGTGCCTCACATGTGCTAGGCAAATGCTCTACCACTGAGCCACATAGTTTGTGAAACTATTGATATTTTGTCAAAGGCTGCTTTTCCTATTATCATTTATTTCTTGGTGACAAAGAAGTTGAAGTGAAGTAATTCCAATATTAAGTACTTCCAAACATGTTCATTTGTGAGTAATGGAAAAATCAGTTGAAATTTTAACAGTAATGGGCGTTATAAAATGCTAATGCTCAATCAGTTTTCGTAATTAAACCATAAAGAAAAGTGGATTCTCATATATTCCTGTTAGTAAAGGCTTATCCCTACTTTTATTGCTGTATCAACAATTTCAGACTTACATCTTCTGAAGTTCATTCGTGGGAAAAGGGAATATCATAGTAGCCCAACTGGTATGTACTCCAATCTGTGACTAGTTTAGATAACTCTTATGACCCTGATAAAAGATGGGTCTTTGAGATTGGCTTTGGCGCATGTTGCCATACTAACCATATCAATTACAAGGAAAGGCTTTTATATATGTTCTCTCTCATGCAAATAGCAAGAACGTTTGTGATCACCATGCTGCCATCTATGGTGTGCTACCATGATCCTCTTAAAATTTGTGTTGATTAGAGCATATTCAGATGTGGAAATGTTGCAGATGTGATTTTATTCCATATGCTAATCCTGCTTTTGATGAAATGTAATTGACTTCAATTTGAAAGTGCTTGAATTGGAATAATTGGAATTCCTTACAGGTTAAATCAACACTGGGAAATGGAATCTGCATTAAAATCTTTGGAGTATTGTGTCTATCCTGCTTAATTATCATAATCTTGATAGTCTCTGTGAACTTCGGCATAAGAATTTTTCTATGCTATCCTTGCATACAAATCAGCAAGAGATTCTGATTCAGATATCTAAATATTGTGTACATTAGTGAGAAATTATACCAAGATCTCAATTTTGTCTGTTGGTGGAGTTTGTCTGATACTGATTTTGATAATTCTTCTTAACTAAGCCTTGACATTGATTTTTGAGAAATCTTACATAAACATCTCCTCAATCTACTTAACATACTTATTATACATTCATTTTGTAAACTAATCAGGGGAAACAGCACATTTTGTTATTTGATATTATATTCTCCAATTTGTAGTTGATATCTAATAATTCCATAAATATTGTGAATGCAAATTAAGAAAACAAAAATTATGAGAGATCATGTATGCTACATAGAAGCACAATTATGCAGAAAGCTGTACAGGTCTTAGGAGGGGGACAGGTTTTAGTTCCAACTTTGTGACTGATCAACAGTGATCTTACACAAATCACTTAAGTTTTCCGAGTCCAATTCCTCAAATGAAAAATGTTTTTCACACTTTGAATCCATTCACTGATTCCTTCCTTGGACAAATATTTGTCAAGCAGTTATTATGTGCTGGGTACTCTGATAGGCATTGGAGATAGAAAAATGAATTAAAATAGACATGGTCCCTGATTTCACAGAGTCTATAGTGAGGGAGATTGGTATCAATCAAGTAATTACAAAAACAAGTGAAAATTTTATTCATAACAAGACCAATGGAGGGCTAATTAGGCATGGAATGGATCAAGTCAGGGAAGTCAAGACAGGCTGGAGAAAAGATGATTGAGTTGATAATTGGATCAATGAAGGTTTTACTAGAGGAAGAGGAAAAGGAACCATGATCCTGACCCAAGAAGCTTCAAGTGGCAGGTATGAAAGATTGAAAGGCTAGTGTGCTTGGACAGGAATAAGGATCAGATAGATGGTGTGAGCAGCTGCTTCTCTTTTTAAAGCTATAAAACACTGTAAAATTGCAGAGTGACATTATTACATTAGGTAAACAATAGATTCCCAGGGATTTTCAATGGGAATTAAGGCTGAAATAAAGAAAATACTTGATACTTCATTATTTATAATGGCTTGTTTTTAAGCACACGACTGCTTAACAAACTTATAGTGAATTCCCATCACAGTCCTGGCACTGGGCAGGCAATCAGAGTACAAAGATCAAACATGACCTCTTCCTTCAGGAGTTTACTGATGATTTGCAAGTAGGGTTTATTGGTAACTTCAAATTTATTTCCATGAAACAGTTACAGAATAAAAACAAATCTTAAAAAAAAATATTTCTCCATTTCCCCCAAACTCTTATAAACTAAATGCTAAATAAAAACAAAATCCAAGCTGCAGACATCAGAAATGGAGGGATTTTGAAGAATCATATGGTAAAATTAGCCTCTACTTAACAGAGAATCGATTTTGTCATCATTATTAAGCATTTACTACATTTACTCTGCATTTTAGTAGATTCAGTGTATGTGTGTACGACTGTACAAACCACACAATATGCATTGGGAAGTACATCATAATGTATATCACTGTATTTAAAATGAAATAAAAGTTAACCCAGAAGTCTAAATATATCACAAACTGTATTGAGAACTATTTAACAGGTACATAATCATTCTAGTATTTTTCCCTTGAGGCTAGAAAAATTCACATTGTCTCTGTTTTTCTTATCAGGAACAACTCTAGTTCATCTCACTGAACCTTTTCTTACAGGTCAGTATATTAATTCCCATTTTTAACAGGGGATTTAAAAAACCTAGAAATGTTAATTATTAGTAACTTGGGGTTAGTAAGTCATAATGTATATGAGTTTGGCTTCTGAAAAAGTATTTCAAACAAGTAGTTTATAAGACTTTTCCCACTAATATTAAATAATGTTTAAAAACTGAGTTTAGGTGCTGGGGGTATAGCTCAGTTGGTAGAGTGCTTGTCTCGCAAGCCCAAGGCCCTAGGTTCAATCCCCATCAAAAAACAACAACAAACAAACAAACAAACAAAAAAACAAAACTGAGTTTAACTTGTTTCTGATCAGTTTATGTAGACTGCATATAATTTGGTTTCCAGGTTTTATTCTTCATTGTCACTCGTGTTTTTTTAGTTGTAGATAGACACAATATCTTTTTTTATTAATTTATTTTTATGTGGTGCTGAAGGCGAAACCCCATGCTTTATGTGCACTAGGCAAGAGTTCTACCACTGAGCCACAACCCCAGCCTCTTATCATTAGTTTTTAATGTAGCAATTACAAGAGTACTAAATCAGTCACATTTTTTTAAAAAAAAGAATATAGATTGAAAGAAAACATTTATATATGTATTTATATATGTATATATATACTTATATACATATATAAAATATAAATTTTAACATTAACTCATTTAAGTATTTTAGGTGTAAAAGTAGCAGTCAGCTATTTCATTATAGCATTTCATCATGGTGATTATCAGCCTTTAGTAGCAGTGGTTAGGCAGTAAGTTTTTGCTTATTCTAAAGCAAAGTTATTGAGATGAATGTATTAAGAATTGGCATGACCCAATGTAGGTTGCAGAAAGATGAAATTAATAAAATTGGTAAAAGGTATTAATAAAACCAAAATCTCCAAGAAAATAACATTGGAATATTAAAACAAAATCATAGGGAATTCAGGGTAGAAAGTCATTGAATTCATTGTTATATTTACTGATATATGAGCTTATTGGTAGATGACCATTGGTAATAATGTCCAAAGTAGACTTTAGGTGAGAAGTTACTTTGATGTTCTTCTCAGGCTCTACTTCAGGTCCTATCACCTCCACAGCTGCAAGTACAGGCACCACAGCTCAACCGAGCCCCAGCTTCACCAGTTCTAGAGTCACCACAGGTAAGAGCAAAGGATACTGGTCCCAGAGGAAGGAATGGTTTGAGGCAATCCTATTCAGTATCTTTCTAAATCAAATATCAGACTTAAATGATGATTCCTTATAGGTAATATTTTAGTGTTTCTGTATTGCTTTTTATTTTATTTATAATTACTTATTTTAAAATCTGTATGTATCTTTTTATAATTGTGTTCCCATGACCTGGGTTTATTTATTCAACAATTATCAGGGACAACTGGAGAGTCTCCAGCTGTAACCACAGCAGCTGGCAATGGGAGTACAAGTGAGACAGCCTTCACAACAGGTGAGATCAAGAAATGGATCAAATGTTCTATTACACAGTGTATTTCCACAACTAGTCCTTTGTTGCTACTCAGCAACAGCTCTGCCCTGAATAGAATCTTAGATAATGGGTGGATAATATCTGATAAGTCTACTGGAATACTTTGGGAAAATTTAATGATAATATTGACATATTAATAAGATAGTGATTTTATTAGTCAACTCTTGGTTGAAATACTGAGACAGGAGAATTTATGAAGTAAAAAGGTATATTTACATAACAGCTTTGGGGGTTCAAATATTCCATGCCTGCACAGTCTCAGTTCTGGTGAGGTTCCTCTCAGCTGTGTGACTTACGGTAAATGGCAATGGTGGAGCCCACCCAAGAGCAACATAACATAAAGACAAAGATCATGGTGGTTCAGGTTTCCATAACCAGCTTTCAGGAGAACTACTTTAATCCCTTCCTAACAGCATCTTCCTTTGTGGACCTAAGGACCTACCCCCAGGCTCTGCCTCTAACAGGGTACATACCACCTCCCAGTACTGCCACCCTGAAGACCAGCATCTAACATGTACACCATGGGGAATATCCAAACCATACCAATGATATAGTTCTCTAGCACACTAAAGTTTCTGAATTAAGCTTAGGTAAATTAGCCAACATCAACACCCAGGTATTTCAGCGCCATTGATCTCATGGGCTGAGAAACTAACAACAGTACCCAAGTGGCAAAGGCTCAGCATTGTGTTAATAAGTCCTTTGGGCAGTTGTTGCTCATGGAAATAGAGGACCACTGCTTTATCATTTCCATTCTTTCCCAAATTCATGTCCAGCTTGCACTCTGCTGTAAATGAACAATAGAATGAAATTTACAAAACTCAGCTATCATCACGTTAATTAAAATTCTTTAATTGTGCTGTTGCTTTGAAGATAAATCTTTTAAAACTCTTTTATACACCACTAAATGCCATTTATTTGGTGTGTGCATGAGGGTTCTTTTTATGTATTTATTAAACAATCCCTGGCCTTATTTTTCTACATTATTTTCTAGGAGGAATTATTTTGACTTCAATTTATGATAAATATGTTTAAAATAAGATAATTCACATTAAAAATAGTTGAAATGTATAATCTACATAGAGAAGTATAAAATAAGAAACTTATCATTAAACTATTGAAATTTTAGAGTGATGATCATTTACTTTAAAGCCCCTAAAATCAGAATCAGAAACCCTTGGGTAATAATGACAAGTCTATCAGCTATGTATTTTTGTTTTCAGTCACCATGTTTAATTGTTTGGAATAGTAGTTAGTGCTCAGCGGGTGGCATCCCCAGAAATGAGGTACTGGTGTTTGATGTGATGGGAACTAAAATAGAGAGCAAGCATTTAGAGAAATAGAAAGTCAACAAAATGTTCTTATTACTACAGGGTAAATCTGTGTTTTGCATCACTTATTTTCAATAATTTCATTTCTCTATTCTAATACCATTTTCAAAATATCAAGACAAGAGAGACTGGGAATTTTGTTTTGAGTTACAGATTGAGAGGTACAGAGATGTAGTCTGGATATAGACTGCATGAGTTTGCCCTCTGGATCTGATGTGAGCCAACTGGGTGCCCTTGGACCAAGTCACTTATACTCATTTCAGAAATAAGTATAATGCTACTTGCCTCAGAGGATTTTTTTTTTTTAACAAGGCTAAATGAATGGATTGATGTCTAAAGCATTTTGTTAAATGGTGTTTTTGTTTGTTTGTTTTTTTAATGTAGGAGGAGCAGGAAGCCCAACTGCATCAACACTTAGTGGGAAGGAAGGTAGCACACCTGGGGAACATAGCACTGAGTCTACAAGCCCAGGAAACTCAGGTAAGTAAATATGTGCAGTTAGTGCCTATTAAAAATGTACAAATACCAAAATGTGTAGACTGTTGAATGAATGATAAAAATGTGAAAATAGATTAAAATTTATATTTTAATCTCCCAATCTCCTCCTTCAGAGGAATTAGCATATGTTGAAGCACTGCTACTGCTATAAGAGGGTCCCTGGGAGCAAACTCAGTAGCAGGCAGGGACAGCACTTATGAACTATCAGGCACTGGGGCCACCAGCACTGAAAGACCAGCAAGCAAGACAGAGCCTCTTAGGGGATGTGGTGGGGTCCAATTCAAACTTTAACAAGATCGTATAATGCCATGTATCCAGAAGATCAGAAATGGACATTAGATATTTGTTGTGTACCTACCATTGTGTTAGAATCTTTGTGAAAAGTACAAAAACACTGGGAAACATACATTTTCCCACTCCAGTTCACATCTAAAGGGAGGGATTAATACATGCAGACATAGAAGACAAAAGGGTAAAAAAGTGGGGAAAAGATATGAACTTGATGCTCATGGTAATGGCAGGAGTCACATGCACACTTCCCTGCCTCCAAATCTGTTCTTGGTTCCAGGGACCACAGGAGTGACCACAGGCTCTACCACTGCCAGTCCTTCAGCCTCAGCTACAGGAGCTTCAACCTCTGTAAGCTTAACCTCAGGTAAGTTAGAGGAAGAAGTTCATGAGTTTGCAGGGGTAAAATGTGGGAGTGTAAGTACTTCCCCATTTCTTTTCTCTGGACTATGGCAAAGAATAGAGGAACTAGTAAGAGACTTGAAATAGGGAACTCAGTCCCTTACCAACAGTATTGGTAGTAATGCAATGTACTATAGGTAGCGATACAATGTCTGAATTAAATGATATTTCTAATATCTTGAGAAATCATGGGATTCCTGAGTATTAGATCATAATGATACTAGGGCTCCAATCATGGAAATACTAATGCTTTGAGTCTTGAATGGGGTCTAGAAATCCTGATTACAAATTAGAATCAATTAGAGAAAAGTTTGAAATAGGTACCAGGTTCTTCAAGTTAATTGACTCTCATTTTTTTTTTTCCTGGCAGAAGGGCCCAAATGTAAGTATTCATGAAAGCTTCATAGTTGGTTCCAATAAGCATCCTGAGTTATAAAGCACTGGGCTCCAATATCTTACTATTGTATAAGTAAACAAGTTTTTCTGAAGTCAACAAATAAATAGGCACACATAGGAATTCTAATGATCACACAATATTGTATGATCAATTTTTAGAAAGAGTGAATCAGAAACAGAGAAGTATAAATGAATATACAAAAGACATTTTGAAAGCAGAGAGCAAGAACCATGTTCTGCCATTCTATTTTATTAAAGGTCCTAATGTATGTGTACCATTTACTTTGAAAGGCACTACTGGACCACTAGTTACTGAAACATCTAGAGCCCAAAACAGTGAACTGACATCACCTGGAGATAAGTCAGGTGGGCAGAGAATGATGTTCAAGATCCAGGTTTTTGTCAAATGGGAGAGTCATTTATGGGAACTCTACTTATTTTGAAGCAAAGTAGTTGAGAAAATGAATGAGGATGCAGAATGAATCTATCAAAATTGAGAAGGGTGTTTTTATAAGAACCATGCCCCTCTTCAAAGCAGTAAGTAAACCAAAATATTGGAGACAATAATATGTCACAATCTTAGGTGAACTCGGGCAGGTTTAACCAGATTAATTTAGTCTGTTGGAATAAAATATTGCAATAATAAATAAGTTATTTTAATGGAGTCAGACTACAAAGAAGATGAGATAGAAAATAACTCAAATACTTTATTCCAAGTGTACGTCCACAGTCATCTGTTTCTACTCAGCAACAAATTACCCTGAGTGCAGTTTTAGGTAAGAGGGACCAGGTACCAGAGTTACTTACAGATGACTTTGTGAAAAATTAATAATTAAATTTAGATATGAATAAAATGATGAACATTATGGCTTAGTAAAACTTCAAATTATACTCACATAATATGTAAATTTTTCAACCTTCATCATGGTGGTTACATATCATTATTTCTTTGGGGTATGAAAATAATAAAAGCCTCTAAGCTGTCAATGCAGTGTTAGACTGCCGCAGTCTGGCTGGGCACACAATCACGAGCCACCACACAGCTTGTAGATTCAAACAGCAACTCTTTATTCCCAAACTCACACCAGCCGTCTACAATCACGTTCTGGGGAAATCCACGTTCTCTGCCCAAATCCACCTCCACTGGGTTTCTGTCTCCCAAAATATACTGTCTGAATCCCGTGAGAACTCAAGGGGAACTTAGGCAGCAGGATACGCCCTATTCCCAGCAGGAATAATCTTAAACCTTAAACCTGGAACCTAAACCGGGAACGCCCTAATCCGCCTTGGTCCTTGAGCAAGGTCACCTACATTCAATGTCACTGCAACATGGGGTACGCTGGCAAGGAAATTGTCATACCTACTTGGCTCATGGCTCCCAGCATCTCCCCCCTTCTGATTAATTAAACAACAAGCAATGTGGCTTAAGGACCGTGCCTGGTAGGTTGTCCAATTCAACATATGGTTCTTACCCGTCATCGGAAAACTGACCTTTAGGCGTCAGCCTCCTGTCTTAGGTTGATACCACTGCAATTGGATCATACCCGTCACTGACTACCGGTCCAGCATAAGCCATTGGCCCCCAAATTTTAGACCATCACTAGCAGAAGGGAGGATACAGAAATGCCACGACACCAAGCCAATTGACGGCTCCTTGGGAAAAATTAGCTGTCAATGCAGTGTTAGACTGCTAAATCTCATGGCATTTGCTGACTCCCCAGTTCTGTGACTTGCATATAAGAGTTCATGTCTGACAAAAGCTAAGAAAAGCATGCTTGTCCTCGTACATTATTGACTAAATTTTAACTATTTTTAGTTTCATCAGTGAAAGACTGATATTCTTTAACCACAGGTAATTTGATTAAAAACAAATAGGCTGGGATTGTGGCTCAGTGGTAGAGTGCTCACCTAGCACGTGCGAGGCCCTGGGTTCAATCCTCAGCACCACATAAAAAATAAATAAATAAAATAAAGATATTGTGTCCAACTACAACTAAAAAAATGAAAATTAAAAAAAAACAAGCTCTATTTTATCCCTGAACATAAGCAATTAGTCTATAATTTTAAGGACATCAAAAGTGTCTTCTCATTTGCTTCACATTGGCCTTCTCTCTGATTCAGGGTAAAACATTTCCATCTGGTCTCTGCAGTCCTTTATATAGTGAATCTTCCCTTGCCGAGTATGGTTCCTGTTCCAGCATCCGCCTTGCAGGGGAACTTGTAACTAGAACACATTTCAGGGCCCACATCAGAATCAGAAGCTGTTGGAATGGAACCCTCAAAACAGTATACTAACAAGTGCTTTAGACAATTTATTCTGATCTCAGTAGGGAACCACTTCTCTACCATTTCTATTCTTTTCCAACTTCCCTCCCACTCTACACTCCAATGGATACCATTCGAGAATGTCGTTCCCCGTGTTCAACTATCATCATGTCTTTCCACTACATAAAACCCAATTATCCTGATTGCTATTAAGATAAATGAAATCTTCTTTATATACCATTAAAAGCCATTTCATTAGTGTATAAATGGGACTTTTCTTTACATATATATTATTTAATTGATGGCCTTATTTTATTTTCCTATATTTATTTCCCCATAGCAGTTTTCTCGACTTGGGGTGAAAGATAATTGATTTCAGCAAGCATTAAGAGACTTGTCGATTCCAATGAGATTTAAACTGATAGAAATTTTGTGTGATAGTCACTGAGCTTATGTTTTCTAAATTCTGCACCAGTAGAACTTTGCGTAATGACAATCAGCCGTCTGTCTGTTATCTATCAGGCAGTACACACTGTGGTTGTGAGTGGGATACTCAAACCTTGGTTCTCAGATGGGTGCCATCAGAGGTATTTGTTACTGTTCCATGATGTAATAAGAACAGAAAGCAAACATTTAGAAACAATGACCTTATATCTTTTTGACATAATGCCTTATATCTGTTGAATAAACGCTTGTGTTTTGTGAATTTTTAAAATTATAATTCTAGATTCACTTTTGTGACTTTTTTCCAAAGAATTCATCTAGCACATGTTAGAAATCTATTTTGCACAGAACATTGAGAAGCAAGGAATACAGTATAGTTTGGGGGTTAGATTGCTTGTGTTTGGCTTCTGGGTATTTCGTCCATACAGTGTGACCAGACAATGATTTAAGAATGTTTCCTGTATCATAGAATTTTTAATCCCCAATTATTTCTAAGATATTTTGTAAATGACACTGCTCTTATTAGGAGGAACTTCAAGTCTAATAACACAAAAATCTGGTGGGGTGTAAGGCAGCACACCAAGGGAACTGAGCAGTACAGCTGTAAATCCAGGAGATTCAGGTAGTCAGGACATACATTTTACTATGAATGTCAAAGCAAGTAGTTGGTTTGATAAATGATGAAAATGTACAAGATGACTGAAATTTTGTATTGAATCTCCCAGTCTCCTCCTTCAGAGGAACTAGCATGTGTTGCAAGCACAGCTACTGTGTTTATCAGGTATAACAGGAGAATCCCTGGGAGCAACCTTGGAAGCAGGCAAGGGCAGCCCACATAGACCATCAGGCACTGTGCCACAGAAGAGAGAACCTGGGGGATGTGATGAGGTCCAATTCAAACTTCAGCAAGATCCTAGATTGTGATAATGAGTTAAGGAAAGGTCACCATGGACAACATTGAAAGAAATAATGCCAAGAATAAAACAAAAAAATATCCTAAAATAGTATTTTCTTTATACCTATCTATACTGAATAACTGTTTTTCTCATTAGCAACAAGTAGAGAAGCAGATACTGAAGGAGCATTAGCAGTATAAAATTCCAGATAGTAGACATGTGAGCTTTGTGCTCAAATTTAGTCAGAGGAAAGGTTTCTTGGGGAATCTATTATTTAGGTGGTGCCAAATCTCCAGAAGATCAGAAATGTATCAACAAGTATATGTGTAGCAGTTAGTATATTTTTAGAGGCAATGTGCAATATGGTGAAAGAACAAACTGGTCTCACCCAGTGCCAATTGGGAAAGGGTGAAATTAACAACCACCCAGACAAGACAAAAGTTAGATGGAGATCAAGAGGGGAAAATATGCAAACTGGATCCCAGGACAATTTCAGTGAACAGAGTCAAGGACATTGATGTTTAACCTTGAATTATCTATATGATCATTATATTTTATTAATAAATAATACCTAAATGGAATCAGTACATTATCACAGTTGCCTCATTTACTTTGAGAAACAAACTTCAGATTTCCAAGAAGTCCATAGGGTAGATAAATGCATTATTTTAAATGAACAAGAAAGCATAGTTGAGGTCATATTCATAAGAAGATTTTCCTTTAGGTTTTCTTAAGCTGACATTTTTTTCCCCATAAACATCAGGAACATCTGGGACATCATCTGGAGTAACCCCTGAAGCCCAAGGTGGCAGCACTCCTAGAGAAGCAGGCACTGGAGCCACAAGTTCAGGTGAGATCCACCAGGTTGGATATGATGTGTCAGGAGTCATTGTCTATACCCAAACCCTCCTGCATCAGATGCAGGTCTGTGAAATCAGGTCCTTACTGGGGTTAGATTTCTGGCCTAGGGAAATTAAAGGGATCATATGCTTTATTTTATTTTATTCTGGAGAATCACAGATACTCATAGGGATGGCAGGGATAACATGCACCCCCAATATGCACCTTTTTTTGTTTCCAGGGACCACGGGAATGCCTGTAGCCTCTACCACTGCCAGCCCTAGAGACTCAGGTATTTGGCTTCTGGGTATTTCGTCCATACAGTGTGACCAGACAATGATTTAAGAATGTTTCCTGTATCATAGAATTTTTAATCCTCAATTATTTCTAAGATATTTTGTAAATGACACTGTTCTGACACTCAACCTCTGCTGTCAGCAAATTAGGTAAGTATGAGGGAGAATTCCATGCATTTTCAGGTATAAAATGGAGAGTAGAAGTAAATCCCAATATCTTTTCTCTGAAGTATGCTGAAGAATAGAAAGAACTATTAGGGAGAGAGGGAGCCCAATTCCTAACCAATACTTTAACAGGTGGCAGTTGTCCCACTGGATCAGATGGTCTTTCAACAATCTTATGCAATGTTGTGGGCCTTTGAGTATGTTTATAGGACATCCAAGACCTCTGATCTGGACCTTCTGAGACTATAAGTCTGTAGTGGGGCCATTATTTGCTATAATTCTAACTACAAATTAGAATTGACTGCAGACAAATTTGAAAATTTTCCTTCATATAATCATTGAATGTGGAACCTTGGGAAAAGGATTCATTCATGCATGTGTTTTACAGACTCAGTTGGTTCTAAAATGCAGCCTAAGTGAGAACTACTAGGTTCTAATATGTGAACATTAAAGAAGTAGATAATAAGGGATCTTATTGATAAGCAAAATAATAAACTTAATAAAGGATGCTAAGTTGTATAAGATTATATGATCAATGTTTGGAACCATTGAAATAGAAATGGAGAAGCATATACAAATAAATGAAAGATATTTTGAAAATAGGGAGTAACATTACCTGTACCACTTTATTAAGATCATGATATTTTGTTGGTTTTAAAAGGAACTAGTGGACCATCAGTTGGTGAAACAACTAGAGCCCCAAGCACTGAAGTGACATCACCTAAAGAGCACTCAGGTGAGCAGAGGATGGTGTTTAGAGGTCCTGGTTTTACTCAAAATGAAGAGTTATTCATGGGAACCCTGCTTATTTTAAAGCAAAGTAGTTGAGATGAAAGTATGAAGACCTAGTTGACCCAATTGAAAATGTAGAAAGATGTCTTTTAAAAAAGTGTATTAAGTCAATCAAAATCTTCAAGAAATTAATATTAGAAAAATGTCATAGGCAACTCTGTGTAGTAAGTCACTGGATGCATCTATTCAATTTGTTCCTTTTAGAAGAGAATGGACTGTTAGATTACCCATTGGTAATACAGTTCAAGTAGACTGTAGGTGAGAAGTTCCTTTGTTGTTTTTTGCAGACACTGCTGAAACTTCAGTTACAATCTCTTCCACAGCTGGAAGTGAAGGCACCACAACAAAACTGAGCCCTGGCTTCACTAGTACTGGGGTCACAGCAGGTAAACTTGGTTCAGAGTAAATTATATGTTTATACCAATCAACCGGTGTCGATCAATTTTGTGCAGCAAATATATTTTTTAAAATTAAATATCAGAGTTATTACTTTTTAAATGTAATTATGCTTTTCATCATGTTGCTTTTGTAAAATTTTCACATTGTAATTATGTAATCCCACTATCTGATAATTGGTAGCCTCTGTGCACTAGTTACAACCAATTATTTACATTTTTTTGTCCTTCATCAGGAAGAACTAGAATGTTGCCAGATATAACAGCTGAAGCCAACAATGGAATAACAAATGATAGAGTTTTTAAGCAGGTGTAACAAAGATATGAAGAAGATATATACTCCATATAGGCAGTTCTGGGATTCACATCAATAATAACTGTACTCTGAGTAAAACCTTTGCTAAAGGGACCAGGTATAAGAGTGACAGAGTCCTCTCTAGCTTACCTATCTCCTCTAACAACATGGTACCCAAAGTGTGGTTTCTGGGCAAGTAGTATAGAAATCCTGTGGGATCCTGTTAGATGGTCATATGTCTAGGTCCACATGGCTAGAATCAGAAGTCCTGGGGTGGAGACCAGCAGACTGTGTTAAGTTGTTTAGGCAATTGATGCTCAACTTGGAGAAGCGTCTCTCTACAATTCCCATTCTTTTTAACCTTCCTTTGAGTCTACACTCCATCAATGTCATATCAGAATGACTTTCCCAAAGCTCAATTCACCTTTGACTATACATATAAAGTACTTAAATATTTCTTTAATATTTATTTTTTAGGTGTAGTTGGACATAATACCTTCATTTAATTTATTTATCTTTATGTGTGCTGAGGATCAAACCCAGCACTTCTCACATGCTAGGCTAGCGCTCTACTGCAGAGCTACAATCCCAGCCCCACACTTAAATATTTCTAATTGCTTTTAAGATTAATGAAATCTTTATATAGCATTAATAGGTATTTTTTCATGTATGCACGGGACTTCTCTTCATGCTATGAACAAGTCCATGGCCTCATTGTGTTTTCCCTTCACTTATTTTACTTAGATACTGTTGTAGTTTAGAACTTATTAAATAATGTTTTGAATAAGCTATTACTTACATTCAAATTACTGCATTAAGTAATATGGTTTATACCTAGTAGGAAAATCAAGAAAGTGGGTGATTCCAATTAGACCATCGACTAATTGAAATTTTAGAGTGATGACCATTTGGTTTCCAATCATAAAAATCTGTATCTGAATTACTTGGGTAATAATGACATGTTAAACTGTGATCACTTTGGGTTACCAGGCATTGAGTATGGTAATTTTAATAGGGTTACCTAAAGTTAGGTCCAGAAATGTATGACTCCCAGACTATTAAAAGTCCATGATATGGTAAAAAGTAAAACACACAACAAGTACTTGGAAATGTAGTAGTTTAGCACAACAAGGTTTAACTGTTGGGTGACTATATATGGTCTTTTCATTTCATATCTGAATTTATGTAATAGCATTGTTCTAAATTGTTCTAAGTATTCATCTATCATACACTGAACACTACAAAATAGGTCTGTTACCTAAGATGGTTTGGGAGTACTTGTGGGAGTGAATAGTCAGGGACAGAGTGCTTGAGTTAGACTCCTTTACCTGTGAGTACCCAGTAGGATTATTTAACCATATCTGATAAATAGGAGGAACATGTTGACTGCCTCAAAGGATGTTTATGAGGAAAATGAATTCAGTTAATTCCTAAAGCAATTTGAAATTCTTTTTTTTTTATAAATTTAAGGAGGAAAAGAAGGCCAAATACCTAATAGGGAGGAGGAGGGGAGAGGGCAGCTCACCTGGGGAGCCCAGGACTGGACCTATAAGCCCAGGAGACTTGGGTAGTCAGGATGTGCACTTAGTGCCTATGAAATAGGTACAAATATAAAAACCTATGCCATTGGATAAATCATGAAAATGTACAAGAAGATTGAAATTTTGCCTTTAATCTCCCAATCTCCTCCTTTAGAGGAACTAGCATAATTTGCAACTACTGCTACTGTGTTTATTAGGTACAACAGGAAAGTCCCTGGGAGTCACCTCAGGAGCAGTCAGGGCCAGCACATCTGGACCATCAGGCACTGGGGCCACCAGTGCTGAAAGCCCAGCAGGTAGGACAGAGCCTCCTTACGGGTGATGACAGGGTTCAATGATAGTTTTTGTCAGGATCCCCGAGTGTGACAATGAGAAGAAGGAAAGGTAACCATGGAGAACATTGAAGAACTAATGACTAGAATAAAACTTAAAAAAAAAAAAGGCCCTGAAATAGTTCTTCAGAGCTCTCTGTACATTAGGTACCATGTTTGTTCTAATTAGGAACAAGTGGAAGAGCTGACACAGCCACCACTGTCTCTGCTGGTGAAAACACTTCTGGAAGGGCAGGTACTGAAGGAGAATAAGGAGCATAAAATCCAGGCAGCAGATGTGAGAGCTGTTAGCTCAAAGCCTAGTTAGAGACAAAGTTTCCTGGGAAATCCTACCATTATCATTGTGTTGATGTCAACACTTTAGAAGATGAGAAATATATCAACAAGAATACCTGTGGTACTTAGTATTTTTAGAGTGACTGTGCCATGTAGTGAAAGAATAGGGGCATATAATATCTCACCCAATGATACTGGGATAGGGGAAAATTAACATTGTAGGTAAAGAAGTAAAGAATAAATAAGACAGCAATCAAGAGAAGAAAACTTGAAAATTGGAATATAAGACACATCTAGGAAACAGAGACAAGAACCTAAATGTTTAACCATAAATTTTCTATGTGATTATTTTATTTTAGTAAATACAGTTGTCTTAAGGAATCAGTGCATTATCAGTTACCTGATTTACCCCACTTTACCTTCAGGTAGAAATTAAGATATCATCAAAGCTTACAGAAAACATACATTCATTCTTTTTAAGAAAAAGAAATAATATTTTGGGACATATTCATAAGAAGATTTTACTTTAAGTTTTCTAACGTGACTGTTTTTTTTCATGATAAATATCAGGTACATCTGGGACATCAGCTGGAACAACCCCTGAAGCTCTAGGTAGTAGTACCCCTGGAGGAGGAGGCACTGGAGCCACAGGTACAAGTGAGGTCCACCAGGTTGGATATGATGCATTAGGAGTTTCCATCCATGCCCTTCTGCAGCAGATGTAGGTCTGCAAAATTAGGCCATCACTTAGATCAGATTACTAGTCTATGAAAATTAAAAAGATAATATCCTTAATTTTCTTTTCTTCTGGAGACACTCAAATACTCATAGGGGTGGCAATAAGTAATAACACCCCCCCACATGCTAAATATAGCTTTCGTATTTTCAGAGACCTCTGGAGTGTCTCCAGGCTCCACCACTGCCAGCCCTAAGGACTCAGCTACACCTTCTTCAACCTCTGGTAGCAGCAAATCAGGTAAATTAGAGAAGTCCAAAAGTTTGCAGGTATAAAATAGAGAGGGTAAGCATGTCCCAATTTCTGTTCTCTGAAATGTAGTGAAGAGTAGAAAGAACTAGTTAGAGGCTTGCATAGTGAGCCTAATTACAGACCAACATTTCAGCAGGTAGCTGTGGGGCAATTGGAATCGATTCAATTGTCTTTCTATAATCTTATGCAATTGTGAGAGTCCACAAATGTGCTGCCTATGTGCCTTAATGGTTTTAAGCACCCTGCCCTGGAACTTTTGAGATTGTGAATGTGAAGTGGACCATAGTTTGCTATCCTGGCTATAAATTACGATTAACTCCAAGAAAAGTTTGGAATTTTTCCATCACAGACCCATTGAATTTATGACCCTTGAAAAAGACCTATGTTGGTATATATTTTAAAGCCTCAGTTGGTTGCAATATGCAGCCTAAGTCAGAACCACTAGGCTCAAATATGAGAACACTATTGAAGTAGATGAGAAGCAATCTTACTTGCAAGCAAAATTAATTTACTTCACTGAAGGATGCTAATTTGTACAAGATTTTATGATCGATTTTTGGAATGATTAAAACAGAAATAAATGTATAAATAAAAGTATAAAGAAATAAATGAGAGATTTTATTTTATTTTATTTTTTTTAAAATTTTTATTGTTGGTTGTTCAAAACATTACATAGTTCTTGATATATCATATTTCACACTTTGATTCAAGTGGGTTATGAACTCCCATTTTTACCCCGTATACAGATTGCAGAATCACATCAGTTACACATCCATTGATTTACATATTGCCATACTAGTGTCTGTTGTATTCTGCGAATGAGAGATATTTTAAAAGCAGAGATCAGCATTGCATCATCTGTACAACTTCTTCAAGGGTCAGGATATCATTTGCTATTTGTTTTAAAAGGCACCACTGGACCATCAGTTGGCACAACAACCAGAGCCCAAAGCAATGCATTGACATCACCTGAAGGGAAATCAGGTGAGTAGAGGATGGCAGTCAAAGTCCTGGCTTTTGTCAATATGAAGAGTTATTCATGGGAACCCTGCTTATTTAAAGCAAAGTAATCGAGATGAATATATCAATACCCAGTTGAACCAATTCAAAGAAAGATGTCTTTGTAAAGAAAAATGCAATAAGTAAATCAGAATTTTCAAGAAATTCATATTATCACAAATACCATAGGTACTTATGGGTAATAAGTAATTTGATTCATGTATTCTATTTCCTATAGTAGGAGTGATTGGACAGTTACATCGTCCATTGGTAATAATGTCCAAAGTAGACTTTAGGTGAGAAGTTCCTTTGTTCTTCTCAGGCTCTATTGGAACTTCAGGCCCTATCACCTCCTCAGCTGGAAGTGCAGGCACCACAGCAGGACTGAGCCCCAGCTTCACCAGCCCTGGGGACACATCAGGTAAGTCCAGTTCAGCAATTTATACTACTTACAGCCAATTAATTGGTTCACATAATGCTAATTAGACAATATATTTTCAAACCAAATATCAGGCTTAGGTGATTATACATATATGTAAAATTAAAATATAGTATTTTTACCTTTTCAGCATGTTGCTTCTTAAAGTGTATCATGTAAATTATATGCTATCACTAAATGATAATTTGAAGATCTCCATGAAATTTTTAATGTAAAATTTACAAAGTTTTATTCTTTTAATTTTTTAAAAATTTGTTTTATTTATACATGACAGTAGAATGCACTTTGATACATCATATATAATGGAGTATAATTTCTCATTCTTCTGGTTGTACATGACATATAGTCACATCGGTTGCCCATAAAATTTTTTTTTATCCGGTTTTTAAAATTTTTTAAACTATATTCAGGATAATTAGAAAGTCACCAGGTGTAACTTTAGAAACCAATAAGGGAATTAAAAATGACACAGCTTTAAATCGGGTGAAACCAAGTAGTGAGGAATATCCTATATTATATAGAGTCAGTCTTTTTTTTATTTCCTGGCAGTGATAATCCTACTGAGTAGAGCCTTACATAAAGGGGCCAATTTAAGAATTACACATCAGTTGGATGACTTTGGGAAATATTCCACAATTAATACTGTGGTTACAAAAACATTAGTGATATATTTTATGGCAATTTAAAATGTCTGATTTATGCTCAAAATTTTCAATGTAGGGCAGTGAATCTTACCATCATTGTGTTTATGTGTCGTCATTCCCATGAAATCAAAAGCCTCCAAGCTGGAAAGGCAGGGATAGAGCACAGAGTGCTGAGCCTCATGGGCAATAGCTGGTGCCCGAGGGTCTGTGAACTGTGTCTAGAGCTCACAACCAACAAAAGCTAAGCAGAATATACTCTGGTTTGTCCATTATTTACTCAGGTCAGTGTTAGATCCAGGAATAAACTATTATTGACAACATTGAAGCATAGCTGAATGAGATTGAAAACAAGCAAGACAAAATTTACAACTGTCCTTCAAACCATCAGTTATAATCATAAGATCTCTGAAGGGTCTTCTCCTTGTGTTCCATTTCCTGTGTTTTATTCAAGTGTTAAGCCCTTTCCTCAGTCCCTGCAGTCCTTTGCTTAGCTTGCCTCCTTCCTCTAACACCACGGTGCTCACAGTACGGTTCCTGGCCAGTAGCAGCTGAACCTTGTGGGAACTTTGTTACAGTTGGTGACTTGGGGGTCCAGCAGCCCAGAATCAGAAAGTGTTGAAGGGGAAGCCAGCAGACTGTTAACTTGTTAACATAACAAGTATTCTAGCAAATCAATGCTCAAGTTAGAGAACAGCTTCTTTACAACTTCCAGTCTTTTCCAACTTCACTCCCTCTTTACCCAGGAGTCAATGCCATGTCTTCCATGTCAGTAGATCATTTCCAAAGCTCAGCTATGATCCTATCTATGCTCCTTTTTAAAATAATTTTAACACTATGGATTCTTTGAAGATACATGAAAACTTTGTTACCATTAAGAGTACTTTTGCTCATGAATGCACTGGATTCTGTTTATGGATGAATTAATGAATCCATGGCCTGTTTTTGTTTTTCCTACTCTTGGTTTGTTAGCGATTGTAATTAAGTTTATAGCATACATAGTGCTTATATATGCTATTCTTTATATTAATATTACTGAATTAGGAGATAAGATTTACATATTGCAGAAAAATAAAAAAAGATTGATTCCAATTAAATTAGTAACTTATTGAAACCTTAAAATAATGAATAGTTTATCATTACAAAAATCTGAAGTAGAAATACCTGAGTAATAATAAGATCTCAAGGAGTAATCTCTTTTTATTTGAGACAGTAAATACAATGATTTGTGACGAACTTAAAACTGGGTACACAAATATGAGTTCCCAGACTGTTAAAGATTGGTGATATGATAAAAAGTGAAACAGAGAACAAACATTTGGAAATATAGCATTTTAACATCATAATCCATAAACTGCTAAATAAAGGCTTGTATATTATCTGATCTTATTTAAATTTTACATCTGCACTTTTGGCATTTTTAAAAGAATGCCTCTAGCAGAGATTGGAAACATTAAAAATTGATCCTTTTATCACAAATCACTTGAGAAGCAGCAGTTACAGTATAAAATCAGGGCTAGATGGCTAGATTTTGCTGTCTTCATTTTCTGTCTATAAATTGAGTGACTCAGAGCACATCATTTAACCATATTCGATAATTGTAAAGAATAGTTTTACCTAGTAAAGAAGATGTTTATGAGGTTAAAAGACTTGGTTATTTTTAAAGGAATTTTTTAAATGATTATTTTTTCACCAGGAACACGAAGCCCTAGTGCAACAACACCTGGGAGGGAAGAGGGTAGCTCATCTGGGGAACCCAGCACTGGAGCTACAAGCACAGGAAGTTCAGGTAAGTCAGGATGTGCACTGAGTGCTTGTTAAGTGGGCACAAAGATGAAAGCAGCTAGGCTGCTGGATAAATCATGAAAATATGCAAAAGACTGAAATTTTGTCTTGATCTCCCAATCTCCTCCTTCAGAGGAACTAGCATATGTTTCAAGCACTGCTACTCTGTTTATCAGGTACAATAGGAGAGTCCCTGGGTATGACCTCAGGAGCAGTCAGGCACTAGAACTACCAGTGCTGGAAGCCCAGCAGTAAAACAGAGCCTCCTTAGTGATTGTAGCAGAGTCTAATCCATGTTTTGTCAAGAACACTGAGTGTAAAATAAGGTCAAGGAAAAGAACAATGGAGAATATTAAAGGAACCTATGACTAGAATAAAATCACAAGACAGTTTTCTTCCTAGCTCTCTGTACACTCAGAACCATTTTTCTTACCATTAGCAACAAGAGGAGGAACTGACACAGCTACCACTGTCTCTTCTGCAGAAAACACATCTGGAAGAACAGGTACAGAAGGAGCATTTAAAGGATGAAATCCAGACAGTAACATGACAGCTGACTGCTTAAAACTAGTCAGAGACACACAGTTTCCTGGGAAATCTGACCATTATGTAGTCAAATCTACAGAAGGTCAGAAATATATCAACAAGTATATGTGAAGTATTTAATATATTTTTGGAAAAAAATATTAGTGACATATTTCACTATACTCAATTATGGTGAAAGAATGGGGCATATAACTGATATCAAGAGAGGAAACATTGTAATTTGGATTATAAGACAATTCTAGTGAATAGGCACAAGGACATTGATGTTGAACCTTGAATGTCTTAATGGAATGAGCACATTATTAGAATTTACATCAATTTACCTTCAGCCATATCTTAAGATATCAGTGAAAATTACAGGATAGATACATCCATTCTTTTTAAAGGCTAAAGAAAATGTATTTCAGTTCATATTCACAAAGACATTCCTTTTGATTTTTCATAAGCTGCCATTTTCTCCCTATAAGTAACAGGCACATTTGGGTCATCATCTGGAGCAACCCCTGAATCTCGAGGTGGCAGCACCCCTGGAGGAGCAAGCCTTGGATCCACAGTTTCAGGTGAGGTCCACCAGGTTGGATGTGATGCATCAGGAGCTCCCATCCATGCCCTTGTGCAGCAGATGCAGGTCTGTAAAATCAGGCACTGACTGGTATTACATTATTGAACTAAGAAAAGATGAAAGGATCATAACCTTCAATTTCCTTATTCTGGAGACACTCAAATACTAACATAGAAGGTGGGAAAACATGCATTCCCCACCCACACCCCATGCCCTGGTTCTTGTTTCCAGGAACCACAGGAGTGTCTGCAGCTGCATCCACCACTGCCAGCCCTGGGGACTCAGCTAGACCTTTCTCAACCTCTGCTAGCAGCACATCAGGTAAGTGTGAAGGAGAAGTCCATGAGTAAATTGTAAAATGGAGAGTGTATGTACATCTCAAATTCTATTCTCTGGAATGTGATAAAGAATAGGAAAATCTAATAAGTGACTTGAGGAAGTGAGCCCAATTCCTGACCAATGGTTTATCAGGTAGCTGTGTACCCACTGGATTAGATGGTCTTTCTATAATCTAATGCAATTTTGAGGATGCCTGCGTGTGTTTATGGGCCTTAATAGTTGCAAAACCACTGATTTGGAGTTTCTGAGGCTGTGAGTCTGGAGTGAGACCATAGTTTGTAATTCTGGCTAGAAATTAGAATCAACTACAGAAACCTTTGGGATTTTTCCTTCCCAGTCCCATTGAATATGTAACCCTGGAAAAAGGCCTTTGCATGTGTATATTTTAAAGCCACAATTGGTTCCGATATGCAGCTTAGTTTAGAACTACTATGTTCAACATTGTGAACATTAAAGAAGTAGATAATAAGCAGTGTTATTTGCAAGAATCAGTATGGATTCTAAGTTGAATAAAAATTATGATCAGTTTTTCCAATGATTCAAACAGAAATAAAGCAGTATGTATGAAAATTTGAGATATTTTGAAAGGAGAGATTAGCATGAACTGTACCACTTAATCAAAGATCATATTATTTATTGTTTGATTTGATACACACTAATGGACCATGAGTTGGCACACAGCCAGATCCCAAAGCAATAAAGTGACATCACCTAAAGGGAACTCAGGTGAATAGAGGATGGCATTTAGAAGTCCTGGCTTTGGTCAAAATGAACCGTCATTTTTGGGAACCCTGCTCATTTAAAGTAAAGTATTTTAGATGAAGACCCACTTGACCCTTTTCAAGCTTCAGAAACATATCTTTGTTAAATAAAATAAAACAACTAAACCAAAATCTTCAAATAATTAACATTAAAACAAATATCATGGGCAACTCTGGGTACTAAGTGGCTGAATTCTTTTACTCAATTTTTACACATTAGAAGGGATTGGATAGTTAAATCACGCACTGGTAGCAAGGTTCAAATAGACTTTAGGTGAGAGGTTCCTTTGATGTTTTTCTCAGGTGCTACTGGAAAATCACTTCTCATCACCTCCACAGCTGGAAGTGCAGGCACCACAGCCCAACTGAGCCCCAGCTTCACCAGTCCTGCGGACACATCAGGTAAGCCCAGTTCAGAGCTAATTTCACTGGCCAGAGTCAAGGAACTATTTTTTGCAATGTTGCTCAGGATTTTTCCAAATCAAATATCAGATTTAGGAGATAGTTCTTCATATGCAATTAATGTCTTTAGACTTTTAGCAAGTTGCTTTCTTAAATTATGTTACAATTACCCATTCCCACTGTCTGATAATTGTAAGGCTCCATCCAATTGTTTGTTATAGTTTTAAAATAGTTTTGAACTTTATCAGGACAGCTAGAATGTTACCTGGTATAATAGTAGGAAGCAACAACGAAATTACGAGAGCTACGTCTTCCAAACAGGTTAAATAAAGACACGAGGTAGCTCCTACGTTTCACCTCAGCAGTTACTCCACTCTGAATAGAACTTAGACAAAGGGGCAGTTGAAGAGTTATACAGATCAATTCCATGACTTTGGGAAACAGTCAATAATTAATCTTTGCAGTTTTATAAAGCATTGATATTATATTTGTAAGGCACATTTAAATTTCTTATTTACTCTCAAATATTTTCTTGTATTGAACAAACTTCACACCATCATGTTTATGAGTCATTCTTTCCATAATATCAGAATATAACTAAAATGTCCATGGTGGCAAGTTTGGTTTAAAAGACTACTGGGGCCTGAGGGCATTAGCTGGTAGCTCAGTAGTCTGACCAGTGTGCAAGAGCTCACACCCAATAAAAACCAAGAAAATATGCTGCTGCTTGTACATCAGTTGCTAAATTAGGTCCAGCAATAAAATATTATTAAAAATATTAAAGCATATATGATTATATTGAATACAAACACAACTAAACTAACAACTGTCCCTCTTGCTGTCAGTTAGTTAAACATTTTAAAGAATTTAAAGTGTCTGCTCCTTGCATTCCATTTTCCTGTGTTTTATTTAGGGTGTTAAACCCTTTCCTCCAGTCCTTGCAGTCATCTGCCTAGCTCACCTACTTCCTCTAATACCATGGTGCTCAACAGTGTGGTATCTGGACTAGCAGCCTCAGAATGCTGTGGGATCCTGTTAGAAGGGTACATTTCTGGGTCCAACTGCCTAGAATCAGAAAGTGTTGGGGCAGAACCCAGAAGACTGTTTTAACAAGTATTATAGGGAATCAATAATCCAGTTGGAGAAGTAGCTTTCCATAATTCCCACTCTTCCAACTTTCCTCCCAGGTTTCACTGAACCTATGTCACCTGCCCATTTCCCATTGCTCAATTATCAACCAATTTCTGCAGTATTTAAAGTGCTTAAATATTTCTAATTTTTTAAGATAAATCAAAACTTCATATTATTTAGAGGCATTCTTCACATGTATTCACAGGATGTTTGCCATGATTTTATCATCACATCCATGGGCTTACTTTGTTTTTTTCCTACAGTTTTTGGTTAGCTTTGATTTAAAATTTATGGCAAATAGTGATTTGAAAAAAATGTTTTTTTTTAATATTATAAATACAGGGTTAAATGATTTAGTTTACACATAGCAGGAAAATAAACTGGGTAATTCACATTCGATCACTAAACTTATCAAATTTTTGGAGTATAACAATTTAGTTTATATTCAGAAAATTTTGAATCAGAATTAAATGGCATCAATGACATCTCAATAAGTGGTCTCTTTGTCATCACACAATAAGTCCCATGATCAGAAAGAGGTTACTGAAAGTTTGGTGCCCTAATACATATTCTCAGACCACGTGAAACAGAATAAAATTTGGTAAATGTAGCATTTTAGCACTATCATCTTCTAACTGCTGAACAGAGTTGTACATATTACATGATCTTTGTTTAAGAAGATCTAGATTTATAATTATTTTATTGTAATTGTCCTTTATAAGTGATTGTTTTTAAAAGAAAGCTTCTAGCATAGAAGAAACAGTAAAATTAGTCTTTGCATCATCAGTTGAGAAGCATCTGACTAAAGGAAGTTTATGAGGTTAAATGATGTGATTCATGCAATTTGAAATGCTATTTTTCATCAGTAGGAACAGGAAGCCAAAGTGCAACAACCCCCAGTGGGAAGGAGGGCAGTACACCCAGGGAATCCAGCACTGGAGCTACCAGCCAGGAGAACTCAGGTAAGTTAGGATGTGCACTTAGTGAATATTATTGGGTAGAAATATGGAAGCATGTAGGCATGGAAATGTACATGGAGATTGAAATTTGTCTTAATCTCCCAATCTCCTCCTTATGAGGAACTAGCATAAGTTGCAAGAATTGCTACTCTATTTATCAGGTACAACAGGAGAGTCCTTGAGATCAACCTCAGGAGCAGGCAGTGCAAGTACACCTGCAACTTCAGGCACTGGGGCCACCAGCACTGGAAGCCCAGCAAGTAAGACAGAGCCTCCTTAGGGACTGTGGTGAGGTCTAATCCAAGTTTTGTCAAGATCTCCGAGTGTGAAAATAAGCACAGGGACTGAAACAATGGAGAATATGGAAGGAACTGATGACTAGAATAAAACCATGGAATGTGCTGGCATGAGCTTTTCTTCCTTCCTCTCTGTACACTAAGCACTATTTTTTCTCCAATTAGCAACAAGAGGAGCAACTGACAAAGCCACCACTGTCTCTGCTGGTGAAAACACACCTGGAAGGACAGGTACTGATGGAGCTTAAGGAGCATGAAATCCATGCAGTAGACATGTGAGCCCTGGGCTCAAATTTAGTCAGAGATAGGGTTTCCTGGGAGTCTCACCATTGTTATTTATATGATACCAAAAAAACAGTGTGTGTGTGTGTGTGTGTGAGAGAGAGAGAGTGTGTGAGAGAGAGAGAGAGAGAGAGAGAGAGAGAGAGAGAGAGAGGTAGACCTGCATCAGCTACAGGAGAACACAGATGGGGAGACTATTAGATATTTGTTATGTATCTACTATGGTGTTGGAATATTTGGGGAAAGTAGGAAAAGTTTGGGAAGCATTCATTTTTCAAAGGATAAGTAGCACAGCAATGAAAAAGGAGAAATCTGCAAACATAATCATAATTCTAATAGCAAGAGGCAAGGACTTAGATGGTAAATCATAAATGGTCTACATGATTGTTACATTTTATTCATAATATTTTTTAAAAGTTCCTATGTTATCTCAGTTAGATGAGTTCACTTACTTACCTGGAGAGAGAAACTGGTGTCCATGAAATTCATAATGTAGATACATCCATTCTAGTTCATATAAAGAAAGACACTTTTTTTTTTATTGAGCTGACATTTTCCCCCAATAAATAATCAGGCACACCTGCGACATCATCAGGAGCTACCCCTGAAGCTAGAGATGGCAGCACCCCTGAAGGAGCAGCCACTGGAACCACTGTTTCAGGTGAGGTTTACCAGGTTGAATATGATGCATCAGGAGCTCCCCATTTGTGCTCTCCTGTAGCAGAGGCAGGTCTACAATATTGGGCACTGACTGGGATTATATAGTAGGACTAAGGAAAGGTGAAGGGATCACTTGTTTCATTTTTTGAGAAATGCCCAAATACTCATATGGAGAGCAGGAATGACATGCACCCCCCACCTAAGCACTGGTTCTTGTTTCCAGGGACCACAGGAGTATCGGCAGGCTCCACCACTGCCAGCTCTGGAGACTCTGCTAGACCTTCCTCCACCTCTGCTAGCAGTAAATCGGGTATGTACAAGGTAGAATTTTCTGAGTTTACAGGTATAAAATGGTGAGTGAATGCATGTCTCAATTTCTATACTCTAGAGTGTGGGAAGAACAGAAAGAACTAGTCAGAGATTTGAGAGAGTGAGCCCAACTTTTGACCAACAGTTCAGCAAGTATGAGTGTGCTGACTGACTTAGATGTTCTTGCTGTAATCTTATGAAGTTGTCAGGTTTTCTGTGGGCCACAGTAGTGTCAGAACTCTGTTCCTGGAACTTCTAAAGCAGTGAGTGTGGAATGGGCCCATAGTTTGCTAAGCTGGCTATAAATTTTAACCAACTTCCAAAAAAATTGGATTGTTTCTTGAGAGTGTCATTGAATGCATGCATGTATTTTAAAGCCTCAGTTTATTGCCATAGGCAGCCTGGGGCAGATACACTAGGTTCAAATAAGTGAACCATAAAGAAGTTGGTAATAAGCAGTCTTATTTGCAAGCAAAATGATTGCACTTCACTAAATGATTCCAAGTCTTACATGATATTATGATTGCTTTTTGGAAATATTAAAACAAAACTGGTTTGATGTCCCAGCTTGACCAGTTTAGGGGACGCATTGGGTACTCAATTCAGAGCAGATTATACTGGCTACAAACAAGGATCGATTTCAAGCAATGCTGCACAACAGTATTTTTCCAAATCAATAATCGGATTCAAAGGGTAGTTTTTCTTACATAATTAAATGTAATAGCCTTTTATAAAGTTACTTCTATAAAACATACCATGTTATAACTATATGTCCCCACTACCTAGTAATAGGTAGCTCATATACAGTTATTTTTAGCCAGGTTTAATTTTTTTTAATCCTTCATCACTGAGAACAAGAAGGTCAGCAGATAAAACAGCAGGAACCAATATGGAATTACAAGAGACACAGCTTACAAACAGGCATACCAAAGATATGAGGCAGATCCTATAGTCTACCCAGGCAGTCCTGGGTTCCCCTTCACAATACCTTCACTCTGAATAGAGCCTTATCTACAGGGGCCAAGTACAGGAATATCACAGGCCAGTGGGATGATTTGGGAAATATTCAATATTTAATATTTGTAGTTCAGTAAAAAGTTAATGATATATTTTTATGGAATATTAAATTTGTTCGTATATTGTTTGTGATTAAGTCAAACTTAAACCCCTTGAAGTTACATGCCATTATTCCTGTCAGATAGAAAATACAAATGGCCTCAAGCTGGCAAGGCAGGGGTAGAGTACAGACTACTGAGCCACATGGGCACTAGCTGGCTCCAGTTCTGAGACCTGCATTGGGAGCTCCCATCCAACAAAACCCAAGGAGAACATGCCTCTGTTTGTTCATTGTTGGCTCAGTATTATCATAGTTAAATCTAGGAATGAAAAGTTTTTATGATATTAAACATAGAAAATTTTGATTAAAAACAAGCAAGACTAAATTTGCAATGATCATCATGTCATCAGTTAAAAATTATAGGGAATTCTGCAGTGTCTTCTTCTTGCATTCCCTTAGCCTGTGTTTTATTCAGGTGTTGCACCCTTTGCCTCAGTCCCTGCAGTCCTCTGCCTAGGTCACTTCTTTCCTCTATAAGCAAGGTGCTCTGCTCGAAGTGAGGTTTCTAGGAATGCTGTGGGATCTTGTTAGATGGCCACATTTCTGGGTCCACCAGCCTAGCATCAAAAGTATTGGAGTGGAGCCCAACACACTTCTTAACAAGATTTTAGGGAATCAGTGTTTCAGTTGGAGAAGTTCCTTTCCACGAGTGACACTTTTTCCCAACTTCCCTCCGAGGTTGCACTCCATCAACGTCAAATGTGAATGACTTTCTCATAGATTGGTTTTCAACCTTTTTTGCAGTATTTAAAGTACTCACATATTTCTGATGTTTTTAAGATAAATCACACATTTTTGCTATTAAGAAGCCTTTTTCTCATCTAAAGCCAGGATGTCTTTCCATGTATTTATTAACAAATCCATGGACCTATTTGGGTTTATTCTAGAGTTTTTTGATTAGCTGATGATTTGATTTATAATTTGTGACAAAGAGTCATTTGAATAAACTTTATTTAACATTAAAACTACAGAGCTCAATAATGCAGTTTATATATAGGAGGAAAATAACCTGGGTGATTCTCTTTGGATCAGTAAACTTATTAAAATTTTAGAGTGATGAGCATTTAGTTTATATTCATAAAAATCTAATTCAGAATTAGATGCTAAGAATGATATCTAAATAGGTGATCTCTTGTTGTTATCAGACAGTAAGTTCCATAGATCTAGAACAGGTTATTGAAAGTTTGGTGCCCAAGTGTGTGCTCCCAGTCTTAATGAAAAGAAACAAACAATTGTAAATATAGCACTTTAACACTATCATCTTTTAACTGCTAAATAAAGATGTACAGATTATATTACCATCAGTATTTAAGTTTTACCTCTGGTTTTATTTCATGTTTTTTTAATGATTCCACTGTAGTTATACTTAATATTGGGTAATTTTAAAAGAAAGCCTCTACCATAGATGGGAAACCATACAGTTGATTTGACCAAATAAGTTAGAGGTAGGTCTTTTTCTGTATCAAAGTATAAGGAAGTTTATGACATTAAAAGATTTGATTGATGCATAGGCAATTTGAAATGGTGTTTTCCATCAATAGGAACAGGAGGCCCAAGTTCAACAACCCCCAGTGTGGAGAAGGGCAGCACACCCAGGGAACCCAGCACTGGAGCTACCAGCCAGGAGAACTCAGGTAAGTTAGGAGGTACACTAAGTGAATATTATTGGGTTCAAATATGAAAGCATCTAGGCATGAAAATGTATAAGAAGTCTGAAATTTGTCTTAATCTCCCAATCTCCTGCTTCTGAGGAACTAGCATAAGTTGCAAGCACTGCTACTGTGTTTATCAGGTACAACAGGAGAGTCCTTGAGATCAACCTCAGGAGCAGGCAGTGCAAGTACACCTTCAACTTCAGGCACTGGGGCCACCAGCACTGGAAGCCCAGCAGGTAAGACAGAGCCTCCTTAGGGACTGTGGTGGGGTCTATTGCAAATTTGTCAAGATCTCCGAGTGTGAAAATAAGCACAGGGACTGAAACAATGGAGAATATGGAAGGAACTGATGACTAGAAAAAAACCATGGAATGTGCTGGCATGAGCTTTTCTTCCTTCCTCTCTGTACACTAAGCACTATTTTTTCTCCCATTAGCAACAAGAGGAGCAACTGACAAAGCCACCACTGTCTCTGCTGGTGACAACACATCTGGAAGGACAGGTACTGATGGAGCTTAAGCAGCCTGAAATCCAGGCAGTAGACATGTGAGCCCTGTGCTCAAATTGAGTGAGAGATGAGGTTTCCTGGGAGTCTGACCATTGTTATTTATATGATGCCAAATATACAGATGATCAGAAGTAGACTGTTTGATACTTATTCCTACTGTAGTGTTAGAAACTTTGTGGAAAGTAGGCCAAGTTTGGGAAGCATCCATTTTCAAAGGGTAAGCAGCGGAGCAATTGAGAAGGAAAAATTTGCAAACTGGATCAAAATATAATTGTAATAACAAGAGACAAGGACTTAAATGGTAAATCATAAATGTTCATAAATGTTCTGATTGTTACATTTTATTCATAATGAATGTTTTAATAAAGTTCCTATGTTATCAGTGTTAGATGAGTTCCCTTATTTACCTGGAGAAAGAAATTAAGATGTCTATGAAATTCACAATGTAGATATATCCATTCTAGTTCATATTAAGAAGGACAATTATTTTGATTTTCCTAAGCTGACATTGTCCCCCAATAAATAATCAGGCACACCTGCGACATCATCAGGAGCTACCCCTGAAGCTAGAGATGGCAGCACCCCTGAAGGAGCAGCCACTGGAACCACTGTTTCAGGTGAGGTTTTCAAGGTTGGATGTGATGCATCAGGAGCTCCCCATATGTGTTTTCCTGTAACAGATGCAGGTCTACAATATCAGGCACTGCCTGGGATTATATAGCTAGACTAAGGAAAGGTGAAGGGATCCCTTGTTTCATTTTTTGGGAAACACCCAAATACTCATATGGAGAGCAGGAATGATATGCACCCCCCACCTAAGCACTGGTTCTTGTTTCCAGGGACCACAGGAGAGTCTGCAGGCTCCATTACTGTCAGCTCTGGAGACTCTGCTAGACCTTCCTCCACCTCTGCTAGCAGTAAATCAGGTATGTACAAGGGAGAATTCCATGAGTCTGCAGGTATAAAATGGTGAGTGCTTGTCTCAATTTCTATATTCTAGAGTGTAGTGAAGAACAGAAACAACTAGTCAGAGACTTCAGAAAGTGAGCCCAACTTTTGACCAACAGTTCAGCAAGTAGGAGTGTGCTGACTGACTTATATCTTCTTTCTGTAATCTTATGAAGTTGTCAGATTTTCTGTGAGCCACAATAGTGTCAGAACCCTTTTCCTGGAACTTCTGAGGCTGTGAGTATGTCATGGAGCCATGGTTTGCTAAGCTGGCTATAAATTTTAACAAACTACCAAAAACTTTGGATTGTTTATTGAGAGAATCATTGAATGCGTGCATGTATTTTGAAGCCTCAGTTTATTGCAATAGGCAGCCTGGGGCAGATGCACTAGGTTCAAATATGGGAACCATAAAGAAGTTGATAATAAGCAATCTTATTGTGCAAGCAAAATGAATTTACTTCACTAAAGGATTCTAAATCATACATGATATTACAATCACCCCTTAAAAATATTACAACCAACCGGTTGGAAGTCCCAGCTTCAGCAGTTTTGGGGACACATTGGGTACTCAATACAGAGCAGATTATACTGGCTACAAACAAGGATCTGATTTCAAGCAATGCTGCACAACACAATATTTTTCCAAATCAATAATAAGACTCAAGTTGTAGTTCTTCTTACGTAATTAAAATGTAATAGCCTTTTATAAAGTTACATTTGTAAAACATACCATGTTATAACTAAATGCCCCCACTACCTGGTAGTTGGTAGCTCCTATGCAGTTAGTTTTAGCCAGGATTTAATTTTTTTTATCCTTCATCACTGAGAACTAGAAGGTCAGCAGATACAACAGCAGGAATCAACAATGAAATTACAAGAGACACAGCTTACAAACAAGCGGATCAAAGATATGAGGCACATCTTATACTGTACACAGGCAGTCCTTGGTTCCCCTCCACAATACCTCCACTCTGAGTAGAGCCTTAGCTACAGAAACCAAGTATAGGAGTAACACAGGCCAGTGGGATGACTTTGGGAAATACTCAGTATTTAATATTTGTAGTTAAGTAAAAAGTTAATGATATATTTTAATGGCATATTAACTATTTTTAATATGTCGTTTGTGATTAAATCACACTTAAATCCCTTGAAGTTACATGTGATTATTTCTATCAGATGAGAAAATACGAATGGCCTCAAGCTGTCAAGGCAGGGGTAGAGTACAGACTGCTGAGTCTCATGGGCACTAGCTGTCCCCAGTTCTGGGACCTGTATTGGGAACTCCTATCCAACAAAAGCCAAGGAGAGCATGCCTGTGTATGTTCATTGTTGGCTCAGTATCATCACAGCTACATACAAGAATGAAATGTTTTTACAATATTAAACGTAGATAATTTTCATTAAAAATAAGCAAAACTAAATTTGCAATGGTCCTCATGTCATCAGTTAAAAACTACAGGGACCTCTGAAGTGTCTTCTCCTGCATTCCCTCAGCCTGTGTTTTATTCAGGTGTTGTACCCTTTGCCCCAGTCCCTTCAGTCCTCTGCCTCGGTTACCTCCTTCCTCTAACACCGTGGTGCTCTGCTCAAAGTGGGGTTTCTGGATCAATAGCACAGGAATCCTGTTGGATTCTGTTAGATGGCCACATTTCTGGGTCCACCAGCCTAGCATCAAAAGTGTTAGAGTGTCCCAGCAGACTTCTTAACAAGGTTCATAGGGAATCAGTGATCCAGTTGGAAAAGTACCTTTCCATGATTCACACTTTTTCCTAGCATCCCTCAGAGGTTGCACTCTATCAACATCATATGTGAATGATTGCTCACAGATAAGTTTTCAGCCTTTTGTGCAGTATTTAAAGTGTTTTAAATATTTCTGATTTTTTTTAAGTTAAATCACACATTTTTGCTATGAAGAGGGTTTTTCTCATGTACAGATAGGTGTCTTTCCATGTTTTTATTAATAAATCCTTGGGTCTATTTTTGTTTTATTCTACAGTTTTTTGATTAGATGATGCTTTAATTTAAAATTTATGACAGTCATTTGAATGAACTTTATTTAACATTAAAAGTACAAGGTTTAATAATGTAGTTTATAGATAGGGGGAAAATAAACTGGGTAATTCTCATTGGATTAGTAAATTCATTAAAAATCTTAGAGTGACTAGCATTATTTTACATTCACAATAATCTGATTTAGAGTTACATACTAACAATGATATCTCAGTAGGTGATAACTTGTTATTATTAGATAGTAATTCCTTAGATCTGGAACAGGTAATTGAAAGTTTGGTTCCCAGTGTGTGCTCAAAGACTGAATGAAAGAAAGCAAACACTTGTAAATATACCATTTTAACACTATCATCTTTTAATTGCTAAATAAAAATGTGAAGATTATATAATCCTCACTAATTTTTTCCTCTGGCTTTATTTTAATTTTTTTATTTTAAATGATTGCATTTTAGTTATACTTAATATTGAGTAATAGTAAAAGAAAGCCTCTACCATAGATAGGAAACTGAATACTCAGTTGATTTGTCAAATCAGTTAGTCATTGGTCATTACCTGAATCAGTTAACAATGTAAAGTAGTTTATGATGTTAAAAGATTTGATTGATGCACAAGGCAATTTGAAATGCTATTTTCCATCAATAGGAACAGGAGGCGCAAGTACAACAACCCCCAGTGGGGAGGAGGGCAGCACACCCAGGGAACCCAGCACTGGAGCTACCAGCCGAGAGAACTCAGGTAAGTTAGGAGGTACACTAAGTGAATATTATTGGGTTCAAATATGAAAGAATCTAGGCAAGAAAATGTATATGAAGATTGAAGTTTGTCTTAATCTCCCAATCTCCTGCTTCTGAGGAACTAGCATAAGTTGCAAACACTGCTACTGTGTTTATCAGGTACAACAGGAGAGTCCTTGAGATCAACCTCAGGAGCAGGCAGTGGAAGTACACCTGCAACTTCAGGCACTGGGGCCACCAGCACTGGAAGCCCAGCAGGTAAGACAGAGCCTCCTTAGGGACTGTGGTGGGGTCTACTGCAAGTTTTGTCAAGATCTTTGAGTGTGAAAATGAGCACAAGGAACGAAACAATAGAGAGTATGGAAGGAACTGATGACTAGAATAAAACCACGGGATACACTGGCATATGTTTTTCTTTCTTCTCTGTATACTAAGCACTATTTTTTTCTCCCATTAGCAACAAGAGGAGCAACTGACAAAGCCACCACTGTCTCTGCTGGTGACAACACATCTGGAAGGACAGGTACTGATGGAGCATAAGCAGCATGAAATCCAGGCAGTAGACATGTGAGCCCTGTGCTCAAATTTAGTCATAGTACGCGCGAATATTACCATTGTTATTTATATGATGCCAAGTATGCAGAGGATCAGAAGTAGAGTGTTAGATACTTGTTATTTAACTACTCTGGTGTTAGAAACTTTGTGGAAACTAGGAAAAGTTTGGGAAGAATCCATTTTCAAAGGTTAAGCAGCACAGGAATGAAGAAGGGGGAAATTTGCAAACCAGATAATAATATGATTGTAATTACAAGACACAAGGACTTAGACATAAATCATAAATTGTCTATACGGTTGTTACATTTTATTAATAATGAATACTTTAATAAAGTTCCTATGTTATCAGAGTTAGATTAGTTTCCTTATTTACCTGGAGAGAGAAATTAAGATATCTGTGAAATTCACAATGTAGATACATCCATTCCAGTTCATAAAAAGAAGGACATTTTTTGATTTTTCTCAAGCTGATATTTTCCCCCAAAATATAATCAGGTACACCTGCGGCATCATCGGAAGCTACCCCTGGAGGAGCAGCCACTGGAACCAGTGTTTCAGGTGAGGTGTACCAGGTTGGATGTGATATATTTGAAGCTCCCCATCTGTGTTCTCTCAGGTCTACAATATTGGGCACTGACTAGGATTATATGGCAGGACTAAGGAAAGATGAAGGGATCACGTGTTTCATTTTTTTGGGGGGAAACACCCAAATACTCATATGGAGAGCAGGAATGACATACATCCCCCACCTAAGCACTGATGCTTGTTTCTAGGGACCACAGGAGTGTCTGCAGGCTCCACTACTGAGGGCTCTGGAGGCTTTGCTAGTCCTTCCTCCACCTCTCCTAGCAGTAAATCAGGTATGTACACGGAGAATTCCATGAATGTGCAGGTATAAATGGTGAGTGAATGCATGTTTCAATTTGTGTACTCTAGAGTGTGGTGAAGACGAGAAAGAACTAGTCAGAGACTTGAGAGAGAGAGCCCAACTTTTGACCAACAGTTTAGCAAGTAGGAGTGTGCTGAGTGAAGTAGATGTTCTTTCTATAATCTTATGAAGTTGTCATGTTTTCTGTGGGCCACAATAGTGTCAGAACTCTTTTCCTGCAACTTCTGAAGCAGTGAGTCTGGAATGGGCCCATGGTTTGCTAAGCTGGCTATAAAGTTTAGCCAACTACTGAAAAATTTGGATTACTTATGTGAGAATCATTGAATGTGTGCATGTATTTTCAAGCCTCAGTTGATTTCAATAGGCAACCTGGGTCAGATACACTAGGTTCAAATATGTGAACCATAAAGAAATTGGTAATAAGCATTCTTATTTGCAAGCAAAATGAATGTACTTCAATGATTCTAAGTCTTATATGATATTATGATCTCTTTTTGGAAATACTGAAACCAAATTGTGAGAAGTCCCTGCTTGACCAATTTTTAGGACACACTGGGTATTCAGTTCAGAGCAAATTACATTGGCTACAAACAAGGATCTGATATTAAGCAATGCTGCTCAACACAATATTTTTCGAAATCAATCTTTTGTAATTAAAATGTAATAGCCTTTTATCAAGTAACTTTTGTAAAACATAGCAAGTTATAACTATATGTCCCTACTAGCATGTAGTTGGTAGTTCCTATGTAGTTATTTTTAGCCAGATTTAAAAATATTTTTTTTATCCTTCATCACTGAGAACAAGAAGGTCCTCAGATAGAATATCAGGAACCAACAATGGAATTATAAGAGACGAGCTTACAAACAGGTAGATCAAAGCTAAGAGGCATGTCCAAAACTGTTCACAGGCAATCCTGGGTTCCCCTCCACAATACCTCCACTCTGAGTAGAGCCTTAGCTACAGGGGCCAAGTCTAGGAGTAACACAGGCCAGTGGGATGATTTTGGGACATAATCAGTATTTAATATTTGTAGTTAAGTAAAAAGTTAATGATATATTTTTATGGCATATTAAATATTTTTAATATGTAATTTGTGATTAAGTTACACTTAAATCCCTTTAAGTTACATGTTATTATTTCTATCAGATGGGAAAATATGAATGACCTCGAGCTGGCAAGACAGGGGTAGGATACAGACTGCTGAGCCTCATGGGCACTGGCTGGCCCCAGTTCTGGGACCTGTGTTGGGAGCTCCTATCCAACAAAGCCAAAGAGAATGTATTTTTCATTGTTGGCTCAGTATTATCACAGTTAGATACAGGAATGAAATTATTTTTTTGACAATATGAAACATAGATAATTTTGATTAAAACCAAGCAAGACTAAATTTGCAATGGTCCTCATGTCATCAGTTAAAAATTATGGGGACCTCTAAGTGTTTCTCCTGGCATTCCCTTAGCCTGTGCTTTATTCAGGTGTTCTTCTACCCTTTGCCCCAGTCCCTGCAGTCCTCTGCCTAGATCACCTCTTTCCTCCAACACCATGGTGCTCTGCTCAATGTTTGGTTTCTTGATAAGCAGTGCTGGTATCCCGTAGGATCCTATTAGATGGCTACATTTCTGGGTCTGCCAGCGTAGAATCCACAGCGTTGGTGTGGAGCCCAGCAGACTTCTTAACAAGGTTTTTAGGCAATCAGTGATCCAGTTGGAGAAGTACCTTTCCACAATTCACAATTTTTCCCAACTTTCCTCCCAGGTTGCACTCCATCAATGTCATATGTGAATGCCTTTCTCATGGATCAGTTTTCAGCCAGTTTCTGCAGTATTTAAAATACTTAAATACTTCTGATTTTTTAAAAAAATAAATCACATTTTTGCTATTAAGAGGGTTTTTCTCATGTACAATGGGTATCTTTTCATGTGTTTATTAACAAATGCATGGGCTTCTTTTAGTTTTATTCTACAGTTTTTTGATTAAGTGATGCTTTGATTTGTAATATATGACAAAGAGTCATTAGAATAAACTTTATTTAACATTAAAACAACAGGGTTCAGTGATGTAGTTTATACATAGGGGAAAATAAACTGGGTGATACTTACTGAATCAGTAAACTTATTAAAATTTTAGAGTGATCATTTAGTTTATATTCACAAAAATCTGATTCAGAATGACATGCTAACAATGATATCTCAATAGATGATCTCTTGTTGTTAGCAGACAGTAAGCCCCTTAGATCTGGAAAAGGTTATTGAAAGTTTGGTTTCCAATTGTGTGCTCGCAGACTGAATGAAACAAACATTTGTAAATATGGCATTTAACACTATCATCTTTTAACTGCTAAATAAAGATGTACAGATTATATGATCTTCACTATTATTATTTTACCTGTGGCTTTTTTCATGTTTTTTGTTTATGACTATATTGTAGTTATACTTAATATTGGGTAGTTGTCAAAGAAAGCCTCTATCATAGATGGGAAACCATACAGTGGATTTGCCAAATAAGTTAGAGGTTGGTCTTTTCCTGCATCAGTTAGACTGAAAGGAATTTTATAATATTAAAAGATTTGATTCATGCATAAGGCAACATGAAATGGTGTTTTCCATCAGTAGGAACAGGAGGCCCAAGTTCAACAACCCCCAGTGTGGAGAAGGGCAGCACACCCAGGGAAACCAGCACTGGAGCTACCAGCCGAGAGAACTCAGGTAAGTTAGGAGGTACACTAAGTGAATATTATTGGGTTCAAATATGAAAGAATCTAGGCAAGAAAATGTATATGAAGATTGAAGTTTGTCTTAATCTCCCAATCTCCTGCTTCTGAGGAACTAGCATAAGTTGCAAACACTGCTACTGTGTTTATCAGGTACAACAGGAGAGTCCTTGAGATCAACCTCAGGAGCAGGCAGTGGAAGTACACCTGCAACTTCAGGCACTGGGGCCACCAGCACTGGAAGCCCAGCAGGTAAGACAGAGCCTCCTTAGGGACTGTGGTGGGGTCTACTGCAAGTTTTGTCAAGATCTTTGAGTGTGAAAATGAGCACAAGGAACGAAACAATAGAGAGTATGGAAGGAACTGATGACTAGAATAAAACCATGGAATGTGCTGGCATGAGCTTTTATTCCTTCCTCTCTGTACACTAAGCACTATTTTTTTCTCCCATTAGCAACAAGAGGAGCAACTGACAAAGCCACCACTGTCTCTGCTGGTGACAACACATCTGGAAGGACAGGTACTGATGGAGCTTAAGCAGCATGAAATCCAGGCAGTAGACATGTGAGCCCTGTGCTCAAATTTAGTCAGAGAGGGGGTTTCCTGGGAGTCTGACCATTGTTATTTATATGATGCCAAGTATACAGAGTTTCAGAAGTAGACTGCTAGGTATTTGTTATGTACTTACTGTGGTGTTATAAACTTTGTCGAATCTAGGCAAAGTTTGGGAAGCATCCATTTTCAAAGGATAAGCAGCACAGCAATGAAGAAGGGGAAATTTGCAAACTGGATCATAATATAATTGTAATAACAAGAGATAAGGACTTAGATGGTAAATCATAAATGGTCTATGTGATTGTTACATATTATTCATAATGAATATTTTAATAAAGTTCCTATGTTATCTCATTTAGAGAAATTAAGATGTCTATGAAATTCACAATATAGATACATCCATTCCAGTTCATAATAAGAAGGACACTTTTTTTTGATTTTCCTAAGCTGATATTTTCCCCCAATAAATAATCAGGCACACCTGCGGCATCATCAGAAGCTACCCCTGAAGCTAAAGATGGCAGCACCCCTGGAGAAACAGCCACTGGAACCAGTGTTTCAGGTGAGGTTTACCAGGTTGGATGTGATGCATCAGGACCTCCCCATCTGTGTTCTCCTGTAGCAGCTGCAGGTCTACAATATTGGGCACTGACTGGGATTATATAACGGGACTAAGGAAAGATGAAGGGATCACATGTTTCATTTTTTGGGAAACACCCAAATATTCATATGGAGAGCAGGAATGACACGCACCCCCCATTGAGGCACTGGCTCTTGTTTCCAGGGACCACAGGAGTGTCTTCAGGCTCCACCACTGCCAGCTCTGGAGACTCTGCTAGACCTTCCTCCACCTCTGCTAGCAGTAAATCAGGTACATACATGGAGAATTTTCTGAGTTTACAGGTATAAAATGGTAAGTGAGTGCATGTCTCAATTTCTATACTGTAGAATGTGGTGAAGAACAGAAAGCACTACTGAGAGACTTGAGAGTGTGAGCCCAACTTTCGGCCAACAGTTTAGCAAGTAGGAGTGTGCTGACTGAAGTAGATGTTCTTTGTATACTCTTATGAAGTTGTCAGATTTTCTGTGAGCCACAATAGTGTCAGAACTCTTTTCCTGGAACTTCTGAAGCAGTGAGTCTGGAATGGGCCCATGGTTTGCTAAGCTGGCTATAAAGTTTAACCAACTATCCAAAATTTTAGATTGTTTCTTGAGAGAATCATTGAATGTGTGCAAGTATTTTCATGCCTCAGTTGATTGCAATAGGTAGCCTGGGTCAGATACACTAGGTTCAAATATGTCAGCAAGGTAGAGGTTGGTAATAGCAGTCTTATTTGCAAGCACAATGAATGTACTTCACTAAAGGATTCTAAGTCTTACATGGTATTATGATTGATTTTTGGATATATTGAGACCAACCTGTTGGATATCCCAGCTTGACCAGTTTTGGGGACACATTTGGTATACAGTTCAGAGCAATTGTACTGGCTACAAACACTTTTAAGACAGTTGTGCAGTATTTATAATACTTAAATATTTGTGATTGTTTTTTAAATAATTCACACATTTTTGCTAGTAAGAGGTTTTTATCATATACAGATAGGTGTCTTTCCATATTTTTATTAATAAATACTTGGGCCTATTTTGGTTTTATTCTACAGTTTTTTTTATTAGGTGAACCTTTGGTTTGTAATTTATGACAATGAGCAATTTGAATGAATTTTATTTAACATTAAATCTACAGAGTTCAATGATGTCATTTTTATATAGCAGGAAAATTAACTGGGTAATTCTCATTGGATCAGTAAACTTATTAAAATTTTAGAGTGAGCATTTAGTTTATATTCACAAAAATCAGATTCAGAATTACATGCTAACAGTGATATATCAATAGGTGATCTCTTGTTTTTATCAGACAGTAAATCCCATAGATTTGGAATAGGTTACTGAAAGTTTGGTGCTCAAGTATGTGTTCCCAGACTGAATGAAACAAAACAAACATTTGTAAATATATCACTTTAATACTATCATCTTTTAATGACTAAAGATGCACAGATTATATTATCTTCACTATTTAAATTTTTCCTCTGGGTTATTTCATGTTTCTTTTTTATGACTGCATTGTTTTATAATTAATATTGGGTAATTGTAAAAGAAAGCCTTTACCATAGATGGGAAACCGTACAAATAGTTGATTTGCCAAATAAGACATTGGACTTTTCTTGCATCAGTTAGAGTGTAAGTAAGTTTATGAAATTAAAAGATTGGATTGATGCATAAGGCAATTTGAAATGCTGATTCTCCCCAGTAGGAACAGGCGGCCCAAGTACAACCACACCCAGTGGGAAGGAGGGCAGTACACCCAGGGAACCCAGCACTGGAGCTACTAGCCCAGGGAACTCGGGTAAGTTAGGATGTGCACTCGGTGAATATTATTGAGTAGAAATATGGAAGCATCTAGGCATGAAAATGTATAAGAAGATTGAAATTTGTCTTAATCTCCCAATCTCCTGCTTCCGAGGAACTAGCATATGTTACAAGCACTGCTACTGTATTTATCAGGTACAACAGGAGAGTCCTTGAGATCAACCTCAGGAGCAGGCAGTGCAAGTACACCTGCAACTTCAGGAACTGGGGCCACCAGCACTGGAAGCCCAGCAGGTAAGACAGAGCCTCCTTAGGGACTGTGGTGAGGTCTAAGTTTTGTCCAGATCCCTGAGTGTGAAAATAAGCACAGGGACTGAATCATGGAGAATATAGAAGGAACTGATGACTAGAATAAAACCATGGCATGTGCTGGCAGGAGCTTTTCTTCCTTCCTCTCTGTACACTAAGCACTATTTTTTCTCCCCTTAGCAACAAGAGGAGCAACTGACAAAGCCACCACTGTCTCTGCTGGTGAAAACACATCTGGAAGGACAGGTACTGATGGAGCTTAAGCAGCAGCATGAAATCCAGGCAGTAGACATGTGAACCCTGTGCTCAAATTTAGTCATAGACTGTGTTTTCTGAGAATCTTAACTTTGTGATTAATATGATTCTGAGTATAAAGAGGATCAGAAATAGATTACTCTATATTTATTGTGTACCTACCATTGGGTTATAAATTTGTGGAAAGTAGGAAAAGTATGGGAAGTATACATTTTCCAAGAATATGCAGCAGAACAATGAACAAGGGATAGGTTGCAAACAGCACCATAAGACAATTCTAATTACAAGAGACAAGTACTGGGAAGTTAAATCACAAATTGTTATAATTTATTCATAATGAGTATTTTAATAAAGTGAATACATTCTTAGGGTTATCTAATTTGCCTTATTTACCTGGATTGAGAAATTAAGATCTCTGTATTTCACAATGTAGATCCATCTATTCTTTAAAAGAAATAGTTCTTTAAAAGTTTATTCTATTAAATATTTTGAAGGACACTTTTTTGATTTTCTTAAACTGACATTTTCCCCCAATAAATATCAGGTTCGCATGCAACATCATCTGGAGCTACCCCTGAAGCTAGAGGAGACAGCACCCCTGGGGAAGCAGGCACTGGAGCCACAGGTTCAGGTGAGGTCCACCAGTTTGGATGTGATGGTCATCGGTGTCCTCCTGTAGCAGGTCTGTAAAATCAGGCCTTCACTGGGATTATATTGCCAGACTAAGGAAAGATCAAAGAATCATATCCTTTTTTTCTTTATTCTGGAGACATCCATTTACTCATAGTGAGGTACAGGAGTAACATATACCTCCACAATGCACTGGTTCTTGTTTCCAGGGACCACATTGGTTATGTGCAGACTATACCACTGCCAGCTCTGGTTTTGATAATATTAAATGTAGATACTGAAATAGTTTTGACAGTATGGGAATTATAGTAAAGGAATTACAAATGGCACAGCTTCCAGTCAGGTGAAACAACAACAACAACAAAATCCTATATTCAGTCAGTCTTGTGTTTCACCTTGGTAATAACCCTCCAGAAGAGAGCCTTAGGAAAAAAGGTCAATTTACGGGTTACATAGATCTGTTGAATGACTTTGGGATACACTTCACAATTAATATTGTGGTATAGAAAATATTAGTGATGTATTTTATGACAATTAAATGTCTGATTTCCTCTCAAATATTTTCATTTTAAGGCAATGAATCATACTACTATTGTGTTAATGTGGCATTGTTCCCATGAGATAAGACAGTTTCCAAGCTGGCAAGGCAGGGATAGAGCACAGAGTACTGAGCCTCATGGGCAATAGTTAATGCCCAAGGGTCTGTGCCCTGTGTCTAGAGCTCACAACCAACAAAAGCCAAGGAGAATATGCTTGACCTGTTCATCATTTACTCAGCTCAGTGTTAGATTCAGGAATAAAAAATTATTGACACACTTAAGCACAGATAAATTAGACTGAAAAGAAGCAAGATAAAATTTTACAACTGTCCTTCAAACCATCAGTTACAATCATAAGGATCTCTGAAGGGTCTTCTTCTTGTGGTCCCTTTCCCCAGTCCCTGCAGTCCTTTGCTTAGCTTGCCTCCTTCCTCTAACACCATGGTGCTCAGGGTATGTTCCTGGCCAGTAGCATCTGAACACTGTGGGAACTTGTTACAGTTGGTGTCTTGGGGGTCCAGCAGCCTAGAATCAGAAAGTATTGAAGGGGAAGCCAGCAGACTGTTAGTTTGTTAACATAACAAGTGTTTTAGCAAATCAATGCTCAAGTTAGAGAACAACTTCTTTACAACTTCCAGTCTTTTCCAGCTTCACTCCCTCTTTTCCAGCTTCACTCCCTCTTCATTCCTCTTCACACAGGAGTCAATGACATGTCTGCCATGTCAGTAGGTCATTTCCAAAGCTCAGCTATGATCCTGTCTATGCTCCTTTTAAAATACTTTTAACAGTATGGATTGCTTTGAAGATACGTGAAAACTTTGTTACCATTAAGAGTACTTTTGCTCATGAATGCACTGGATTCTGTTTATGGATGAATTAATGAATCCATGGCCTGTTTTTGTTTTTCCTACTCTTGGTTTGGCTTAGCGATTGTAATTAAGTTTATAGCATACATAGTGCTTATATATGCTATTCTTTATATTAATATTACTGAATTAGGAGATAAGATTTACATATTGCAGAAAAATAAAAAATATTAATTCCAATTACAGAATAACTTATTGAAACCTTAAAATAATAACTAGTTTATCATTACAAAAATCTGAAGTAGAAATACTTGAGTAATAATGAGATCTCAAGGAGTAATCTCTTTTGAGACAGTAAGTGCAATGATTTGTGACAAGACTACTAAAAACTTGGTGCATGAATATAAATCCCCAGACTATTTGGTAAAGGCCAGTGATGTGATAACAAGTGAAACATTTGGAAATATAGAATTTTAACATCATAATCCATAAACTTTTAAATAAAGTCTTTTACATTATATGATCTTATTTATTTGAACCTTACATCTGTACTTATGTTATGGCATTTTTAAAAGAATGTCTCTAGCAGAGATTGGAAACATTACAAGTTGATTCTTTTACCACAAATCACTTGAGAAGCAGCAGTTACAGTATAAAATCAGGGCTAGATGGCTAGATTTTGGTGTCTTCATTTTCTGTCTACAAATTGGGTGACTCAGAGCACATCATTTAAACATATTAGATAATTGTAAAGAATAGTGTTACCTGTTAAAAGAGGATGTTTATGAGGTTAAAAGACTTGGTTGTTTTTAAAGGAATTTCTTAAATGATTATTTTTTCACCAGGAACACGAAGCCCTAGTGCAACAACACCTGGGAGGAAAGAGAGTAGCACATCTGGGGAACCCAGCACTGGAGCTACAAGCACAGGAAGTTCAGGTAAGTCAGGATGTGCACTGAGTGCTTGTTAAGTGGGCACAAAGATGAAACCATGTAGGCTGCTGGATAAATCATGAAAATGTGCCAAAGATTGAAATTTTGTCTTGATCTCTCAATATCTTCCTTCAAAGAAACTAGCATATGTTTCAAGCACTGCTACTCTGTTTATCAGGTACAACAGGAGAGTCCCTGGGTGTGACCTCAGGAGGAGTCAGGGGTACAACAAGTCAACCATCAGGCACTGGGGTCACAGGCACTGGAAGCCCAGCAGGTAGGACAGAGCCTCCATAGAGGATGGTGATAGGGTCCAATGCATTTTTTTTAAGAACCCCAAGTGTGAAAATGAGATCAAGGAAAGGAACAATGGAGAACAATAAAGGAACTGATGACTAGAATAAAACTATGGAATGTCCTGGGAAGAGGGTTTTTTTTTTTTTTATTGTTGTTTACAAGCTCTATGTGCACGAAGCACAATTTTTTCCCCATTAGCAACAAGAGGAGCAACTGATGCAGCTACCACTGTCTCTTCTGGTGAAAATACATCTGGAAGAACAGGTATTGAAGGAGCATAAGCAGCATGAAATTCAGGCAGTAATGTGGGAGCTTTTTGCGCAAAACCTAGTCAAAGAAAGGTTTTCCTGGGAGAATCTGATCATATGATTTAGGTAATGCCAAATCTCCAGAAGAGCATGAATATATCAAAAAGTGTATGTGATGTTTTTAAAATATTTTTGGAACACAAAATATAGTGAAGTATATTTTACTACAGTGAAAGAATGGGGGCTTATAACTGATATCACCCAATGTCAATTAAGAAAGTGTAAAATTAACAACCATGTAGAAAGGGAAGTAAAGAATGACAACAATTAAGAGCAGAAACTTTGTAAATTTGGATCATAAGACAATTCTGCTAAACAGAGACAAGGACATCAATGTTGAACCTTGTAATATCTACAGGGTTATTATATTTTATGAGTAATAAATATCCTAATTGAATCAGCACATTATAAGAGTTATCTAATTTACATAATTTTACCTTTAGCATGACCTTTTGATATGAGTGAAGTTTACAGGATAGATACATCCATTCTTTTAAAGGCTAAAGAAAATATATTTTATTTCATATTCACAAAGACACTCCTTTTGATTTTCATAAGCTGCCATTTTCTCCCTATAAGTAACAGGCACACTTGGGTCATCATCTGGAGCAACCCCTGAATCTCAAGGTGGCAGCACTCCTGGAGGAGCAAACCCTGGAGCCACAGTCTCAGGTGAGGTCCACCAGGTTGGATGCGATGCATCAGGGACTCCCATCCATGCCCTTCTGCAGCAGAGGCAGGTCTATAAAATCAGGCACTGACTGGGATTACATTATTGAAGTAAAAAAAGATGAAAGGATAATATCCTTCATTTTCTTTATTCTGAGAAACCCAAATACCCATATGAAGGGAAGGGATAATGTGTACCATCCCCCACAATGCACTCATTTTTGTTTCCCGGGACAACAGGAGTGTCTGCAGCTGCATCTACCACTGCCAGCCCTGGGGATTCAGCTAGACCTTTCTCAACCTCTGCTAGCAGCACATCAGGTAAGTGTAAGGAAGAAGTCCATGAGTAAGATATCAAATGGAGAGTGTAAACACATCCCAATTTCTATTTTCTGGAGTGTTGTAAAGAACAGGAAAATCTAATAAGTTACTTGAGGAAGTGAGCCCAATTCCTGACCAATAAATGGTTTATCAGGTAGCTGTGTACCCACTGGATTAGATAATCTTTCTATAATCTAATACAATTTTGAGAATGCCTGCATGTGTTTATGGGCCTTAATAGTTGGAAGACCACTGTTTTGGAGTATCTGAGGCTGTGGTCTGGAGTGAGACCATAGTTTGCAATTCTGGCTAGAAATTAAAATCAACTATAGAAACCTTTGGGATTTTTCCTTCCCAGTCCCATGGAGGGTGTAACTATGGAAAAAACAGGCCTGTGCACTCAGATATTTTAAAGCCACAATTCATTTCAATATGCAGCTTCATTTATAATTATGAGGTTCAACATCGTGACTATTGAAGAAATAGATAATAAGCAGTGTTAGTTTTAAGAATCAATATGGAATCTAAATCATGCAAGATTTATGTTAAATTTTTCTAGTGATTGAAACAGAGATTGACAAGGATGTATGAAAGGTTGAGATAATTTTAAAGCAGAGTTCAGTATGATCTGTATCATTTAATCAAAGATTATATTATTTGTTGTTTGTTTGACAGGCATTACTGGATCATCAGTTGTCACAACAACCAAAGCCCAAAGTAATGCAGTGACATCACCTGAAGGCAACTCAGGTGAGTAGAGGATGAGTTCAGAGGTACTAGCTTTGGTCAATATGAAAAGTCATTTGTAGGAATCCTGCTTATTTTAAAGCAAAGTAGTTGAGATGAATGTACGGAGACCCAGTTCAACCAATAGAAAGATGTCTTAAAAAAAAAAAAAAAAACCTTTAGGAAATTAACATTAAAACAAGTATCATGGGCAACTCTGTATACTATGTGGCTGAATTCTTTTAATCAATTTTTACCAATGGGTGATCTAACTTATCCAATCACTAATTAGAAGGAATTGGATAGTTAGATCACCCATTAGTAGCAAAGTTCAAGTAGACTTTAGGTGAGAGATTCCTTTGACCTTTTCTCAAGGTGCTACTGGAACGTCAGTTCTCCTCACCTCCACAGCTAGAAGTGCAGGCACCACAGCCCGACTGAACCCCAACTTCACCAGTCCTGGGGACACATCAGGTAGGCCCAATTCAGAGCTAATTTTATAGGCCAGACCAAGGAACTATTTTCAGCAATGTTGCCCAGGATTTTTCCAAATCAAATATCAGACTCAGGAGATAGTTCTTCATATGCAATTACCATTTAATATTTTTAGCCTTTTAGCAAGTTGCCTGTGTTTTATTCGGGTGTGAAATCCTTTCCCCAGTCTCTGCAGTCCTCTCCCTAGCTTACCTTTCTCCTCTAACACCATGGTCCTCCCAGTGTGATTTCAATGACCAGCATCATTTAAATCCTGTGTGATCCTGTTAGAAGGGCACATTTTGGGTCCATCTGCCTATATTCAGAAAGTGCTGGGGTGGAGCTCAGAAGATTGAGTTAACAGTGTTTTAGGGAATCAATACTCATGTTGGAGAAGCACTTCTCCACAATTCCCACTCTTTTCCAACCTTCCCATTTTACACTTCATCAATGTCATGTCAGAATGACTTTCCCAAAACTCAAGTTTTCAAATATTTTTTGCACTATGAACCACTAAAGTATTTCTGATTGTTTTTAAGATAAATCAAAACTTTATATGAACAGGACTTTTCTTCTTCATGCTATTATTAACAAATTCATCGCCTCATTGTGTTTTTCCTACACTTATTTGCTTAGCTATTGTTTTAATTTAAAATGCAGAGAAAAAACTTTTTAGTTTGAGTAAGTCCCATTTGTTGATTCTAGTTATTAACTCTTGTGCTATGGGTGTCCTATTGAGGAATTTGGAGCCCGACCCCACAGTATGTAGATCGTAGCCAACTTTTTCTTCTATCAGACGGCGTGTCTCTGATTTGATATCAAGCTCCTTGANTGAAATTCTCAGACCAAGTGAAATAGAGATCAATTATATAGAAATGTAGCATTTAAACATCATAGTCTTTTAACAGCTCAACAAGGCTTTTATATTTTATGATACCTTTTTAAAATCTTATACATGGATTTATTTCATAGTACTTCTAGGTATTTATTAATACATTGTAATTATATATAATATTGGGCATTTTTAAAAGAAAGCCTCTAGCACAGATGGAAAACAATAGAGATGGGTGTCTTGCCACATCTGTTGAGAAGCATCAGTTAGAGTATAAGAAAATTTATGATTTAAAAGATTTGATTGATGCATAAGGCAATTTGAAATGCTATTTTTTTATCAGTGGGAACAGAAGGCCCAAGAACAACAACACCCAGTAGGGGGGAGGTCAGCACACCCAGGGAACCCAGCACTGGAGCTACAAGCACAGGAAGTTCAGGTAAGCCAGGATGTGCTCTTAATGCCTATGAAATGGGTACAAAATTGAAAGCATCTAGACTGTTGGATAAATCATGAAAATGTTCAAAAAAGATCAAAATTTTGCCTTGATCTCCCAATCTCCTTCTTTAGAGGAACTAGCATATGTTGCAAGCAATGCTACTGTGTTTATCAGGTACAACAGGAGAGGCCCTGGAAGTGACCTCAGGAGTAGTCAGGGACAGAACATCTGGACCACCAGGCACTGGGGCCATCAGTGCTGGAAGCCCAGCAGGTAAGACAGAAACTACTTAGGGGTTTATGGTGGGTCTGTTGTGTGCTTTGTCAGGATCCCTGAGTGTTAGAATGGGATGGAGGAAAGTTTAAAAATAGAGAACGGTGAAGGAACTAATAAAACTATGAGTGTCCTTCAAAGTGCATTTCCTTCTTAGACTTTCTGTATACTAAGCACCATTCTTCCCATTAGCAACAAGTAGAAGAACAGAAACATCTGCCACCATCTCTGCTGGTGAGAACACATCTGCAGGAACAGGTAATGAAAGAGCATGAGCATCATGAAAGCCAGGCAGTAGACATAAGAGCTGTTTGCTCAAAACCTAGTCAGAGACAGGGTTTCTTAGGGATCTGATCTTCGTTATTTATATGATGCCAAGTGTCCAGAAGATCAGAAATAGACTATTAGATATTTGTTTTGTACTTACCATTGTATTAGAAACTTTGTGGAAAATAGGATATGATTGGGAAGCATAGGTGTTCAAAGAATAAGTAGCACAGCAATGAAGAGGGGAAAGTGGAAATATGATCTTATTATTGGACAATTCTAATAATGAGAGATAAGGACTTGGATGTTTAACCTTGAATTTTCTACATAAATGTTACATTTTATTAATAATGAGTATCTTAACCAAATTAGTGCATTATCAAAGTTAGCTGATCTACCTTATTTACCTGGAGAAACACTTAAGATGTCTGTGAAATTAATAGGGTACACATATCCATTCTTTTAACAGCAATAAGTATACTTCAGTCCCTATTCATAAAGACCCTCCTTTTTGTTTTCTTAAGCTGACTTTTTTCCCCCTGATAAATATCAGGCACACCTGGAGCATCATCTGGAACAACCCCAGAAGCCCAAGGAGGTAGCACCCCTGAAGAATCAAGCACTAGAGCCACAGGTTCAGGTGAGGCCCACCAGTTTGGATGTAATTCCTTAGGAGCTCCTATCCATGCTCTCTTGTAGTGCATACAGATCTCTAGTTATCAGGTCCCAACTGGGATTATACAGCTGAAAGATGAAAACATCATATCATTCATTTTCTTTTTCCTGGGAAGACCCAAATATCCATGCAAAGGGCAGAAATAATGTGGACCCCCTGCTCCCAACTGGTTCTTGTTTCAGGAACCACAGGGGTGTCTTCTGGTTCATCCACTACTGCCAGCCCTGGAGACTCAGCTACACCTTTCTCAACCTCTGCTAGTAGCAAATCAGGTAAGATATGAAAGCAAAGTCTATAAGTAAACTGTAAAATGGAGAGTGTAAGTATGTCCCAATTTATATTCTCTGGATTGGGTTAACAAACAGAAAGTACAAATGTTAGGGCATGAAACTGCTGGATAAATGATGGAAATGTTCAGAAAGATTGAAATTTTATCTAGGATATCCCAAATTTTCCCTTCAGAGGAACTAGCATATGTTGCAAGCATTGCTACTGTGTTTATCAGGTACAACAGGAGAATCCTTGGGAGTGACCTCAGGAGCAGGCAGTGTGAGCACACCTGGACCATCAGGCACTGCAGCCACCAGTGCTGGAAGTCCAGCAGGTAAGAAAGGGCCTACTTAAGGTGTTATGGTGGGATCTAATGCAAGTTTTGTCAAGATCCCTTAATGTGAGATTGAGATGAAGGAAAGGTAACCATGGAGAACATTGAAGGAACTAATGACTAGAATAAAACTACAAAGTGTCCTTCAAAGAGTGTTTTCTTCCTAGACTCTCCATACATTAATAAGCACCATTCTCCTTCCCATTAGCAACGACCACTGCCTCTGCTGTTGAGAACACTTCTGGAAGAACAGGTACTGAAGGAGCATAACCAGTGTGAAATACAGACAGTAGACATGTGAGCTTTGTGCTCAAATTTAGTCAGAGACAAGGTTTTTAGGGGAATCAATTATCATTTAGATGATGCCAAATCTCAGAAATATATTGATAAGCAGGTCTGTAGTGTTCAATATATTTTTAGAGTCCACTGTGAAATTAATGAAATGTAGACTACAACTGATCCCACACAAGTCAATCTGTGAAGGGTGAAATTAACAACCATGCAGATATAGAAGGCAAGAAATAAGTAGGACAACAATCAATAAGAAAAGATGCACACTGAATCATAAGAAAATGGTAGGAAATAGAGACAAGAACACCAATGTTTACTCATAATTTTTCTATATGATTATTGTATTGGTTAATGACAAATATGTTAATGGGACAGTGCATTATTGGAGTTACCTGATTTATCTTGATAAAGAATTTAAGAGATTAGTGAGGATTATAGGATAGATGAGTGCATTTAACAAGAAAGCATATTTCAAGACATATTTGTAAGACCCTCTTTTAATTTTTCACCTTTTGTCCTCTCATTAAATATCAGGCACCCCTGGAGCATCATCTGGAACAACCCCAAAAGCTCAAGGTGCCAGTACCCCTAATCAAGCAGGCACTGGAGCCACAGGTTCAGGTGAGGTCCACCAGATTGGATATGATATATCAGCAGCTATGATCCATACCCTCCTGTAGCAGGTGCAGGTCTGTAAATCAGGCTTGAATTGGAATTATGTTGCTGGCCTAGAAAGGTTATGAGGATATTTTCTTCATTTTTTTTTTAATTCTGGAGACTCAATCATTCAAGTTTACAGGAATAATATACTTCCCCCTCATGCACCTAGTCTTGTTTCCAGGGACCACAGGAGTGTCTGCAGGCTCCACCACTGCCAGTCATGAGGACTCAGCTAGACCTTTCTCAACCTCTGCTAGCAGCAAATCAGGTAAGTTAGAGGGAGAAGTCCATGAGTGTGCAGGTATAAAATGGAATGTGTTTATATGTCCCAGTTCTTTTCTATGGAGTGTGGTTGAGTAGAAAGAAGTAGGAAGGGAATGAAGAATGGGAGGGCAATTCTTGACCAACAATTTATCAGGTTGCAGTGTACTGAGTGGATTTAGATGATCTTTCTATACTGAATTATAATTGTAAGAATCCCTGCTTGTGCTTACATTTCATAATAATTGTAGGACCTCTGATCTGGAGCCTCTGAGGCTGTGATTTTTGAGTGGGGCCAAGGTTTACTCTACTGGCTACAAATTAGAATTGAATACAGAAATTTTTAACACTTTTCCTTCTCAGACTCATTGAATGTAGAATCACAGAGAAAGGGCCCAAGCATACATATATTGGAAAGCCTCAGTTGGTGCTAATATACAGACTAGATCAGAATAACTGGGCTCAAATATATGAACATTGAAGAAGTAGATAATAAGCAATATCATTTGCAACTAAAGTGATTTACCTCACCTAACGATTCTAGTCATAAAAGGTTTATGATAACTTTTAAAAAGATTGAAACATAAATGGAGAAACATATACAAATAAGTGAAAGATATTTTAAAAGTAGGAAGCAGCATGTTCTATACCACTTCATCAAAGATAATGATATTATTTATTGTTTATTTTTAAAGGCACTACTGGACCATCAGTTGGTACAACAACCAGAGCCCAAAGCAATGAAGAGACATCACCTGAAGTACACTCAGGTGAGCGGAGGATGGTGTTCAGAGGTCCTGGCTTTGGTCAAAATGAAGAGTAATTTGTGGGAATCCTGCTTATTTTAATGCAAAGTAGTTGAGATAAAAATATGAAAACCTATTTGACCTAATTCTAGATGTAGGAAGATATTTTTGTTTAAAAAATGCAATAAGTAAACCAAATGTTCAAGAAAATAATCATAGAACAAAATCATATGCAACTATGGGCAATAAGTTACAGGATTCATTTATTCAGTTTTTACATATTAGAAGTAAAAGAACTGTTGGATTACCCAATTATAATAAGGTTCAAGTAGACTTTAGGTGAGAAGTTCCTTTGGTTTTTCTCAGGTACTACTGGAACTTCAGTTCCCATCACCTCCACAGCTGGAAGTACAAAAACCACACCCCAGCTGAGCACCAGCTTTACCAGTCCTGGGGATACATCAGGTAAGCTCAGTTCAGAGCAATTATACTGACCCCAGCTAAAAAACTAGTTTCAGACATTGCTGTTCAGATAATGTTTTGCCAAATCGATTACCAGACTTAGGTGATCTTTTTATTTAAAATTTAATACCATTAGTCTTTTAACAAGTTATTTTCTTAAATAATATCATGTTACAGTTACATGTTCCCACTATCTGATAGCTGGAAGTCCCAGTGAAGCTTTTTTAGATAGGTATTTCAATTTTTTTGAACTTCATCAAGGATAACTAGAATGTCACCAGGTATAACTTCGGGAACCAACAAGAGACTTAGAAGTGACACAGCTTCCAAGCAGGTAAAACAAAGATATGAGACAGAGCCTATATTCCATGTTGGCACTTAACATTTCACCTCAGCAATAACTCTTCTCTGAGTCCAGCCTTAGATAAATTGGTCAATTCCATGATTTTGGAAATATTCAGTAGTTAGTATTTGCAGTTACGTGAAACATCAATGATGTAGTTTTGTGGCCCGTTAAATTGTTTGATTGACTCTCAAATATTTTCTTTGTAATTTAGTCAAATTTAACACCATTGATTTTATTTGTTGTTATTTCCATGAGATGAAAAAATAACAAAAGTTCTCAAGCTTGCAAAGCCTAGTTCAAATGTGGATTGGGCATTAGCTGGCTCCCCAATTCTGTGACCTATACGTAAGAGCTCACTCCCAACAAAAAACAAGGAATATGCCTGTGCATCCTTGATTAAATTCAATCACTGTTGGGTCCAGGAATATAATATTATTAACAGTATTTAAGGTAGATAATTCAGATTGAAAACTGAAACAACTAAATTTTACAAATGTCTTTCATGCCATTGGTTAAACTCATTTAGACTTCAATGTGCCTTTTCCTTGCATTCCATTTTCCTGTGTTTTATTCAACTGTTAAACCCTTTTCACCAGTCCTTTCAGTCCTCTGCCTAGCTTTCCTTCTTCCTCTAATACGATGGTGCTCACAGTGTGGTTTCTGGTCCAGCAGCATCAGAATCCTGTGGAAACTTGCTGAAAGTGCACATTTCTGGGTTCACCAACCTAGAATCAGAAAGTATCCGGTGGAGCCCAGCAGACTTTGTTAACAAGTATTTTGGGGATCGATGCTCAGTTGCAGAAGCACTTCTCCACATTTCTCCCTCTTTTCCAACTTCCTTTCCAGTTTCTATGCACATCAATGTCATCTCAGAATGACATTCCAAAATCTCAAGAATCAGCTTCTCTCTGATCTATTTAAAATGCTTCAATAGTTCTGATTGCATTCAATGTAAATCAAAATGTTATTATTGTCAAGAGGCATTTTTTTATGATTGTCCTGATGTTCTTTTATGCATTTATTAATTTGAACACACCATTGTTCTATAGTTCCTCTATTTTTTCCAAGCTATTTTTTTGATTTAAATTTTATGAATTAAATTATGTTTTAAATATACTGCATTTTCAATTATAGTTACTGGATTAAAATATATAATTTATATATTACAGGGGTATTTAAAAAATCGGTTAATCCAATTAGGTCTGTAAAATTATTGAAATTAGACTGGACCAGTTAGTTTATTTTTAAATTTTTTTTATTGACTAAAATACACGGTTTCTTCATATTTCCTTAGATTTTTACATAAGATCCTTTTTTATTCTAGAACCCCACCAATAACACCCCATTACAATTAGGTTTTTTTTAATTTAAAAAGGTTTTTTGTGTTATTGATTTTATTTTTTTAAATACATTAGAGTGGAATGCATTACAACTCTTATTACACATAGAGTACACTTTTTCATATCTTTATATATAGAATATGTTCATACTAATTCATGCCTTTATACATGTACTTTGCTTTTTATTTTTTTTGCATTACAATTCTTATTACACATATAAACCACAATTTTTTATATCTCTGTTTATATATAAAGTATGTTGACACCCAATTTGAGTCTTCATACATCTACTTTGGATAATGATGTCCATTACATTCCACCGCCCTTGCTAATCCCCTGCCCCCTCCCTTTCTCTCCCTCCCCTCTTCCCTATCTAGAATTCATCTATTTCTGCCATGCTCCCCCTCCCTACCCCACTATGAGTCAGCCTCCTTATATCATAGAAAACATTCAACCAATTAGATTATATTCACAAAAATCTGAATCAAATATACTTGGGTAATAATGAGGTCTCAATGAGTAATCTCCTGGTTATCATACAGTAAGTACAATGATTTGCAAAAGGGCTACTCAAAATTTGGTGCACAAATGTGTGGCTCCAGAATGTGGGCTCAAATTTTGTGATGTGATGAGAAGTGAAACTGAGGGCAAACATTTGAAAATATAGCATCTTGTCACAAAAATCATTTAACTGTTGAATAAAAGCTTGGATAATATATGACCTTGTTTATTAAAATTTTAATTCTATATTAATACTATGGGATTTTTTTTTACAAGAATGTCTCTATGGGCTGGGGATGTGGCTCAAGTGGTAGTGTGCTCGCCTGGCATGCGTGGGGCACTGGGTTTGATCTTCAGCATCACATAAAAATAAAAAAAATAAAAAGATGTGTCCACCAAAAATTTAAAAAAAATAAATATTTAAAAAAATTTTCTCTCTCTCTCTCTCTTAAAAAAATGAATGTCTCTAGCATATATTGAAATATTACAAGTTGGTTGATTGCCATAGATTGGATAAAAGCACTGATTTGACTATAAATCAGAGGTTGAGGGCTGTAGGTTGATTCTTTGATTTTTCTATCTGCAACCTGGAATACTAGAATATATCACTTAAACATTTTACATGAATGAGAAGAATAATGTTGGCTCTTTCAGAGTATGTTTATGAGGTTAAAAGATTTGATTTATGCATAAGGCAATTTGAAATGCTGTCTTTCTTCAGTAGGAACAGAAGGCCCTAGTGCACCAACAACTAATGGGAAGGAGATTGGGACACCCAGCAAACCCAGCACTAGAGCTACAAGCACAGGAACTTCAGGTAAATCAGGATGTGTGCTTAGTGTCTATGAAATGCATAAAAATATCAAAGCATGTAGGTTGTTGGGTAAATCATGAACACATACAAAAAGATTACATTTTTGCATTGACCTCCCAATTTCTACCTTCAGAGAAACTAGCATTTATTGCAAGCACTGTTAATGCGTTTGTCAGGTACAACAGGAGAGTTGCCGGGAACCACTTCAGGAGCAGTCAGAGACAACACAGCTGGGCAATCCAGCACTGGGGCCACCGGCACTGGAAGCCCAACAGGTATGAGAGACACTTCCAAGGGACTTGTGCTGGGATCTAATACAAGTTGTGTAAGATCTCCAAATGTGAGAATGAGATATAGGAAAGGTAACAATGGAGAATATTGAAGGCAATGATGACAAAATTGAAAGTATGCAGTGTCCTTCAAAGAGTGTTTTCTTCCTAGCTCTCTGTATAGACCTAAGCACCATTCTTCTCCCCATAGCAACAAGAGGAGGAGCTGATGCAACCACCACTGTCTCTGCTGGTGAGAACACATCTGGAACCACAGGTACTGAAGGAGCATAAGCAGGTGAAATCCAGGCAGTCAGTAGACATGAGAGCTTTTTTCCCCAAACCTATTCAGAGACAGTGTTATCTTAGGAATCTGACCATTATGGTAGAGGTGTTGCCAATTTCCAGAAAAGCATGAATATATCAAGTCTGAATTTTGTTCTTAATACATTTTAGAATCACTGTGGATTATCTTGAAAGATTAGGGAAATCTAACTGATGTTACACAGTGCCAAGTGGGAAACAGAGAAATTAACAACCATCTAGGTGCAATAAGTAATAAGTTTAAGAGGATAGTAAGATAGTAATTAAGACAATAAGAAGGAAAGCAATCAAGAGGGGAAAAGATGCAAATTGGTTTAAGATAGTTCTAGTGTACAAGGAAAAGGATATCAAACTTTAATCATGATTTTTTGACATGATTAACCTATTTTTAACAACAATAACTTAATTGAAAGAGTACATTCTCAGAATTAACTGATTTGTCTTATTTACCCAGAGAAACAGTGTCAAATGCCAGAGAATTTTATAGGGTAAATCCATCTGTTATTTTAAAGCATATTCCAGATCATTGTTGATAAGAAGTCCCGCCTTTAGGTTTCTTAAGCTGACTTATTTTTTTTTTTCCCTGATAAATCTCAGGCACACCTGGAGCATCATCTGGAACAACCCCTGAAGCTCAAGGTGGTAGCACACCTAGAGAGGCAGGGACTGCAACCACTGGTTCAGGTAAGGTCCACTGTTCTGGTTGTGATGCATATGCATTTATGATCTTCTCTTCTGCAGCAGATGCAGATTTTTAAAATCAGGACCTAACTTGGATTAGATTGTTGTACCAAGAAAAGTTATGAGGATTTTTTCCTTCATTTTCTAAATCTGGAGACTCTCAATGATGTTTAGGTTTTGCAGAAATAATATGTATTCTGCAAACCCCATATTCTGCTCTTGGCCCTAAAAACCATAGGAGTTTCTGAAGTTCTCACCAATACTATCCACGGAGAATTAGCTAAAGTAGCCATAAATTCTGCTAGCAGCAAATCAGGTAACCTAGAGGGTGTAGCCCAGGCTTTCATCAGAGTCAAATGGAGAGTGTAAGTGTGTCCCAGTTCTTTGTGGTGAAGAATAAAGCATACAAGGCCAAAACACTTCACCAAGAATTTCTGAGGTAGCAGTGTGTCCTATGGATTAGATGATCTTTCTAAAGTATCACAAAATTGTCCCTCTATGTGCCTATGGTCCATAATGTTCGTGGAATCCTTGATTTGAAGCTTCTGATGCTGTGAGTCTGTAGCAAAGACATAGTGTGCTGTTGTGGTTCAAAATCATATTTGAGTAGAGAAAATTTTTCAAAACAGACTCATTGAACATGGAACCTTGGACAAAAGACCATATATATACATATATTTTAAAGCCACAGTTGCTTCCATGTTCAAAATTAGGTCAGAACCACTACTCAAATAAGTGAATAGCAAAAATGCACATAGCTGGTGCTATTGTCCATGCCTGTAATCCCATCAGCTCTGGAAGCTGAGGCAGGGGGATTGGGAGTTCAAAGTCAGCCTCAGCAAAAGTGAGGCACTAAGCAAATCAGTGAGGCCCTGTCTCTAAATAAAATACACAATGGGACTGGGGATGTGGCTGAGTGCCCCTGAGTTCAATCCCTGGTATCAAAAAAAAAAAAGTAGATAAAAATGTATCCTAATTGTAAGCTAATATAATTAATCTCACTAAAGAAGTCTGTCATATAGGTTTTATGTTCAAATTTAGAATTATTGGAACAGAAAAAGAGAAATATATAGACAAGAGTGAAAGGTCTTTTAGAAACTGATCAGCATCATCTACTTAATTAAAAATCTTCATATTTTTCATTGTTTGTTTTGAAAGGTACATTTGAACCAGGATTTGACAAAACAACCAGAGCCTCAAACAATGAAGTGACATCACCTGAAGGGAACTCAGGTTAGTAGAGAATGGTTTCAGTGGTCCTGATTTTGGTCCTGTTTTGAATCAAAGTAGTTCAGATGAACGTAAGGAGACCTAGTTGAGTCAACTCAAGATAAAGAAGTCTTTGTTAAAAAAAAAAAAAAAAGCAGTAACTAATTTGAAAGGTTTAAGAAAACATTAAAGTAATAAGCAACTGTGGGTACTATGTCACTGGATGCATTTATTAAAATTTTTAACTCTTAGGTGTGAACAGACAGTTAAATTACCCATTGGTAATAAAGTCCAAGTAGACTGTAGGTGAGAAGTTCCTTTGGTATTCTTCCCAGGCTCTACTGGAACTTCAGTTCCCATCACCTCCACAGCTGGAAGTGCAGGCACCACAGGAGGACTGAGCCCCAGCATTACCAGTCCTGGGGGTACATCAGGTAAGCCCAGTTCAGAGCAAGTATATTGCCTTTGGCCAAGCAAATGGTTTCAGGAAGTGCTGCTCAGACAATATTTTTCCTAAACAAATACCTGACTTAGTTGATTTTTCTCATATATAATTAAAATTTAATATCATTAGCGTTTTGATATTAGAATTAATATATAATTAGAATATAATATCATTAAACTTTCAACATGTTGCTTCCTTATACTATATTACCTTACAAGTAAGTACATGTTCCCACTGATTATTACAGGCCTCATGCAGTTTGGTTTGATTTTTGCCATTTGTACAGTTGTATCAATGACTTTCAAGCTTCATCAGGGACAATTAGACTGTCACCAGGTGTGACTTTAAGAACCCATAGGAATGTCTAAGTGACACAGCTTCCAATCAGGTGAAACAAAGATATGAGTCAAACACCATAATCCAATCAACACGTTTAACTATAGCAATCACCACTCTGAGTACAGTCTAAAACAAAGAGGCCAATTTAATAGTTACACAAGTGAATTCCATGACTTTGTGCAATTTATGTAAGCATTTGCATATGAAACATTAATGATACACATTTTGGTACTTTAAAATATCTGATTTACTTTCAAGTATATTCTTTAGTAACATAGTCAGGCTTAACACATTATATGTGTTTATTGTCATGAGATGAGAAAATAAAAGTTCCTAAGCTTACAAAGTCTGGTTAGAACATGAACACTGAATCCTGTTGTGCAATAGCTCCCTTCTCAATGGTGTGACCAGTGTAATAGAGCTCATTTCCATAAAAGCCAAGCAGAATATGCTTGTGGATGTGCATTGATTAAATTCAGCCGGTGTAGGACCAGGAATAAAATACTATTGGCAATATTGGACATAGATAATTTAGATTGAAAACAAACATGACTCAATTTCAAACTCTCTCTGATGCCATCAGTTACAAATTTTAAGGACCTCTAAAATATCTTCCCTTGTAGCCCATTTTCCTGTCTTTTATTCCTGTGGTAAGCCCTTTAACCCAGTCCCTGCATTCCTCTGCTTTGCTTGCCTTCCTCCTCTAACACCATGGTGCTCACAGTAGGGTTCCTGGAATCCTGTGGGATCTTATTAAAAGTCCACCAGCAAAGAATTGGAAATTCTTTTGGGTGGGTGGAGCCCTCCAAATTTTAAGGGAATTGATGCTCAAGGTAGAGAAACATATCTCCACAGTTCCCACTCTTTCCCAACTTGACTCCCAGTTTACACTCCATAAATGTCAAGTCAGAATGGCTTTTTTAAAGCTCAACTCTCATCCTGTGTCTGTACTACTTAGAGTGCTTAAATAGTTCTTATTTCTTTTAAGATAATTCAGAAATTTACATAGTATTAGGAGGCCTTTGTCTCATATATGCATATTAGGTCTTATAAATTTATTAAAGAATCTATGAGCTGGTTGTGTTTCTCATACACTCATTTTTGGTTAGCTATTGTTTTGATTTAAAATTCATGATAAATAGTCTTTTGAATAAGCTGTAGTTTTTGAAATTACTGACTTAAATGATATAGTTTATGCATAAAAGTATAAAAATGAAACTTGGCAATTCCCATTGGATCAATAAGTTTATTTGAAATATAAAGTGTTGACCATTTTTTTTTATATTCCAAAAGTCTGACTCAGAATTACTTGGTTAATAAGGTTGTCTCATTCAGAGACATTCTGTAATTATCAGACAATAAGGTATTTGGAGCAGGGCAACTCAACAATGGTCCTTGAATCTGTGGCTCATTATGTTTGTTAACAGCCCATGATGTAAAAAGAAGTGAAACAGAGAGCAAGCATTTGCAAACAGAGAATTTTAACATAATAGTATTTTATTGTTGAATAAAAATCTTGTATGGAATATGGTCTTATTTACTTAAATTTTATATTAGTATTTATTTTATAACATTTTGAAAACCATGCCTCTAGCAGAGATGAGAATAGTAACTTGGCCTGTTGCCAGAGATCTTTGGAGCAGCACTGGTTACAGCATAAAATTAGGGATAGGTGATTCAAGTTTGGCTGTCTGGTTTTCTAGCTTCCAACTGGATGACGAGAGCACATCGCTTAACCATTTTTGATAAGTGAGAAGAATAATGTAGCCGCGTTGAGAGGATGTTTATGAGATTTAAAGGTTTGATTTATGCATAAGGCAATATGAAATGCTTTTTTTAAAAAAAAAAAAAAAAACTTAGGAGGAACCACAAGCCCTAGTACAACAACACCTATTGGGGAGGAGGCCAGCACAGCTAGCAAACCCAGCACTGGAGCTATAAGCACAGGAACTTCAGGTAAGTCAGGATGCGTGCTTAGTGTCTATGAAATGCATACAAATATCAAAGCATGTAGGTTGTTGGGTAAATCATGAAAATGTGCAAAAAGATCAAAAATTTTGCCTTCATCTCTCCATCTCCTCCTTCAGAGGAACTAGCATACATTGCAAGTACTGTTATTGTGTTTGTCAGGTACAACAGGAGAGTCACTGGGAACAACTTTAGGAGCAGGCAGGGGCAACACAACTGGACAATCCAGCACTGGGACCACCAGCACTGGAAGACCAACAGGTATGAGACATACTTCCAAGGGGCTTATGGTGGAGTCAAATTCAAGTTGTATTAGATCCCCAAATGTGAGAATGAGATATAGGAAAGGTAACAATGGAGAATATTGAAGGAAATTATGACAAAATTGAAAGTATGCAGTGTCCTTCAAAGAGTGTTTTCTTCCTAGCTCTCTGTGTAGACTAAGCACCATTCTTCTCCCCATAGCAACAAAAGGAGGAGCTGATGCAACCACCACTGTCTCTGCTGGTGAGAACACATCTGGAACCACAGGTACTAAAGGAACATAAGCAGGTGAAATCCAGGCAATAGATGTGAGAGCTTTTTTCCCCAAACCTATTCAGAGACAGTGTTACCTGGGGAATCTGACCATTATGGTCGAGGTGTTGCCAATTCTTCAGAAAAGCATGAATATATCAAGTCTGAATTTTGTTCTTAATACATTTTAGAGTCACTGTGGATTATCGTGAAAGACTAGAAAAATCTGTCACCCAGTGCCAAATGAGAAACAGAAATTAACAACCATCTAGTTGCAATAAGTAATAAGTTTAAGAGGATAGTAAGATAGCAATGAAGACAACAAGTAAGATAGCAATCAAGAGGGGAAAAGATGCAAATTGGATCATGAGATAGTTCTAGTGTACAAGGAAAAGGATGTCAAGCTTTAATCATGATTTTTGACATGATTACCCTATTTTTAACAACAATAACTTAATTGAAAGAGTTCATTCTCAGAATTAAATGATTTACCTTATTTACCCCGAGAAAGAATATCTGATGCCAGTGAATTTTATAGGGTAAATCCATCTGTTATTTTAAAGCATATTCCAGATCATTGTTGATAAGAAGTCCCTCCTTTAGGATTCTTAAGCTGACTTATTTTTTTCCCTGATAAATCTCAGGCATACCTGGATCATCATCTGGAGCAACCCCTGAAGCTCACAGTGGTAGCACCCCTGGAGAGGCAGAGACTGGAGCCACTGGTTCAGGTAAGGTCCACTGTTCTGGTTGTGATGCATATGCATTTATGATCCATGCCCTCCTACAGCAGATGCAGACTTGTAAAATCAGGCCCTAACTTGGATTAGATTGTTGTACCAAGAAAAGTTAGGAGGATCATTTCCTTCATTTTCTAAATCTGGAGAATCTCAATGATGTGCAAGTTTTGCAGGAATAATATGTATTCTCCAAACCCCATATACTGGTCTTGACTCTTAAAAACCATAGGAGTTTCTGAAGTCTTTACCAATACTAGCCATGGAGAATTAGCTAGAGTAGACACATGTTCTGCTAGCAGCAAATCAGTTAACCTAGAGAGTGTAGTCCATGCTTTCATCAGAGTTAGGCGGAGTGTGTAAGTGTGTCCCATTTCTTTCTGGTGAAGAGTAAAGCATGCAAGGCCAAAACACTTCACCAAGAATTTCTGAGGTAGCAGTGTGTCCTATGGATTAGATGATCTTTCTAAAGTATCACACAATTGTCCCTGTATGTGCCTATGCTATGGTGCATAATGTTTGTGGGATCCTTGACTTGAAGCTTCTGATGCTGTGAGTCTGTAGCAAAGACATAGTGTGAGGTAGTGGTTCAAAATCATATTTGAGTAGAGAAAATTTTTCAACACAGACTCATTTAACATGAAACCTTGGACAAAAGAGCATATATATATACACATATATTTTAAAGCCACAGTTGCTTCTATGTTCAGCTTTAGGTCAGAACCACTACTCAAATAAGTGAATAGTAGAAATGCAGATAGATGGTGCCGTGGTCCATGCCTGAAATCTCATCAGCTCTAGAAGCTGAGGCAGGAGGATTGGGAGTGCAAAGTCAGCCTCAGCAAAAGTGAGGCACTAAGCAACTCAATGAGATCCTGTCTCTAAATAAAATACACAATAGGGCTGGGGATGTGGTTGAGTGCCCCTGAGTTCAATCCCCGGTATATATATATATAAAAAAAAGGTAGATAAAAATGTATCCTAATCGTAAGCTTATATAATTAATCTCATAAAAGGAGTCTGTCATTTAGAATTATTAACAAAAAAGAGAATTTTCTAGAAAAGAGTGAAATGTATTTTAAAAACAGATCAGCATGATCTACTTAATTAAAAATCTTCAAATTATTGTTTGTTTTGAAAGGTACCACTGAACCACCAGTTGACACAACAACCAGAGCCTCAAACAATGAAGTGACATCACCTGAAGGGAACTCAGGTTAGTAGAGAATGATTTAAGTAGTCCTGATTTTGGTCCTGGTTTGAATCAAAGTAGTTGAGCTGAATCTAAGGAGACCTAGTTGACTCAACTCAAGACAAGGAAGATGTCTTTGTTAAAAAAAAGTGCAGTAACTAATTTGAAAGGTTTAAGAAAACATTAAAGCACAAAGTCATAAGCATCTCTAGATACTGTGCCACCGGATGCATTTATTAAAATTTTCAACTCTTAGGTGTGAATGGACAGTGAGATTACCCATTGGTAATAAAGTCCAAGTAGACTGTAGGTGAGAAGTTCCTTTGATGTTCTTCTCAGGCTCTACTGGAACTTCAATTCCCATTACCTCCACAGCTGGAAGTGCAGGCACCACAGGAGGACTGAGCCCCAGCATTACCAGTCCTGGGGGTACATCAGGTAAGCCCAGTTTAGAGCAAGTTTATTGGCCTTGGCCAAGAAAATGTTTTCAGGCATGCTTCTCGGACAATATTTTTCTAAATCAAATAACTGACTTAGGTGATTTTTCTCATGTAAAATTAAAATTTAATATCATTAGCCTTTTGATATCATTAGATTTAAAATATATTAAAATCTAATATCATTAAACTTTCAACATGTTGCTTCCTTATGCATGTTACTTTACAAGTACATGCACCCACTGATTATTGCAGGCTTCATGCAGGTTTGTTTGTTTGCTTTTTTGCCATTTGTACAGTTGTATCAGTTTTTTTCAAGCTTCCTAAGGAACAACTACAGTGTCACCAGGTGTAACTTTAAGAACCCATAGGAATGATGCAGTTTTTAATCAGGTGAAACAAAGATATGAATCAACCACAATATTCTAACCAACACGTTTAACTATAGCAATCACCACTCTGAGTATAGCCTAAAACAAACAGGCCAATTTAATAGTTTTACAAGTGAATTCCATGACTTTGTGCAATTTCATGTAAGTATTTGCATTTGCATATGAAACATTAATGATACACATTTTTGTCCTTTAAAATATCTGATTTACTTTCAAGTATATACTTTGTAAAAATAGTCAGGCTTAACACATTATAAATGTTTATTGTCATAAGATAGAAAATAAAAGTTCCTAAGTTTACAAAGTCTGGTTAGAACATGAACTCTGAACCTGATGGGCAATAGCTGCCTTCTCAATGTTGTGACCAGTGTAATAGAGCTCATTTCCACAAAAACCAAGCAGAATATGCTTGTGGATGTGCATTGATTAAATTTAGCCAGTGTAGGACCAGGAATACAATACTATTGACAATATTGGACATAGATAATTAAGGTTGAAAACAAACATGACTCAATTTCAAACTCTCTCTGATGCCATCAGTTACAAATTTTCAGGACCTCTGAGGTGTCTTCCCTTGTAGCCCATTTTCTGTGTTTTATTCACATGGTAAGTCTTTTTAGGCAGTCCCTGCATTCCTCTGCCTTTCTTACTGTCCTCCTCTAACTCCATGGTGCTCACAGTGTGGTTCCTGGACCAGCAGCATTGGAATCCTTTGGGATTTTATTAAAAGTGCACATTTTCTGGTCCACCAGCAGAGAATTGGAAATTCTATTGGGTGGGTGGAATCCACAATTTTTTTTTTTTTAGGGAATTGATGTTCAAGGTAGAGAAACAAATCTCCACAGTTCCCACTCTTTCCCAACTTCACTGCCAGTTTACACTCCAAAAATGTCATGTCAGAGGGCTTTTTTAAAGCTCACCTCTCATCCTGTGTTTGTATTAGAGTTCTTAAAGAGATCTGATATCTTTTAAGATAATTAAAAAATTTATATAGCATTCGGAGGCCTTTGTGTCACGTATGCATAGGAGGTCTTAGGAATTTAAGAATCTATGAGCTGGTTGTGTTTCTCACTCAATTTTGGTTAGCTATTGTTTTGATTTAATATTTATGATGAATAGTCTTTTGAATAAGCTGTAGTTTTTTAAATTACTGACTTAAACGATATAGTTTATGCATTAAAGGATAAAAATGAAACTAGGCAATTCCCATTGGATCAGTAAATTTATTGAAATTTAAAGTGTTGACCATTCTGTTTATATTCCAAAAGTTTGATACAGAATTACTTGGTTAATAAGGTTGTCTTGTTCAGATATCTTCTGCAATTATCAGACAGTAAGGTATTTGAACAGGGCTACTCAACATTGGTCCTTGAATGTGTGGCTCATTGTTTGTTAACAGCCCATGATGTGATCAGAAGTGAAACACAGAGCAAGCATTTGCAAACAGAGTATTTTAACATAATAGTATTTTACTGTTGAATAAAAATTAGTATGCTATATGGTCTTATTTACTTAGATTTTTTATTAGTATTTATTTTATAACATTTTGAAAACCATACCTCTAGCAGAGATGAGAATAATAAAATTTGGCCTGTTGTCAGAGATCTTTTGAGAAGCACTGGGTACAGAATAAAATTAGAAATAGGTGATTGAAGTTTGGCTCTCTTGTTTTCTAGCTTCCAACTGGATGATGAGAGTACATCGCTTAACCATTTTTGATAAGTGAGATGAATAATGTAGCTGCTTTGAGAGGATGTTTATGAAATTTAACAGTTTGTTTTATGCATAAGGCAATATGAAATGCTTTTTTAAAAAGAATCAGGAGGCACGAGAAGGCCAATTACACCAACACCTATTGGGGAGGAGGGCAGCACAGCCAGCAAACCCAGCACTGGAGCTACAAGCACAGGAACTTTAGGTAAGTCAGGATGTGTGCTTAGTGTCTATGAAATGCATACAAATATCAAAGCATGTAGATTGCTGGGTAAATCATGAAAATGTACAAAAAGACGAAAATTTTGCCTTGATCTCTCCATCTCCTCCTTCAGAGGAGCTAGCATACATTGCATGCACTGTTACTGTGTTTGTCAGGTACAACAGGAGAGTTGCTGAGAACAACCTCAGGAGCAGGCAGGGGCAACTCAACTGGACAATCCAGCACTGGGGCCACCAGCACTGGAAGCCCAACAGGTATGAGACACACTTCCAAGGGGCTTGTGGTGGAGTCAAATACAAGTTGTGTAAGATCTCCAAATGTGAGAATGAGATACAGTGAAGGTAACCATGGAGAATATTGAAGGAAATGATGACAAAATTAAAACTATGCATTGTCCTTCAAAGAGTGTTTTCTTCCTAGCGTTCTGTATAGACTAAGCACCATTGTTTTTCCCATTAGCAACAAAAGGAGGAGCCGATGCAACCACCACTGTCTCTGCTGGTGAGAACACATCTGGAACCACAGGTACTGAAGGAACATAAGCAGGTGAAATCCAGGCAGTCAGTAGACATGAGAGCTTTTTGCCCCAAACCTATTCAGAGACAGTGTTACCTGGGGAATCTGAACATTATGGTTGAGGTGTTGCAATTCTTCAGAAAAGCGTGAATATATCAAGTCTAAGATTTGTTCTTAATACATTTTAGAATCTCTGTGGAATATGGGGAAAGATTAGGGAAATCTAACTGATGTCACCCAGTGCCAAGTGGGAAACAGAGAAATTAACAACCATCTAGGTGCAATAAGTAATAACTTTAAGAGAATAGTAAGATGGCAATCAAGAGGGGAATGATGCAAACTGGATCATAAGACAGTTCTAGTGTATAAGAAAAAACATATCAAAGTTTAATCATGTTTTTTTGACATGATTACCCTATTTTTAACAGCAATAACTTACTTGAAACAGTACATTATTAGAATTACCTGATTTACCATATTTACCCTGAGAAAGAATGTTAAATGCCAGTGAATTTTATAGGGTAAATCCAGCTGTTATTTTAATGCATATTCCAGATCATGTTGATAGGACGTCCCTCCTTTAGGTTTCTTAAGCTGATTTCTTTTTTTAATATTTATTTTTTAGTTGTAGTTGGACACAATCTTTATTTTCCTTAGTTATTCTATGTGATGCTGAGGATCGAACCCAGGGCCCTGCATGTGCTAGGCGAGCGCTCTACCGCTGAGCCACAATCCCAGCCCCTGATTTCTTTTTTGTTCTTGATAAATCTCAGGCACCCCTGGAGCATCATCTAGAGCAACCCCTGAAGCTCAAAGTGGCAGCACACCTGGAGAGGCAGGGACTGGAGCCACTAGTTCAGGTGAGGTCCACCGTTCATGTTTGTTGCATAAGCATTTATGACCCATGCCCTCCTGTAGCATATGCAGACTTGTAAAATCAGGCCCTAAGTTGGATTATATTGTTGGACAAAGAAAAGTTATGTGGATATTTTTCTTCATTTTCTAAATCTGGAGACTCTCAGTTATTTGTAGGGCTTGCAGGAATAATATGTATTCTCCAAAACTCATATACTGGTCTTGGCTCTAAGAACCATAGGAGTTTGTCAAGGCCCCACCAGTACTAGCCACGGACACTAAGCTAGAATAGCTACAGTTTCATCTAGCAGCAAATCAGGTAGGTAGAGAGCGTAGTCTATTCTTTCATCAGAGTAAGATGGAGTGGGTAAGTGTGTCCCAGTTCTTTGTGGAAAAGTGTAGAAAGAGGTAGTAGGAATTGAAGCATGAGAGGCCAAAACAATTCACCAAGAATTTCTCAGGTAACGGTGTGTCAGCTGGATTAGATGGTCTTTCTATAGTATCATACAATTGTCCCTGTAAGTGCCTATGCTCCATAATGTTTGTGGAATCCTTGATCTTGATCTTTTGATGCTGTGAGTCTATAGCAATGACGTAGATTGCTATGGTGGTTAAAAAGTCATATTTGAGTTGAGAAAATTGTCCATCACAGACTCATTGAACATGAAACCTTGGAAAAAAATTCATATATAAATATATTTTAAAACCTTAGTTGCTTCTAATATTCAGCATTCAGTCAGAATCACTACTCAAATAAGAGAACAGTAAAAATGTAGATAGCTGGTGCTGTGGTCCATGCCTGTAATCCTAGCAGCTTGGGATGCTGAGGCAAGAGAATTGCGAATTCAAAGCCAGCCTTAACAAAAGTGAGGCACCAAGCAACTCAGTGAGATCCTGTCCCTAAATAAAATACACAATCAGGTGGGGATGTGGCTCACAGGTCTAGTGCCCCTGAGTTCAATCATGGGTATGAGAAAAAAAAGTCAGATAATAAGGTATCCTAATTGCAAGCCAGTATAGTTAATCTCACTAAAGGATTCTCTCATACAGGTTTTATGATCTAATTTGGAATCATTGGAACAGAAAAAGATAATTTTTATTGAAAAAGTGAAGTGTATTTTAAAAACAGATCAGCATGATCTACTTAATCAAAAACCTTGATATTATTCATTTTTTTTGCTTTGAAAGGTACCACTGAACCATCACTTGACACAACAACCAGAGCCTCAAACAATGAATTGACATCACCTGAACGGCATTCAGGTTAGTAGAGAATGATTTCAGTGGTTCTGATTTTGGTCCTGTTTTGAATGAAAGTAGTTGAGCTGAATCTAAGGAGACCTAGTTGACTCAACTCAATACAAAGAAAGATGTCTTTGTTTAAAAAGAAAATGCAGTAACTAATTTGAAACATTTAAGGAAACATTAAATCCCAAAGTCAAAAGCAACTCTGGGTACTATGTCACTGGATGCATTTATTAAAATTTTAACTCTAAGGTGTGAATGGACAGTTAGATTACCCATTGGAAATAAAGTCCAAGTAGACTGTAGGTGAGAAGTTCCTTTGATGTACTGCTCAGGCACTACTGGAACTTCAATTCCCATTGCCTCCACAGCTGAAAGTGCAGGCACCACAGGAGGACTGAGCCCCAGCATTACCAGTCTTGGGGGTACATCAGGTAAGCCCAGTTCAGAGTAAGTATATTGGCCTCAGCCAATAAAATGGTTTCAGGCATGCTTCTCAGGCAATATTTTTCCAAATCAAATACCTGACTTAGGTGATATTTCTCATATATAATTAAAATTTAGTATTATTAGCCTTTTGATATCATTAGCTTTAATATATAATTAAAATCTAAATAATTAAACTTTCAACATGTTGCTTCCTTTTACCATATTATCTTACAAGTACACGCTACCACTGATTGTTGCAGGCCTCATGCAGGTTTGTTTGTTTTTTGCCATTTGTACAGTTGTATCAATTTTTTTTCAAGCTTCCTAAGGAACAACTAGCAAGTCACCAGTTGTAACTTTAAGAACCCATAGGAATGTCTAAGTGACACAGCTTCCAATCAGGTGGAACAAAGATATGAGTCAAACACAATATTCCAGTCAACACGTTTAACTATAGCAATCACCACTCTGAGAACAGTCTAAAACAAAGAGGCCATTTTACCAGTTACACAAGTCAATTCCATGACTTTGTACAAATCATGTAAGTATTTGCACTTGCATATGAAACATTAATGATACACATTTTTGTCCTTTAAAATATCTGATTTGCTTTCAAGTATATTCTTTGTTGACATAGTCAGGCTTAACATGTTATAGGTGTTTATTGTCATGAGATAAGAAAATAAAAGTTCCTAAGCTTACAAAGTCTGGTTAGAACATGAACTCTGAACCTGATGGGCAATAGGTACCTTCTCAATGTTGTGACCAGTGTAATAGAGCTCATTTCCACAAAAACCAAGCAGAATATGCTTGTGGATGTGCATTGATTAAATTTAGCCAGTGTAGGACCAGGAATACAATACTATTGACAATATTGGACATAGATAATTTAGATTGAAATCAAACATGATTCAATTTCAAACTCTCTCTGATGCCATCAGTTACAAATCTTCAGGACCTCTGAGGTGTCTTCCCTTGTAGCCCATTTTCTGTGTTTTATTCATTTATGGTAAGCCCCTTCCCCAAGTCCCTGCATTCCTCTGCCTTTCTTACTGTCCTCCTCTAACTCCATGGTGCTCACAGTGTGGTTCCTGTACCAGCAGCATTGGAATCCTGTGGGATCTTATTAAAAGTGCACATTTCCTAGTCCACCAGCAGAGAATTGGAAAGTCTACTGGGTGGGTGGAGCCACTCAATTTGTTTAGGGAATTGATGCTCAAGGTAGAGAAACACATCTCCACAGTTCCCACTCTTTCCCAAATTCATTCCCAGTTTACACTCCATAAATGTCATGTCAGAATGGCTTTTCCAAAGCTCACCTCTCACCCTGTGTCTGAATTATTTAGAGTACTTAAATAGTTCTGATTTCTTTTAAGATAACTCAGAAATTTATGTAGCATTAGGAGGACTTTGTCTCATGTATGCATATTAGATCTTACAAATTTATTCAAGAATCTATGGGCCTGTTGTGTTTCTCACACACTCATTTTTGGTTAGCTATTGTTTTGATTTAAAATTTATGATGAATAGTCTTTTGCATAAGTTGTAGTTTTGAAATTACTGATGTAAATGATATAGCTTATGCATAAAAATAATAAAAAAGAAACTTGGCACTTCACACTGGATCAGTAAATTTTTTTGAAATTTAAAGTGTTGACCATTTGTTTATATTCCAAAAGTCTGATTCATAATTACTTGGTTAATAAGGTTGTCTCATTCAGAGATATTTCCCAATTATCAGATAGTAAAGTATTTGAACAAGGCTGCTCAACATTGGTCCATGAATGTGTGGCTTATTGTGTTTGTTAACAGCCCATGATGTGATAAGAAGTGAAACAGAGAGCAAGCATTTGGAAACAGAGAATTTTAACATAATAGTATTTTATTGTTGAATAAAAATTTGTATATTATATGGTCTTATTTACTTAGATTTTATATTAGCATTCATTTTATAACACTATGAAACCCATGCTTTTGGCAGAGATTAGAATAATAAAACTTGTCCTGTTGTCAGAGATCTTTTGAGCAGCACTGGTTACAGCATGAAATTAGGGATAGATAGGTGATTGAAGTTCGGCTGTCTGAAATTGTAGCTTCCAACTGGGTGACGAGAGCACATCACTTAACCATTTTTGATAAGTGAGAAGAATAATGTAGCTGCTTTGAGAGGATGTTTATGAGATTTAAAAGTTTGATTTATGCATAAGGTAATATGAAATGCTTTTTTAAAAAATCAGGAGGAACCACAAGCCCTAGTACAACAACACCTATTGGGGAGGAGGGCACCACAGCCAGTAATCCCAGCACTGGAGCTGCAAGCACAGGAACTTCAGGTAAGTCAGGATGTGTGCCTAGTGTCTATGAAGTGCATACAGTAACAAAGCATGTAGGCTGTTGGGTAAACCACGAAAATAACAAAAATATCAAATTTTGCCTGGATCTTCCTATCTCTTCCTTCAGAGGAAGTAGCATGCATTGCAAGCACTGTTACTATGTTTGTCAGGTACAACAGGAGAGTCTCTGGGAACAACCTCAGGAGCAGGCAGGGGCAACACAACTGGACAGTCGGGCACTGGGGCCACCAGCACTGGAAGCCCAACAGGTATGAGAGACACTTCCAAGGGGATTGTGCTGGGATCTAATAGAAGTTGTGTAAGATCTCCAAATGTGAGAATAGATATAGTTAAGGTAACAATGGAGAATAGGAAATTATGACAAAATTGAAAGTATGCAGTGTCCTTCAAAGAGTGTTTTCTTCCTAGCTCTCTGTATAGACTAAGCACCATTCTTCTTCCCATTAGCAACAAGAGGAGGAGCTGATGCAACCACCACTGTCTCTGCTGGTAAGATCACATCTGGAACCACAGGTACTGAAGGAGCATAATCAGGTGAAATCCAGGCAGTAGATGTGAGAGCTTTCTGCCCCAAACCTATTCAGAGACAGTGTTACATGGGGAATCTGACCATTATGGTTGAGGTGTAGCCAATTCTCCAGAAAATCATGAGTATATCAAGTCTGAGTTTTGTTCTTAATACATTTTAGAGTCACTGTGGAATATGGCGAAAGACTAGGGAAATCTAACTGATTTTATCCAGTGCCAAGTGGGAAACAGAAAAGTTAACAAACATCTAGGTGCACAAATTAATAAGATTAACAGGATAATAAGATAGCAATGAAGACAATAAGATAGCAATCAAGAGGAAAAAGATGCAAACTAGATCATAAGACAGTTCTAGTATACCAGGAAAAACATCAAAGTTTAATCATTTATTGATACGATTATGCTATTTTTAACAATAATAACTTAATTGAAACAGTACATTATCAGAATTACTTGACTTACCTTATTTACCCTGAGAAACAATGTCAGATTCCAGTGAATTTTATAGGGTAAATCCATCTGTTATCGTAAAGCATATTCCAGATCATATTGACCAGAAGTCCCTCCTTTAGGTTTCTTAAGCTGACTTCTTTTTTTATTTTTCCCTGATAAATCTCAGGCACCCCTGGAGCTCGAGGTGGCAGCACACCTGGAGAGGCAGAGACTGCATCCACTGGTTCAGGTGAGGTGCACTGTTCTGGTTTGATGCATAAGCATTTATCATCCATGCCCTCCTGCAGCAGATGCTGATTTGTAAAATCAGGCCCTAACTTGGATTTCATTGTTGGACCCAGAAAAGTTATGAGGATCTTTTTCTTCATTTTCTAAATCTGGAGACTCTCAATTATTTATGGGGTTTGCAGGAATAATATGATTCTCCAAACCCTATAAACTGGTCTTGGCTCTAAAAACCATAGAAGTTTCTCAAGGCCCCACCAGTACTACCCATGGAGACTCAGCTAGAATAGCCACAACTTCTGCTAACAGCCAATCAGGTAACATAGAGGGTGTAGTCCATGCTTTTTTCAGCGTAAGATGGAGTGTGTAAGTGTGTCCCAGTTGTTTTCTATGGAGTTTAGTGAAGAGTAGAAAGAGGTAGAAGGGAATGAAGCATGAGGGGCCAAAACACTTTACCAAGAATTTCTCAGATAGCAGTGTGTCAGCTGGATTAGATGGTCTTTCTATAGTATCACACAATTGTCCCTGTTTGTGCTATGGTCCATAATGTTCATGGGATCCTTGACCTGGAGCTTCAGATGCTGTGAGCATGTAGCAACAACATAGTTTGCTGTGGTGGTTAAAAATAGTATTTGAATAGAGAAAATTTTCTATCATAGACCCATTGAACATGAAACTTTGGCAAAAAGTTCATATAATCATATACTTTAAAGCTTCAGTTGCTTCTAATGTTCAGCATTTGGTGAGAACCACTACTCAAATAAGTGAATAGTAAAAATATAGATAGCTGGTGCTGTGGTCCATTCCTGTAATCCTAGAAGCTTGGGAGGCTGAGGTAAAAAGATTGAGAGTTCAAAGTCAGCCCCAGCAAAATTTATGCACTAAGCAACTCAGTGAGACCCTGTCTCTAAATAAAATTCACAGTAGGACTGGGGATGTGACTGAGTGCCCCTGAGTTCAATCCCCAGTATCAAGGAAAAAAAAAAAAAAAGAAAGAAAGAAAAACGTAGATAATAAGGTAATTGTAGGATAATATAATTAATCTCACTAAAGGAGTCTGTCATACAGATTATATGTTCAAATTTAGAATTTTTGGAACAGAAACAGAGAATTATATAGAAGAGTGAAATGTATTTTAAAAACAGCATGATCTACTTAATCAAAAACCTTAATATTATTCATTTTTTGATTTCAAAGGTACTACTGGAACATCAGTTGGCACAACATCCAGAGCCTTAAACAATGAAGTGACATCATCTGAAGGGAACTCAGGTTAGTAGAGAATGATTTCAGTGGTCCTGATTTTGGTCCTGTTTTGAATCAAAGTAGTTGAGATGAATCTAAGGAGAACTAGTTCATTCAACTCAATACAAAGAAAGATATCTTTGTTAAAAAAATGCAATAAACTGATTTGAAACATTTAAGAAAACATTAAAGCACTAAGTTATAAGCAACTCTGGGTACTAAGTCACTGGATGCATTTATTGGAATTTTAACTCTTTGTTGTGAATGGACAGTTAGATTACCCATTGGTAATAAAGTCCAAGTAGACTGTAGGTGAGAAGTTCCTTTGGTATTCTTCCCTGGCTCTACTGGAACTTCAGTTCCCACCACCTCCACAGCTAGAAGTGCAGGCACCACAGGAGGACTGAGCCCCAGCATTACCAGTCCTGGTGGTACATCAGGTAAGCGCAGTTCAGAGCAAGTACATTGGCTTCAGCCAAGAAAATGTTTTCAGGCAATGCTGCTCAGACAATATTTTTCTAAATCGAATACCTGACTTAGGTGATTTTCCTCATATAATTAAAATTTAATATCATTAGCCTTTTGATATCATTAGCTTTAATATATAATTAAAAATTAATATCATTAAACATTCAACATGTTGCTTCCATTTACCATATTATTTTACAAGTACATGCTCCCATTGATTGTTGCAGTCCTTATGCAGGTTTGTTGGCTTTTTTGCCATTTGTAGTTCTATCATTTATTTTCAAGCTTCATCAGGGACAATTAGACTGTCACCAGGTGTGACTTTAAGAACCCATAGGAATGTCTAAGTGACACAGCTTTCAATCAGGTGAAACAAATATATAAGTTCAACACAATATTCCAGACAACACCTGTTTAACTATAGCAATCACCACTCTGAGTACAGTCTAAAACAAGGGGGCCAATTTAACATTTGCACAAGTCAATTACATGACTTTGTACAAATCATGTAAGTATTTGCACTTGAATATGAAACATAAATGATACACATTTTTGTCCTTTAAAATTTCTGATTTGCTTTCAAGTATATTCTTTGTTAACACAGTCAGACTTAACACATTATATGTGTTTATTGTCATGAGACGAGAAAATAAAAGTTCCTAAGCTTACAAAGTCTGGTTAGAACATGAACTCTGAACCTGATGGACAATAGCTGCCTTCTCAATGGTGTGACCAGTGTAATATAGAGCTCATTTCCAACAAAAGCCAAGCAGAATATGCTGTGGATGCGTATTGATTAAATTCAGTTAGTGAAGGACCAGGAATACAATACAATTGACAATATTGGACATAGATAATTTAGATTGAAAACAAACATGACTCAATTTCAAACACTCTGATGCCATCCATTCCAAATTTTCAGGGCCTCTAAAGTGTCTTCCCTTGTAGCCCATTTTTTTCTGTGTTTTATTCACATGTTAAGCCCCTTCCCCAAGTTCCTGCAGTCCTCTGCCTTGTTTACCTTCCTCCTCTAACACCATGGTGCTCACAGTGTGGTTCCTGGACCAGCAGCATTGGAATCCTGTGGGATCTTATTAAAGGTGCACATTTCCTAGTTCACTAGCAGAGAATTGGAAAGTCTACTGGGTGGGTGGAGCCACTCAATTTTTTTAGGGAATTGATGCTCAAGGTAGAGAAACACATCTCCACAGTTCCCACTCTTTCCCAACTTCACTCCCAGTTTATACTCCATAAATGTCATGTCAGAATGACTTTTCCAAAGCTCACCTCTCATCCTGTGTCTGTATTATTTAGAGTACTTAAATAGTTCTGATTTCTTTTAAGATAATTCAGAAATTTATGTAGCATTAGGAGGCCTTTGTCTCATGTATGCATATTAGGTCTTATAAATTTATTCAAAAATCTATGGGCCTGTTGTGTTTCTCACACACTCATTTTTGGTTAGCTATTGTTTTGATTTAAAATTTATGATGAATAGTCTTTTGCATAAGTTGTAGTTTTGAAATTACTGATGTAAATGATATAGCTTATGCATAAAAATAATAAAAAAGAAACTTGGCACTTCACGCTGGATCAGTAAATTTTTTGAAATTTAAAGTGTTGATCATTTTGTTTATATTTCAAAAGTCTGACTCAGAATTACTTGGTTAATAAGGTTGTCTCATTCAGAGATATTTCCCAATTATCAGACAGTAAAGTATTTGAACAAGGCTACTGAACATTGGTCCATGAATGTGTGGTTTATTGTGTTTGTTAACAGCCCATGCTGTGATCAGAAGTGAAACAGAGAGCAAGCATTTGGAAACAGAGAATTTTAACATAATAGTATTTTATTGTTGAATAAAAATTTGTATGTTATATGGTCTTATTTACTTAGATTTTATATTAGCATTCATTTTATAACACTATGAAACCCATGCTTTTGGCAGAGATTAGAATAATAAAACTTGTCCTGTTGTCAGAGATCTTTTGAGCAGCACTGGTTACAGCATGAAATTAGGGATAGGTGATTGAAGTTCGGCTGTCTGAAATTGTAGCTTCCAACTGGGTGACGAGAGCACATCACTTAACCATTTTTGATAAGTGAGAAGAATAATGTAGCTGCTTTGAGAGGATGTTTATGAGATTTAAAAGTTTGATTTATGCATAAGGTAATATGAAATGCTTTTTTAAAAAAAAAAATCAGGAGGCACGAGAAGCCCTAGTACAACACCACCTATTGGGGAGGAGAGCACCACAGCCAGCAAACCCAGCACTGGAGCTACAAGCCCAGGAACTTCAGGTAAGTCAGGATGTGTGCTTAGTGTCTATGAAGTGGAAACAATAACAAAGCATGTAGGTTGTTGGGTAAACCACAAAAATGTACAAAAATATTATATTTTGCCTGGATCTTCCTATCTCCTGCTTCAGAGGAGAAAGCATATATTGCAAGCACTGTTACTATGTTTGTCAGGTACAACAGGAGAGTCTCTGGGAACAACCTCAGGAGCAGGCAGGGGCAACACAACTGGACAATCGGGCACTGGGGCCACCAGCACTGGAAGCCCAACAGGTATGAGACACCCTTCCAAGGGGCTTGTGGTGGAGTCAAATACAAGTTGTATGAGATCCCCAAATGTGAGAATGAGATATAAGAAAGGTAACAATAGGAATAGGAAATTATGACAAAATTGAAAGTATGCAGTGTCCTTCAAAGAGTGTTTTCTTCCTAGCTCTCTGTATAGACTAAGCACCATTCTTCTTCCCATTAGCAACAAGAGGAGGAGCTGATGCAACCACCACTGTCTCTGCTGGTAAGATCACATCTGGAACCACAGGTACTGAAGGAGCATAATCAGGTGAAATCCAGGCAGTAGATGTGAGAGCTTTCTGCCCCAAACCTATTCAGAGACAGTGTTACCTGGGGAATCTGACCATTATGGTTGAGGTGTAGCCAATTCTCCAGAAAATAATGAATATATCAAGTCTGAGTTTTGTTCTTAATACATCTTAGAGTCACTGTGTAATATGGTGAAAGATTAGGGAAATCTAACTGATGTCACCCAGTGCCAAGTGGGAAACAGAAATTAACAACCATCTAGTTGCAATAAGTAATACGTTTAAGAGCACAGTAAGATAGCAATGAAGACAATAAGTAAGATAGCAATCAAGAGGGGAAAAGATGCAAATTGGATCATAAGATAGTTCTAGTGTACAAGGAAAAGGATATCAAGCTTTAATCATGATTTATTGACATGACTATTTTTAACAATAATAACTTAATTCAAAGAGTACATTCTCAGAATTAATTGATTTACCTTATTTACCTTGAGAAAGAATATCTGATGCCAGTGAATTTTATAGGGTAAATCCATCTGTTATTTTAAAATATATTCCAGATCATTGTTGATAAGAAGTCCCTCCTTTAGGTTTCTTAAGCTGACTTATTTTTTTCCCTGATAAATCTCAGGCACCCCTGGATCATCATCTGGAGTAACCCCTGAAGCTCAAAGTGGCAGCACACCTGGAGAGGCAGAGACTGCATCCACTGGTTCAGGTGAGGTCCACTCTTCTGGTTGTGATGCATATGCATTTATGATCCATGCCCTCCTTTTGTAAAATCAGGCCCTAACTTGGATTTCATTGTTGTACCAAGAAAATTTATGAGGATCATTTTCTTCATTTTCTAAATCTGGAGACTCTCAATGACTCATAGGGTTTGCAGGAATAATATGTATTCTCCAAACCCCATATACTGGTCTTGGCTCTAAAAACCATAGGAGTTTCTGAAGGCCCCACTAGTACTAGCCATGGGCACTCAGCTAGAATAGTCACAACTTATGCTAGCAGCAAATCAGGTAGTTAGAGGGTATAGTCCAACCTTCATCAAGGACAGGCAGAGTGCTACCAGATATAAATTTAAGACCCCGTAGGGGATGTACAAGTGACAGAGCTTCTGAGCAGGTGAAACAAAGATATAAGGAAAAATCTGATATTTATACAACCGATGATGTTTTGCCTCAGCAATCTCTCCTTTGAGTAGAGCCTTAGAATTGACAGGAATAATTCTTAATTGGGCAATTTATCTATGACTTTGGGAAATATTTTACAGTTAGTATTTGCAGTTATATAAAACATTAATGACCTTGTTCTATGGCCCATTAAATTGTCTGACTTATGCTCAAGTGTATTGTTTGTAATATAGTCAACCTTTACACCATTATATGTCATTATTCCCATGAGATAAGAAAATAATAAAAATTTCCAAGCTGGAAATTCTGGTTTAGAACCTGTACTGAAAAGCCTCATTTTGCATTGGCTAGCACCTCAGTTCTATAACCTCTGCATAAGAGCTCATCCAACAAAAACCCAAGAGAATAAGCTTGTGCTTGTGCATTATTCATTAAATTCAGTCAGTGTTAGGACCAGGAATACAATATCATTGATAATATTAAATACAGATGATTTACACTGGAAATAAGCATGACTAAAAATTTACAACTGTCCCAGATACCATCAGTTACAAATTTTAAAGACCTCTGAAGTGTCCTCTTGCATTCAGCTGTTAAACCTTTTCCCCCAGTCCCTGCATTCCTCTGCCTTAGTTATCTTCCTCCTCTAACACCATGATGCTCACAATGTGGTTCCTGGACCAGCAGCATCGAAATCCTGTGAGATCTTGTTAGAAGGGCACATTTCTGGGTCTACCTGACTGTCATCAGCAAGTGCTGGGGTGGAGCCCAGCAGACTATGTTAGTAAGCTTTTTAGGGAATTGATTCTCAAGGTGGAAAAGCACTTCTCCACAATTCCCACTCTTTTTCAACCACCTTCTCAGTTTACATTTCAACAATGTCATGTCAGAATGACTTCCCCAAAGCTCAACTCTTATCCTGTGTCTGTACTATTTAAAGTCATTAAATACTGATGATTGTTTTTTTAATTTAAAATTTTTAATTTTGGACGTCTTTTTGAGTTATATATGACAATATAAGTACTTTGGATTAGACAAAGCGGAATAAAGAGAAGGAAGGGGGATTAGAAATAGGAAAGCTAATAGAATGAATCAGATGTTACTTCTTACATGCATGTATGAATACATAACCAGTGTAATTCCACAACAATCAGAAGAATGGGAAGTTATACTCCATATATGTATAATATGTCAAAATACATTCTACTGTCATATGTAACTAAGAACAAATAAAAAGAATTTACTTTGACATAATTATAAAAGCATGGAATATAATTTGTTCTAATTCAGTCTCCAGTGCTTCCCCTTACTTTCCCTTCCTACCATCCCTGCCCTGTTCCCTTCACTTTACTCTACTGATATTTCTCCTATTTACTTAGTTATTTTTTAAATTAGTGTCTTAGATAGATCAAAACTTTATATAGCATTATGAGACATTTGTTTCAGGTGTGCGTAGGACTTCTTCTGAATTTATTAATGAATCTATTGCATGATTGTGTTTCTTCTACAATATTTTTGATAAGCTATTTTTATTTAAAATACATGACATATATTGTTTTGAATAAGCTGCTGTTTACATTGAAATTACTAGGCTAAATCATATAGTTTACACATAGCAGGAACATAAAGAAACTTAGTAATTCCCATTGGGTCCATAAACTTATTGAAATTTAAAGTGTTGACCATTTTGTTTATATTCAGAAAATCTGACTCAAAATAACTTGGGTAATAAGGACATCTCATTCAGTGATCATCTTTTGCTATCAAAAAGTAAATAAGGTGTTTGAAATAGTTTGGTGCCCAGATGTGTGGCTCCCAGATTGTTTATTAATGGTCTGTGATGTGATAAGAAGTGAAACAAGAGAGTAAGCATTTGGAACATAGTGGGGTTTTTTTGTTTGTGAGAGAGAATTTTTTAATATTTTTCAGTTTTCGGTGGACACAACATCTTTATTTTATGTGGTGCTGAGGATCGAACCCAGCGCCCCGCGCATGCCAGGCGAGCGCATTACCACTTGAGCCACATCCCCAACCTCAAGATATTTTTAAAACAGAGAATGGCTGACTTATTCCACTTAACCACAGATCATAACATATATTTACCATTTCCTTTGAAAGGTACTACTGGACCATCAGTGGATAAAACAACCAGAGCCCCCAGCAGTGAAGTGACATCACCTGAAGGGCACTCAGGTGAGTATAGGGTGATGTTCAGGGGTCCCAGCTTCTGTCAGAGGGTGAGCCATTTATCAGAACTGCTCTTATTTTAAAGCAGAGTGGTTGATACAAATGTATGAAGACCTGCTGTGGCACAAGGTGAAGAAAGATGTATTTGTAGAGCAATTATCTAATGACTAAACCAAGATCTTTTTTTTTTTTTTTTGTTCAATTCAAGAAACATTTATTAAGCAAAAACTATGTGCCAGATACCAACAAAGTCTTCCTCCAGTAGGTCAGTAGATGGGAGAGATTCATCAAAAGTATAGAGACCCAGAAAATAACACAACTTAATGAAACAATTAACTAAGGGGGTGAGTAGGGACAAATAAACCAGGTATGAAGAAGTGGAGAAGGAACATGAGAAGAAAGTATAGAACGGAAGTAGGAAGCAGGGCTTGGAGATAACACCTGAGGTCCCCAGAGGTGAGGCTGGGGCTTTCCACAGGCCCCAGAAATCCTGCATAGTAATGAGGAGGAAATAGAAGCAGACACCCATCTTGGATCTGACCCTTTCAACCTTCTTTTCATCCTTCTGCATCTTTTTTACTTTTTCCTCATAAATCCTACTTTCTAATCATTGAATTATCATTTTATTACCTTCACTCTCTTTTAAACCAACTAGATTAGTTCCTGGTTTTGCATAGACTGTTTGAATTACAGTCTCCTGAATTGAATATTAAGTCAAAAGACTGACCACTGGGAGCATTTTCCATCCTTCTCCAGGCCGGGCTCCATAGATAGGCCCCACTGTATAACCTCAAGGCATCCCTTCAGAGTCAGGAGGCCACTGGCACACCAACCAAGCAATGGCAACTTCTGGATCTTTTTTTGTCTCAGTTTAGCGCAAACCAACATGCAGTAGCTTGGATTTCTATGCAGTACTTTTGGCCAGATATGAAAATTAAAAAGTAAATTTTGTCCTCATTTTTGTGATTCTCTGGAATTGGCTGCCACCAAACAAGGTTGAACAATTTCTCTGAAGGGAACACCCATTATTCTGGGAAAATTTAGGCACATTCCTTTCTAGAAGAGAAGGGAAAGACTAAGTGGCATCTGGCAGAATTTTCAGATCTAATGGTCTAAGAAAATGACACTTCGCAATGATGAGATATTATGGCAGTCAAAATTCTGATTTGATATTGCCACTGTCCCCAAAAGATTCACCACACTCTTGCACAGCCATCAGTTAGCCCTGAGATACTAGTTTGTTATTAGCCTCACTTGAAAAGTCAGGTAAATCGCCTTGTCCAAGTTCTTCCAGAGACCATTGCAGGCCTAGAACTGGTACTTCTGTTAGAGGATAAACAGATTGAGATTAGAATCTTTGTTTTATCCTTTCTGAGTCACAGAGAACTGGGCAAGCTCAGTGGCCCTGCTATTTATCTATAAAACAAGAGGAGAGTGGCTGAAGAAAAAACCCCCTTCTTCACAACCTTGACTCATCCTATTTATTGGATCAAAACAAATTCTGTTTTTTTCTTCACCTTTAATGGGGGAGGGATCTTTCAGTATAATAACTGAAATTCTTTCTGACCTCCCAGTCTAAATATTCAATAATTCTCTATCATGTTTCCCTGGTTTACTTTTGTCATAGAATGTATGTTACCTGAAATTATCTTTTTAAAAATATTTAATTGCAGATGGACACAATATCTTTTACTTATTGATTTATTTTTATGTGGTGCTGAGGGCTGAATGCAGTGCNTTACAAGTGTACCCTAGACCTTGCCAGGAATGTTCCATATGTGGAATTTTTACCATATTGCTAAATTCAGAATTCTTTGGAATTTCCAAATACCTCTAGATCTAAGGGTTTCAGAAAAGGAATTATATGTCTGTACTATTATAAACCTTGATATTTTGACTACTAAGTAATGATAGTTATTCATTAAGCAAGCATTTCTTATGTGCATATTATGTGCCAAGTACTGCACTAGGTGCTGGCTATATAACAGTGAGGAAAGCATTCACACTCTTTACTATCTAGTTGGGGAGACAGATATCAAATATTGTATGTGCAGCTATATAATTATAATTTGTGTTAAACGGTGTGAATGAAAAGAAACAAGTACAGGTAAAAAATGGAAGAGGATCTGGTTTAGATTAGTGAATCAGAAAAATATTTGAATGGGGACCTGCAGAATTACTAGGAATTGGCAGATAAAGAGGAAGAGGTAAACATTCCATAAAAAAAAAATCTTGGCAAATATGGTAGGTGGAAGAAGACCATGCCTGGTACAAGGCAAAGAATAAGGATCTGAGCTTCACAGTAAGCAGAGGCTAGATTATGCTGAGTAGGCCATGGAAAAGACAAATTTCATTTTATTTGCTGGGTTTTGCTATGTTCAAATTTAAGTTTAAAATTTTCATTCCAGGATGATAGGAATTATAAGAACAAAATAGAGTTAGGCAAAAGTGGGAGGAAATGAGCTATTTCAGATGAGAGACGAAGGAGGCGTAAAACCATAATGAAGGAAGTAGACCTGGAGATAAGAGATTGATTCAAAATATAATCTGAAGAAAAGATTAGCAGGGTTTAGTAATGGGTTGGTCACAAGAGATGAGGAAGAGACTTCTTATTTTCTAGGAAAATGGAGATAACACTTATGAAGATGGAAATGAATGGAAGAGGAGCATGGTTTGGGCCGGGGTTAGGAGAGAGCAATAGTTTGGTTTTGGACATTATAAAGCTTGTGATATCTGTGGGATATACAAGTGGACATGTCAAGTCGACATTTAGGTAGATAGATTCAGAACTTTATTTGTATATTAATATTTGGAGAATATTAATTTGGGAGTTTTCATATAAATGGATTTGAAACATAGGGATGGATGAGAATATTTTTTAAAGGAATAAAGAGGTCAGAGGTTAACTCTTGAAGAATTGCAACATTGAAAAATCAAGTAGAGGACGGAGAGCTAGCATTGCAGAATAAGTAGTGGCCAGACCAGTAGGAGGGGAACTTGATGAATGTGGTGTCAGAAAAGTCGGGGGAAAGAGATTTTTGAGAAATGAGTGCTCAAGAAAGTTGGATGCTACAAAGGGGTAAGAGGGAAGGAGCTGATTGTGCTCCTTGTTTTTGACAACAGGAGGTCATTGGTAGCCTTGGCATGAACAATCTCTGTAACTGGCTATGGTTGGTAGGCCTCTCAGCAAGGGAGGGGGCTTGTTTTTGGGATCTTTGTTTTGAAGGGGAGCAGAGAAGCAGGATGGTAAATAAAAAAAAAATAAGATGCAGAAACAGAGATTATTTCAGATAGGAGCGATGAACTCAGCTAAATTTTGTCAGGAATGATAAGTATAGGAGATACTGAAGATGCCCGGGAGGGAAGTCAAGGAGCCATGGGTATTACACACCAGGGAGTATAATTATGTATCAGGGTGCTACTGGTATTATACTCTTTAATCACTTATAATCCCCACAATATCACTGTGATAAACAGTGATAAGCATCACAGTTGTAACATCTTACATTCCAAATGGCTTAGGAAGCCCAATAAGGATGGCTCCAGGCTTACGTGTCTATTAAGAATATCTTTGAAGTACAACAGAAAAATGCAGATGTTTGTCTACTGTACCCCTTGGTGGCCTTGTAGCTATTGCCAAGTTTATTCTCAGCAGACCCACAAAAATTCTCGTTCCCTGGATTTCCTTCTATCCTCATTTCTACCTCACTTTTGCCCTCTTCCTCAGTCCCTGCCCTCTTCCTAAACCAAGATCTTTAAGAAAATAATATTAGAACAAATGTTAGTGAAGTCTGGGCAGAAAGTCATGAATTCCTCTATTCTATTCCCTATAGCAGGAGTGATTGGACAGTTAGATTACTCATTGATAATAAAGTCCAGGTAGACTTTAGGTGAGAAGTTCCTTTGGTTTTTCTCAGGCTCTACTGGAACTTCAGTTCCCATCACCTCCACAGCTGGAAGTGCAGGCACCACAGCCCAACCGAGCCCTAGCTTCACCAGTCCTGGGGACACAGCAGGTAAGCCCAGTTCAGAGCCAAGAATACTGCTCTAGCCGAGCAGTATTCTTTCAGGCAATGCTGCTTATTCCTTGTATGTAATTAAAATGTCAAATCTTTAGCCTTCTTACAAGTTACTTTCTTAATGAATCTCGTTATAATTATATGCTCCCACTGCCTTCATAATTGGTAGTATACATGCATGGTTTTTACTGGCTCCCCTTTTCTTTTTTTAACCTTTATCAGAGACAGCTGGAGTGTCACCAGGTGGGACTACCACTAACAATGGGAATACAAGTGAGGCAGTCTTCCGAGATGGTAAGGCAAAACAAGGAGTCAAAGTTTCTCTCTTCCTCAGAATATTTCCACAAGCAATCTTCTGTTTCAGCTCTGCAGTACATTTACCCTGAGAGAATAGAATGTCAATTATCTAAGCCAACTGGATGAGTTTGAAAAAAAATTCAAGATAAATAATATTTTAATTAATATATCAATCTGGCACACTAACATTTCTAAATCATGTTCAAATATGTATGTTGTAATTTAGTCAACATTAATACTGTGGCGATTATGTATCATTCCCACAAGATGAGGAATTTATATTAAAGTCTCCACACTGGAAAAAGCAGGAGTAGAACTCCAACTCCTAAACCTCACGGGCAATCTCTGGCTTTTGTAGTAGTGATGGGTGTATAAGAACTCATGTCCAACAAAAGTTAAGGTGATTATGCTTGTCCTTACACATGATTGACTAAATTTTTTTCTATTTTATTTTTAAAAACTTACTGGTTAATATTATACAGTGTTGCATTTTATTGTGGCATAGTCTTACATGCATATAAACTAATTTGGTCAGTTTCCCTTTCTTTCTTCTGCTTGTCTCCTTCCTCTACACTTGTACTTTCATGACATCCTTTTTTTTTTTCTTTCCCCTGCTGTAGCTTGTACATATAAGAGAAAACATATGAACTCATCTTTTTGAGTCTAGATTATTTTGCTTAACATGATGTTCTCCAAATGCATCCATCATTGACTAAATTTTAACTATCGTTAGTTTATGAAAAAAATATTATTGACATTCTTAAGCATAGATAATTGGATTGAAAACAAACATACCTTAGTTCAAATCTGCCACTTCAGCAAACATTAATTTTAATGACCTCTGAACTGTCTTCTCAAACTCATCTCCTTTGGTTTGGCTTTGGGTAGAAAATGAAAACACTTGAACCATTCTCTATAGTCCTCTTCTTAGCTCACTAATATTGTTACAGTCATGCTCAAAGTGTGGTTCCTGGTCCTGCAGCATCTGCATTTCCTGGGAACTTGTTAGAACTACACATTTTTAGACCCACCTTCCTAGTGGTGGAAGTTGGTGGAGTGAAGCCCAGCAGTTAGTGTGCTAACAAAATTTTTAGGCAATTAGTACAGAAGTGATTCTCTACTTTAATGAGCACTATTTCTTCTCTTTCCCAACTTCCCTCCATTATACTTTAGTTAATACCATGCCAGAACAACAACACTAACAACAAACACAAAAACCCCATAACAGTCATCCTGTCTCTACTTAAAAGTTTTCTGTAGTTTGATTGCTTAATATAGGTAGAGATTCCTTTATATACCATTAAAGCCATTTCTTTAATATAAGCATCAACTTCTCTTCATACATTTATTAAGTATTCCATGGACTGATTGATTTTTTTTTTTAAATTCTGGGGATTGAATGCTCATGTTATGTTTGTGCTAATATGTGCTCATGTTAAGCACATATCTACCACTGAGATACACCTTCAAACCTAGCAATTTTCTAAATTTAACATTTACAACATATTATTTGGAATAAGATTGTTTACATTAAAATTACCATATGGAAAGATAAAATCTACATGAAGCAGCAAAATTAAGAAACTGCTTAATTTTAATTAGACCATTAAACTGATACAAATGTTAGGGTGATAATCTAGTATGAATTGATTACCAAATCAGAAGTACTTGGGAGATAAGTAAATCAGCTGTCTTTTGATTTGCAATCATCAAAGTGAAATAGAATAGCCAGGCATGGTGGCACATGCTTGTAATCCCAGCCTCAGGAGGCTGAGGAAGGAGGATTACAAGTTAGTATCAGCATTTTAGCGAGGTCTTCAGCAATTTAGTAAGCCCTTGTCTCAAAATAAGAGACTTAAGATGTTGCTCAGTGGCAAAGTGCTGCTGGTTCAATCCTTGGTACCCTTTGTGAAAGAAGTGAAACAGAGATCAAGCATTTATAAACAACAATTTGGCACAGTGATCTTATGTCCATTGAATAAAGGTTTGTGTTTTATATGGTCGTATTTTTGAAAATTTTATAACTCAATTTAATGGCATTTTTCAAAGCATGTACTAGGACAGACTGGAAATTTTACAAATTCATTTTTGTCACAGGTTATTTGAGAAGCAGAGAATATATTCTGGCACTAGACTGAGTTTGGCGCCAGGATTGCTGTCAACCATTGCATGGAGCTGGAGAAATCATTAAACCTTGTCTGATAAATGGGAAGAATAATATTACCCATCTCAGAGGGCTTTTGTAAAGTTAAATAAGTTGACTTTTCCAGGGCAATTTGAAAAAAAAAAGGTTAATTTTTTATCAGTTGGAACAGGAGGCCCTACTGCACCAACACCTAGCAAAGAGGAGGGCAGCACATCCAGAGAACCCAGCACTGGAGCAACGAGCCCAGGAAGTTCAGGTAAGTCAGGATGTGCACTGAGTCCTGATTATTGTGTACAAATATCAAAACAGTAGGCTTAGAGAATGCACAAGATTGAAATTTTGTCTTGATTGGAAGCAATCTCCTCCTTCAGAGGAACTAGCATATGTTGCAAGCACTGCTACTGTGTTTGTCAGGTACAATAGGACTGTCCCTGGGAGCAACCTCAGAAGCAGTCAGAGGCAGCACACCTGGACCAACAGGCACAGGGGCCACCAGTGCTGGAAGCCCCGCAGGTAAGACAGAGCCTCCTTACGGGTTGTGCTAGGGTCCAATACCAACTTCAGCAGCTTCAGGGCATAATAATGAGTGAGATTAAGGAATGGTAATACAATGTTGTAGGACCTAATGACATGAATTAAACCACAAAATGTCCTGAAGGAATGTTTTCTTCATAACTATCCATATGTCTGAAGCACCATTCTTCTTTTTAGCAACGAGAGGAGGAACTGATGCAGCCACAACTGTCTCTGCTGGTGAAAACACATCTGGAAGGACAGGTACAAGCGTAAGCAAGTGAAATCCAGGCAGTAGATATGAGAGCTGTTTGCTAATCAGACAGGGTTTTCTGGGGAAACTAAACCTTGTTATGTGATGCCAAATATTCAAAGAATCAGTAATATGCCAAACAAACATTTGTATATACCCATTATTTTCTTTCCTGCTCTGTAGAATTCAGGACAAGAACAAGGCAATATACATTTTCACCCTCAATTTCATTTTGAAAAAAGAGAAATTAATGTTTTAAAAAATTAATAAACAATCATCAAGACAAAATAAAGTAGGGGAAATATGTGAATTGGATCATAAGGGTATGGTACATGATTATTGCATTTTACTTAAAAAATGGCATCAGTCTACATAGTTCCCTGATTTAACATGTCAGTAAAGTTTAAAGCATAGGTACATCCACTTTTTTTTAAAAGTAAAATGACAAATGGAAGTCAGGACATTTTCAAAAGAACATTCTGGCTTTATATTTTCTTAGTCTGATAGCTTTTTATCCCTGATAAATATCAGGTATAGCTAGGGTATCATCTGAAGCAACCCCTGACAGTACCCCTGGAGAAATGGGCACTGGAGCCCGTTTAAACCAGAACATGCTGGTTTAAAATATCAGACTCAAAATCCAATTAGAAGCCAGGCCTGATGGTGCACACCTGTAATCCCAGCAGCTCAGGAAGCTGAGGCAGGTTCAAAGCCAGCCTTAGCTATTTAGGGAGGCTATAAGCAACCTAGTGAGACCCTGTCTCCAAATAAAAAATAAAAAGGGCTAGGGATGTGACTCAGTGGTTGAGTGCCCTTGGATTCCATTCCTGATACCAAAAAGAAGAAAAAAAATTATATTGTTGGCCTAAGGAAAGTTGGAAGGATAGTGTCCTTCACTTTCTTTGTTTGGAAATCTCAAGAGTAATAGGCATGTTCAATATACCTTCCAAACCTATTCTTGTTATTAGGGACAACAAGAGTATCTACAGGCTCCATTACTTCTGGCCATGGGACCTCAGTTGGACCAGTCACAACAACTGCTAGCAGCAAATCAGGTAAAGTAGAGGGAGGAATCCATGAGTGTGAGAGGACAAATGGAATATTTTGTCTATCCTCTTTCCCTTTATTTGGAACATGGTAAAGAAATGTTGGACTAGTTTAAGATTAGAGTAGGAGAATCCATTCCTGACTATTTACAGATAGTAATGGGAAAGCTGGATTAGAAGGTGTATCTATAATCATGTATAATTCATAGTAGCCCTCTGAATATATTTATGGCTATAATGATTTCGGCAATCCCTTTAAGCCTCTTTTTTCCAATTAATTGTTATTTCATTGTAATTATACACGATAGTGGGATAAATTATGACATACTTGTACATGCACATAATATAATTTGGTTAATTTCACTCCCCCATTTCTTCCCATCCCCTCCTCTTCTCTCCCCCCTCCCCCCTCCCCTCTACTCGACTGGTCTCCTTTTTGACTTCACAACCTTTCCCCCTCCTTTTTCCTCTCTAGCTTTCACATATGAGAGAAAACATAAAACCCTTGAATTTCTGAGTCTTATTTCACTTGACTAATGCTCTCAAGATCCATTCATTTCCCTGAAAATGACATTTCATTCTTCTTGATAGCTGAATAAAACTTCATTCAGATTACATTTTCTCTATCTATTCATCTGTTACTGGACAACTAGACTGGTTCCAGAACTTCTGTCCTTTAACTTCTGAGAGTGTGAGTGTAACGTGGGGTTTTGGTTTTCAATCCTAGCTGCAAAGGAGAAGTGAGAGAATTTTTAAATATAACTGTTGAAGAGTCCTTCACAGATCCATCAAATCTGTCCCCTGGAAGAAGCTCCCAATGATACATAATTTTTTAAGCCTCACCATTGGTCTTGTACATGTAGTTTGGTTTGAATGTTGTTTTACTCTTAGCTGTGTTAGCCTAGCTTCAAGTATGTGAATATTACACAAGTAGATGATAAACAATCCTATTAATGAACAAAAGTAAATAAATACTCAGGGATTCTAAGAATCATATAGGATTCTTAAGATCAGCATTTATAAAGACTGAACCTGAAATGACAAATTTTAAACAAATATGTGTTAAGATACTTTGAAAGCAGAAAATAGTATAATTTATTCCCCTTAATCAAAGAGCATGATACATTCATTTTTCACTTTGAAAGAGAGCACTGGAGCATTAGTTATTAAAACAACCAGAGAGCCTCAAGTAATGAAGAGAGGCTACCTGCAGGCAACTCAGGGGAGTAGTGGATGCCACTCAGAGGCCATAGCTTTTGCAGAAAAAGATACTTTCAACAGAAAGTATTGCTGATTTCACTTGATATTTATTATCAAATGAGATCCAATAAAAGATGTAGAATGGTATATAAGTGACTAGCATTATTAAGAAATTTTCTATTTTTCTGATTCCTCCACATCTCCCCTTCACATACGCTATAGTGCTGAGTTATCTCAATAATGTGTGTGTTGTTCCAATAGTGTTATTATCGGGTGTCATACACGAGTCTTTTGGAAATGCCACTGGAACCTGCAGTGGCCTCACTGCTAGAGCATCTAGCTCTAGCTCACCTTGGAACTCAGCAGGGCACATCTAGGTCCTCTTGTCACTTTAGTCACGGTATATTGTGAGTTTAGTTGGGATCCCAACTTCTCATATATGGAAGCAAATTTAAACATGTCTATAATTTAGAATAGATGATCATAGAGAGTTAAATCCTGGAGTCCCCCTTAGAATGAAAACGTCTGAAATTTCTTCCAAGAGCAAATTATCAAAAACATCTATATAGATTAGGGTTGGCAGAAAAAAATATAGGGTGAACATGTGGTTCAGTAGTAAATTATGTGCTTAGCATGCTGGATGCCCTAGTTTTGATTCCCAGTGTTAAAACAAAACTGGATATCAGTTAAATTTGAATTTCACCTAAGTAAGGAATAATTTTTCAACATAAATATGTTCCATGCAATATTTGGAACATGGTGGTTTGTTTATCTGGGGTTTGCTTTTAACTGGGTGGTCTGTATTTTTATTTGCTAATTCTGGGAAGCCCATGTGGACTTTTCTAAGTACCATTTTTTTTTTCTAATAGTAACAACAGGAGGAAAAACTATAATCTCCACTACTGCTGGTGAAAACACTTCTGGAACATCAGGTAGGCAAAGAGCAATATCAGCATAAATTCAGACAGAGGAAATGTAGTTTCTTAATATTTTGTCCAAGACAAATTTCTGGGGAGTTTAGTCATTGTAATTTGTACAATGTCAAACTGTAGAATATCAGAAATACATCAAGAAATATTTGTTGTGTAGGTACTAGGTGCTCCAGAGAAGATAGGAGAGGAATAGACGAAGTCACTAAATCTCACAGAACTTTATTTCTGAGTAGGAGGAATTGATATTTATAATATACCAAAAACAGAAACCAGGCAAAGAAGAAGATACTCAAAGTCGAGGAATCATTCGATGACAAGTGTTGAAATAGCAATTGAGATCAGTTCTAATAAGGGAGCTGATTAGTTGGGGTTTAAACAATAGAATAATTTTATTTTGAAAAGTACCTATTATGCTTTGTGTAATATGAGCCAAAATGCCTTAACTTTGAATAAAACCTCACAACCCCCAGGAAAGCCGGGTAAAATTTTAGGATATAGTCAATTTCTGTGGAATAAGGGACTGACAAGATATTAATTGTTGGGGATTAGAATTTTTTAAAAAAAATCTCCAAACCCAGAAACTCTCTCCACAAAGAAGAGAATAAAAAACGGGCTTATTATTGGGTAAGCATAAAACAGGAAGTGCTATCACAGCCTGCTAAGGGATAGAAAACAACACTCTTGTAGAGCCAAGCTGATATAGACCTTTACATTCATGTTTTCAGTGCAACTAATAATAGTTTTTAAGTAAGAGGACTTCGCAGCACAATTTGATGAACATACTATATTCACCTGTGGGAATGATGCAGTAGGGTAAAGGGTTCACAGCTGTATCTGTGGAGAAGTTTTCTTGATCCAAGCTCTTAAATATTATATCTCTGTTGTAATTATTTGATAAGCTCATTAAATATTAAAATACACAAAAATTCCCTCAAATACCATGAGTAACTAAATTGCATTGTATCAATTTGATCCTTAATTTGTACAGATACTCACAGAACTCAAAGAAACAGAAAAAAAATGTTGTTTTAAAAAAAGCAGGAAAATGGTGGCTGAATAATTTAGAATGTACAGATACTGTCTTCCTACAAAACCCTAAAGATCAACATAGAGTCCCCACCTGGAGGGTTTAGAGTGGACAGAGAAAAGTAGGATTACAAAGGCTAGGAAAGATAGAACTGTAGCTCAGAGTGGAGTTAAGATTCAGGCAAGGATCTTTCAGAAGAGAGGGAATTGTAGAGAGGTCATAAGGCTATAGAACATACAGCTAGGATTTGGCTCCAGAAGGAAAGGTCCCATCTTGAGTGGAAAATACCAAGAAAAGACCCAAAACTTGGCAGGTCAGAGCACTCATGAATGTGTAGCTGAAAAAGTACTGGAGAGTGCATGGAATGAGAACTAAAGGTCTTTGGAAGGCACCAACCACTTATAGAGGAGAGGGAGGTGTTTTGCAAGATAGAAGAATTTTTGGTGTCAAAGGAAAAAAAAATGAAGGCTGTAAAGACAAGGGTTGTAATAAAATAGGATAATAATGAATACTACAAAGAAAAGGTACCAGTTATAAAAGAAGCTTCACCTCACTCTAAGAGCATAAGAGGAAGCCCCTGATCTGAGAAATATGGGGAGCCTACAAAGGGCCCACTGCCACTCATTGCATAGAACTTTAGCTATTGCAGGACCAGGAAAAACCAGTGTGAAAAAGAAAAGAAGAAAAAAATTCTAATATTTATGCTGTTGATCAATAGCTATATCTTTGCTATTGTTGAAATTCATTTGAAAACTTCGACAAATTCTAAATATCTAGTCATGAAACACAAGAATACTAGAATATAACATTAACATGAATTTAAAATAACAAAGGAAATGCAGACAAGAGATATCAAAAATATAAATTAGAGAATTTGGAGTAAAAGTAGATAAAAACAGGAATAAGTTAAATGGGAATTGAAAACTGAGGAGAGAAATTGAAGGAAATATAAAATCTATGTCAAAAGTAAAGCTGCCCAACAAAGAATAAATAAAGCAAAAAGTGCAGCAAGAGGCTTAGAGGGTAGAATTGAAAAGAGGCCACCTACCTCCAAAATGTTGGATACTGTACTTTAAACAAAGATAAAGTGGACTATAGAAGGAAATTACAATAGACAAAAAATCCAACATATGTATTGTTGCATTTCTAGAGAAAACATCAATTAAATATAATGTTCAAACTTGCAAATTAGGAAAAAAATTCAGAAATAAAAAAACAACTACCTCTACATATTTGAAGGTCACTTCCCTGCTTCTGGATGAGTTGATCCTAAATAGCCACTTTATCACTTCTGTAACTCAAAAGATAAAGAAATAAGCTATCTGTACCTCAAGGCAAAAGGAGCTTCATTAACAAAGAAGTAAAATCAGATTAGTATCAGATCTGTCAAAAGAAGAATGGCATCTGTACAATACTGGAGGAAAGAAAATGTGGGCCAAGGATGTTAGTCACCGAATTGTGTTTAAGGGAATACTATCAACAAAAAACAAACAAAAACACCAAATTCTGGCAAGGATATGGAAAAATTGGGGGACTATTTCACACTGTTGGTGGGAATGTAAATTAGTTCAACTTTCATGGAAAAGAGTATGGGAGTCCTCAAAAACTAGAAATAGAATTACTTTATGATCCATCAGTTTCATCATTTGCTATATACTTAAAGGAGATGAAATCATTGTACCTACAAGATATTTGTACTCCCATGATTATTGTAGCACAATTCACAATAGTTAAATATGAAATAAACCCAGATGCCCATCAGTAGATGAATGGATAAAGAAAAGGTGCCACCACACACACACAAAAATGGAATTCTATTCAGCCACAGCAAGAATGAAATCCTGTGATTTGCAGCAACATGGATGTAACTGGGGTTCACTATGTAAGGTAGAATAAACTAGGCATGGAAAGAAATACTACATATTCATTCTCCAATTTGTGGAAACTAATAGGTCAACCTAATAAAATAATTGAATGAAGTAGTGGCTACTAAAGATTGGGAAGGGCTTTGGGAGAGAGGTGGGAAAGAAACTCAATAAGGGTCCCTGAAACAGAGTGAGGAATCACTTCTGGTTCTTTAGCATAGTGAGAGAGCTATAGGTTAGAACAATTCATGATATAAAATGAATGAAAAAAGAATATAAATTCCTAGTACATAAAAGTGATTAATGTTTGAAGAGATGGAAATTTGGAGTACCCTGATGTGATTATTACACATTGTATATAAACTACCATTGTACACTTCATGAAGATGTGCAAACATTATGTCTCAATACAAAACACACTGTGATTATCAATAGAAACATAATTTAAAACATGAAGGAGTTTGGAGAATTGTGTACCCATGAGGCCCTCCTAATAAATTCACTGGAGGATGAGTGTTAAACAAAAGATGTTTCAAAAACTTTTAACAAAAAGATTATAGCACTGACTATTTTTCACTGTAGCTCTAAAGCTAGAACAAAAGTAATATTCATTCACTGATGTGTCAATAACTAGATAAACAAGAAAAAATGAGCAAACAGGAGGAAAATAATGTTTAATAGTAATTTCTAATAATATTAGTAAAGATTTTTTAAAATTAGGAAATTCATTAATGTAGTTCATATTAATACACCTAAGAGAAATGAAAAAATCTAAACAGAAGCTAAAATGGCACTTGGAAAACATTCAGAAACTATTTGCATAAAAAATACCCACTTAAGAACATTGGAATGAACGGAATTACTATACCGATTCTACTGATAGTATCTATCCTTACTCTATGTCTACTATCATTTACTGTTCAACATTTTTTGAAGTTATGAAGAAGCTGGATTAGATAGCAATTATAACCACGAAATTTGAAATAGATGATCAACTTTACATAAATACAAAGTGCAAATTTAAACTACACTGAGAAATCATTTCTTACTTTTTAGATTGGCAGAAATCCAAAAGTTTGACAATAGCCCTGTTGACAGGTCTGGAATGAAACAGGTGGTGCTCTGTATGATGAAGGTGGGAGCACAAAATGTTATAACCCCAAGGAGGGCCGATTGGCAAAATCTAAAAGAATTACAGATTCATTTACACTTTGACTCAGAAATCGCACTTCCAGGGCTCTATGGTGAAGTTGTACCACCAAAGTACAAAATGACACATGGACCAGCTATACATATTAGCATTGTTTTTTAAAAGATTAGAGACAACACTTCCAATCAAAGACAACACACTGAATAAAATGTTATAAAGTTGCATTGGGTCATCCTAATAAAAGAGTAAGAAAGAAATCTACATGATGCTCTATTTCTAAAATTTATTAAGTGACAAAAAGCAAGCAACGGTCATGCATATAATTTGTAGCCTTATGAAAAGAAGGGGTATATGTACATATGCATGTGTTTTACAGTGTACACATTATATATGCATGTGTGTGCAAAAGACAACATTGTTGAATGGAGACTACAGTCAGAACTTGGAGGAATACTGACCTGGTACTTGAGTGAAATTAGGAAATAAATTTTGGTATTTCAGTACAAGGAATTTTACATATCTCTCAGGATTGTGCTGATGATAAAATGAAGGCATATTTCTAAGTCTCTGAGAATTTCTTTGATATACATTAGATATTGAATATTTAATTCTTAAAGGAATAACCAAACAGGAACATGTTAAGTGTAGCAAAATGAAAAGTATGAGAGGAGGTCTCAGTGGCTATGGAGATGAGGTATGAAAGAAATAGTGGAGAAAGAAAGCAACATGGATCCTTACTACGATTAACCAAAGACCAAACCAACTGTTGACATCATATTACTTTTACTACTTGTTTACAGAGATCATTGGAACATCAGCTGGAGTGATAGGAACCTCTGGACAATCACCAGGTGTGACTGAGACAACTCTACCATCAGCTGGAGAGACAGGGACAACTCAACCATCTGTTACAGAATTAGAGACAGTAAGACCATCGCCTAAAGTGACAGAGAGTTCTTCACAATCATCTGGAGTTACAGGAAAAACAGTATCATCAGGTAGAGTGACTGGGACTTCTGGATTATCATCAGAAGTGACAAGGAAAACTGAATCATCAGTCAGAGAATCAGAAACATCTGGGCCATCCACTACAGGATCAGAAACAACTATACTATCAACTGGAGTGACAGGAACAACTGCAGTTGAAGTGAGTTCTGGAAAATCATCTGGAGTAAAAGTGACAACTAGATCATCATCTGGTGAATCAGGTACAACAAGACCATTAGTTGAAGAATCTGGTACAACTGGATCATCAGTTGGACATACAAGAACATCTGGACAGTCATCTGGAGTGACAAGAACTGGAGTAACAGAGACAACTGCATCATCATCAGGAGTAACAGAGACAACTGAAACATCAGTTAAAGTGACACCAACAACTGGACAATCACTTGGGGTGACTGGGACAAGAGGATTGTCTGCTACAGGATCTGGAACAAGTGGACCATTAGAGACAACTGAACCATCTACTATAGGGTCAGAAACAACCAGACCTTCATTTACAGGATCTGAGACAACTGGACCCTCATCTAGAGGATTGGTCAGAAGTAGCCCATCAGTCACAGCATCTAGGCAAACAGTACAGTCTGTTGGAGTGACAGAGACATCTGGTCCATCAGGGACAATTTCACCATCTGCTGGAGTTACTGAAAGGATCACGCTGTCACCTGGAGTGACAGAGCTAACTGGTGCATCATCTGAAGGAACAGGGACAACTGCATCATCAGCTGGTACCACCTATGAGGCAGGAAGAACTACAAGAGAACCAGAAAGTAAGGCTTTGTTTGATTAGATTGGATAACTTAGTATTTGGTCAGAGTCCCAGTACTTGAATCTGTATAAATATGGACCACAATTTAAAAAGGTATTGAGAACTGAAATTGATGAATATTGATAGGAGCTTTTCAGAACATTGATTTTATTTTATTTTATTTTATTTTTCTGCATTCAGTACCTTTTTTACTTTTTATTATTTTTTTATTGGTTGTTCAAAACATTACAAAGCTCATGACATATCATCTTTCATACATTTGATTCAAGTGAGTTATGAACTCCCATTTTTACCCCAAATACAAATTGTAGAGTCACATCAAACAAGGGAGAGAATTAAACAACAGCACATGAGGTAGAGAGGGAAGATGACAGAACATTATGATTTTAAATGGATTTCTCAGTCTTCTTGAGAAGTTTGTTTTCATCCTGCTCCTTTAAAATAAAAGGTATAACCAGAAGTTGTGGGGCAGGGTAGTGTTACCACAGGTCCAGTCCCAAGAAGCACAGTTGGAGCACCAAGCTCTGGGGCTACTACTTCAGGAACAAAGCATACATGGCTTGCTTGGTGCTCTGGTGGTGGCCCAACAGAAGCGTGGCTAAGACCCAAACTGTGATAATAAGTATTTTAACCAAGGACTTCAATTTTAGGCAAAATGATCAAGAGATGATCTAGATTCATCAACTTTTAAATTTACAATTAAATATCAGAAAGTTTTATTATTTTTATAAAAGTTAACCATGTAAAAATCATAATCAATTACTTCCTTAACCAGGCACAACTGAAGAGCTATATGGATCCACCACTGGAGCAGAAAGCAGAACCACAGGAACCACACCTGGAAAATCAGGCAAGCAAGAAGGGACACTATTGGCCTAGACTGTAGTGCAACATGAGGTTTTCTGATAATTATGGTAATGGGTGTTCTGTAAGTAAGGAAATCAGAAAATTAGATCAAAATCATCTAGTTCCTAGACTTATCTTTTTATGTGGTTTAGGACTATAACAGAATAGGAATTGTCTTCACAATGTTGATTCCATTAGGAGACAAATCTTAAATGAACTTTAAAACTAAGTTAGGAAAACAATATTGCATACTATCGGACAGCCTGGCACTATTCTAAGTTATACAACATGTAATTAATTTTCACACCAACCAGTGAAATAAGTGCTTTTGTTAACATTTCACATGAGGAAGTCAAGGAGTAGTTTAGCAGGTGCAAGTTAGGAAGAAGTGAAGCTACGAGGTCTGGCACCAGACCTCTTCCTTACCTACTGCACCATACTCCCTCCTGTGGCAATGGATGCCAACTAGTGCAGAAGAGAAAGGTGTCCCCCAAAGGACAGTCCCAGAGGATCCTTAGATACACCAAATTCAAACTCTAAAAGAAAATTTGGTGATTTAAAAAGGCTACCATACCAGAACTATACATAAGGACAAAGTTTGAAATTTTTCATAATAATAGGATTCTCTCAAATAATCCCATTCATCATATTTTTTCATTTAATAATTTTTATTATTTGCCAGCTGTGTGCCAGATACCATCATAGGTGGGTGGATACAGAGGTGAATGAGTTTGATAAGGTCCCTTCTCTTGAGAAAGATTAGCAATAAGAAAAGAAGTACATCAGCAGTAGGATTAGAATTAGGTAAATTGCTGAGAATACGGTGAGTGTGTTAAAAATTGACATTCCACCTGGTGTCCCAAAGAATGAGTAGGCCCCAGTCTGATAAAGAGGTTAAGCAGAGAGGAAAATGGAAATGAAGTTCTAGGTGGAAATCACAGGCTGTTGGAGAGTTGATGGCAGAAGGCAGCCAGGATGGTTGATGCCTCATGTGGCCATCTAGGAAGCAGGAAAAAGGTGGATGATGGAAGAAAGAAGGAACTTGATCATGAGATCCTTGCAGGCCTAGTGAAGGATCTTAGACTTGTTCCTAAGAGCTAAGGGAAGCCATCAAAAGGTCTGAGATTGAAGAGTGACTCCAGGAACACATTTTTTTTTTTTTTTAAATCAGAATACAGTGTGAACAAGGATGGCTTAAGGTGAGAACAGAAGCAGAGATTTGTTTGGAGGGTACTGCTGAGTCACCACAGAGACCCTAGTTTCAAATAAACTAAGGTGGCTGGTGCAAGGAAATGGAAAGACCCTCACAATTTGGAGGTACCATCAAAAGGATTTGGTAATGATTTGAATTGGGGATTTGGTTAACAGTAATTTTCAAGCTGACCCATTCAGTTTTTAGGATGATGATATCATTTATTGAAACAGGGAGTGTTAAAGGAATAGCAGTTTACGGTAGGAAAGTCCCAAGTTCAGGTTTGAATGAATTCAATTTGAGATATCAAGGAGAAGTCCAAATGAAAATTATCTGTGCTACTAAAATCCTTTTTAATTTGTTTTAATTTCAGGTACAACTGGAGTGTTGGCTACAACTTCTACAGGTGTGAGGGGCAGAAGCACTCCTTTCACATCAGGTACTAGAACCACAGCACCTCCATTCAGGGTGGTTCTGTTTCTAAATATCTGGGTGGTGTTGTAGTAAAATAAGAGTGCTGCTTACCACTTCCCACTCTGAATCTCAGGTTCCACAGGAAATTTCCCTCACTCAACAATTGCACTAGGAAGTACCACTATTGGTAAGTCAGTAGGGGATGTCAGATGTATTTTTTTTTTTTTTACTTGTTTTCATGCTCATTGGCTAATTCAGATTAGTTAAATAACCTATGGCCTTGATGACATTACCTCATTTAATTCTTTGAATATAAATTGTTACCTAATTTTTCTCATGATGAACTTACCAAAGACATCGCCTAATTTGGTTTAGGTTCTACAGCAAGTAAAATGGTGGAACAATAGTTTTACTTCTGTACTAACTCCAAAGACTGGGCTTTTCAGTGTGATACCATCATCCTCTAAAGCAAAATGCACAATTATCTTTAATAATCCATTAATAAATCTAGCTTTTAAAATAGCAAGGCATAAATGTTTCCCATTTCTAACTATTAAATTTCTTTTTATTGCCTGCTTCTGAAGTTCTAAGTTTTAAAATATGCTGACAAACTGACATTTATTATTCTCAAACAAGATTTGGAGCATTTTATTTGACAAAACTGTAATATTATTGTTTTATAAATAAAAAATAGCTTTTTACATTACTTCAACCTCACATAAAAATTGCAGATGCTTAGAGGGCAATTTGTTTCTCCTAACACTAAATAAATGGACTAAATTATTTTTGCAAGTCTTCAGTAATTATCTAAACTTGAAGAATAATAATACACTCAGTATCATAGTCATTTCTCAATTTGTATCAAATAGAAGGTAGGCTTTAGGGACTAAATTTTTCATTATTAGTTTAAGGAATAGATTGCTCACACATTTTCCTAGCCAAGAGTTATTCTGTATTTATTATAACTACTGTTATTAAGTCCACTTAGGTAATTTGATCTTATTGCTAACTGATCTCTAGAAAATAATAATTTGATCATTTACTTCAAACTAGATTAATAATGATTCCTTATTCAAGCCATATTTATATCAATGTAAATGAATTGGCATGATATTTATTATATATTGGTCATCTTAATACAATGCCATAGCTACAAGTGAGTGACTATTGGGGAACAGTATGTATTTCATCACTTTTAGCATTTTCTAAATTCAAGATTTAATGTTTAGCTGAATTGAAACAAAATTTAAATGTGTGCAAGCATTTTACCTGGGGAAAAAAGCAATTATTTGTTTTCAGTTTGATAATTTCTAATCATAGATGATTCTTTAAAACACTTTGTAGTTTATCTCCCTCAAAGACCTCTCATTCCTACTTAAATTTCTAAGATAGTCTACTAGAGAAGTAATGTATATGTTTTTTACTATAAATTTTACATAACATTTAAAGCACTGAAATGAATTTTAAAAATAAAATTCAAGTATATTTTCTAATGGAAACGTGAATCTAATCTTTCAATTAGGTGTTCGTGATATTCCAGGTATATACATTCAAGGTAAACTGAAATGAAAGTCACATAAAAATAAGTTTCTGCCAACTGAAATGTTGAAAGTATATAAGGGAATATGACATTCTTAACAGATTATAATAAATTTTTCTGTATTTCCCTCATACATAAATTGATCATTTTGAATTTAATTAGATAAAAATGGACATTTGTAAATATATTTTTGTTTTTAAATTTTAGAGCCATCGAATCAGACTACAGTAGAAGGTGAGATAATATGAGATTATAAATGTATATTTGGGGAAAATGGTCACATTAACTAGAATAGAAAACATGGTAACAGAAATCTGAATTTATCATATTAACTAAACAAGAATACCAACTTAGGTTTTGGTAGCATAGGGCTTTTGCTTTTTCTGTTCCTCTGTCTTAAAACATAATAAATGTGTATTGGTTCCCTTACATAATTATTAAATTCTATACTTATTGTACATAAGTATACAAGTTCATAAGTATACAAGTTCAAACAAAAATAACACCAAGAATGTCCCCCTAACTTAAGAGCAGCACTACTAGAGACCTTGGCACTTTAGTATCATGAAAATTATTTACCTTTACTGCATTCTAATGTCTCTTATTGAACTTAATAGTTTTAAAAGATAAGCAATAGAAGTTCATTCTTCAGAACATCTCACTTTTTCTTAATTATTATGCCTTCCTAGTTCTTTTAGCATTTACATTAGAATATAAGCTCCTTGAAAGCAGAGTTTTGTATTTTTTTTTTTTTTTACAATTATGAACCTTATCTGATGAGGTGTTCAGCTGTCATACTTGTCCACTTGATCTACTGGATTCTGCCTTTGTTGAAAGACCATGCGTCATCTATTATGTATCAATCAAGTGAACTTTGTAGATCAGAAGCACACAATCTATCTGAATTTCATTTGGGTGCCTTGTTTCAATATCTTGTGTGAATCATGTGGGCATTATCTTTCCTAATTTGTGGTGAAGAAATTGAGGTTCAGAGATTTCAACCTGCTTTAAACCAGTGTAGTCTTCTTGATTTCAAGATCTGAATTCTTTCTATTTGCTGTTTCCTTAGTTGAAGGAGTTACTGCATCCATACCCTCACTAACCTTTAGTCTGGAGTATTGAGGCAAGTTTTCTCTATTGTCAGGTGCAGTAGTGTTCAGTGTTTCTATATTATTATCTCTGCTAATGTCATTCCCGACATCAGTATATTTTAGTAGCTACCCACTGTCCTTCAAATAAATTCTAAATCCCTTAGTCCATCATTTGAGTACTAATCTACTTCCCAAACTTATTTCTCATTATGTTCTTTCACACATTCATACCAATATTTGGCATCACCGAATTATTTGTTGATAGTGTTATAAAGTTTCTAAGAATTTATTTAACCAACTAGTCATTTGAAATTTATTTTCTCGAATTTAGCTTGTAATTCAGGCTAACTTTACAGCTATTTTTTATTCTATATTTATGCAACATTTTTCTGTATTTACCCAAACCTTGCTGCTCCTTGATGTGACTTTTCCTAGATTTCTAACAGACAAATCCCAACCAATGGTAAAGATCTTGTTCAGATTCCTTGATTCCACCAACCAGGAGTAATACTCAATGGCTTCCCACTTTCTCTGGTAGTCAGCACATGCAAAATCCCTTTTGAAGCAGAGAGCTAAGGAACTAAGAATAAGCCTGATAATAAACCAGGTAAACGTGAGAGAAAATCATCTTTAATCTTTGTTCTAGATGTCCTTTTCTGTATCTCCTGACAAAGTCACTCTATATGTTTGGGGGATGGAACAGTCCAAAGGGAAAAACTCAGAGGATTATGTATTTGCAAAGTGCTTCCAAAAGGCTATCTGTTGTAACAAAGGAAAACATACATGGAATGTAGAACATACATGGAATGATTCACTGAAGTGACCACTGGGCTCTTGTTTCAGGTGTTACTGGCACAACTCTTGCCCCTGGAAGTTTGAACACAGGTGATGAAAAGCTGGGTGGATTTTTTCTTTGGGGACTTCTCTGAAGGAGATACTTCCTTAGGTTTTATTTCTAGACCAGATCATACCTATACTAATCCAGAATACTTGATATTTTTCCAACTATGTCTTTCTTTTCCTGTCTCAGAGGCTACCACATCCCTCCAAGGAAATGGAATAGTCCCAACTGAGGCTGTAAAGTCATTAACTGCACTTTTCCCCAGTAAATAGTATTTTCTAGAATGTAGCCACACCATCTTATTCCTCCATCTTAAGTACTTTTGTAAATGACAAACAGCTACTGAATAATAGTTAACAAGAATTAGGACCCTGAAATTTTGTTCTACCCCGGAGAATCCATAAAGGTACCAGGCAATGATGTCTCTAGCAGGCAGATAGATACAGGGGTACTGTGAAAAGGAAAAGTTCCTTGACCAAATATACTTAGTAAAATTTATTTGAGCAAAACAAAAGAATGATTCACTAATCATGTCTATCAGCTCCCTGATCCAGAGCAGACTCTAAGAACTCTAACAACATAATCAGAAAGATTTATGGAAAAATGAAAGAAATAGTAAATAACTTTATTTGTTACTGTTTTAACCAGTCAACTGTTTATGACTACCAAGCTTCTGCAACCAACCAGAATTTCATTACTGGTTACTGTGATTAAACTCTTCGTTGGTTTACTTTGTTGGGCCCAATAAAAGTGCTCAGTTAGAAGCCAGGGCCTCCTACAAAATATTATTTAACAACACTGAGAAACTTATTTCCTGGAACTAAAGCTTAAAAAAAAGAGATCAAGAGTCTAGAACTTCATCAGAAAATTTGCTATGGGAAAGAAATGCTAAATAGGAAACATATGCATTAATTCTGAAAACTGGTGCAGCCAATATAGAAAGCAGTATGGAGTTTCCTTGTAAAATTGGAAATGGAACCACCATTGGACCCAGGTATTCCACTCCTTGGTCTATACCCAAAGGTCTTAAAAACAGCATTACTACATGGACACAGCTACATCAATGTTTTTAGTAGCACAATTCACAATATCTAAAGTGTGGAACCAACCTAGATGCCCTTCAATAGATGAATGGATAAAGAAAATGTGGTATATATACACAATGGAATATTATTCAGCATTAAGAGAGAATAAAATTATGGCATTTGCAGGTAAATGGATGGAGTTGCAGAATATAATGCTAAGTGAAGTTAGCCAATCCCAAAAAACCAAATGCCAAATGTTTTCTCTGATATAAGGATGTTGATTCATAATGTGATTAGGAGGGGAAGATAGATGAACTCTTGATAGGGCAAAGGGAAGGGAGGGTCATGGAGGGAGCATGGGGGTAGAAAAGACAGTGGAATGAGATGGACATCATTACCCTAAGTACATGTACAAAGACATGAATGGTGTGACTCTACTTTGTATATAATCAGAGATATGAAAAATTGTTCTATATGTGTAATATGAATTGCATTCTGCTGTCACATAAAATTTTAAAAAAAGCTCAAAGGAACTCAATACAGGTAGGAAATATAGAATTTTAAATAGCAATGCTCAAGCTTGGCATGAGTACCATTTCTTCATTATTTTAGTAACTTCTGGTAGTGTCTCAGGTAAAACTCGGGAACCTGGACATTACATCACAGGTAAATCACCACATACTGAGTAATCCAGGAGGGGGTCATTTAGATGATACAGTAGCTCAGTTATGTTAGTTCTTAACTCCTTTCCTTCCTTTATCTCTTAGGGGCCACAACTGGCATAGGGACCACTAGAACAGAACTGCCAGGAGGTAAGCATTGTTCTGAGACTATGGGTTCCATTATTTGGGACTGATGACGTTTTCTCAAGGACACCCCATGCTAGGCCAAACTCAACTGTTAATCCCTCTGGATCTGCCTGCATTCGGGTGCTTCAGCCCAATATTCCTGAGTCCTGATCCTGGTAGCCAGAGTTGAATTTCTCACTATGCCTAGTTTATGAAATTTCTTTTCACAGATACCACCATTGTGTTTCCTGAAGTCAAAAGCACTTCAGAAGTTTCCAACACAGGTAATGTTACATAAGTGAAGTCCAATCTGGATTTTACTCTTAAATGAAAGTTTTGGGCATGTCGTGTGTTATGTGTGCATGTTATAAGAACCCAAGAAATATATTTCATGTTAAATATCCAAAGTATCACAAGTGATATTTAGAAAAAATATTCATCTCCGATTTTCCTCCCTCTACAGTCACTCTGGTTACTCCAGAGAAACATGAAACAAGAAGTAAAAAATGCATAACATCTAGAGTCTAGAGATGTTCATTTTAAAGGCAGCTATGAATTTTCAGCTGAGATGACATGAGAGTGTGACATTCTTGATTTGTCATTTGGAGCATTAAATCCTCATGGAGGATCTTGCATTGTAAGACCACTATGCTTCCATGATGGATTGGGACAGATTGCTGTATTTATTTTGTCTTGTTTTTAAATATCACTGGAGTAGGCTCTGACATCTGTTCAATTAGAAATGTCTAACAGAGTTGAAATAACAAGAAATCATCTCTACAGACATTCACAGGAAATTATGTATTTTTGTAGGGCTACTCTAATAAAAATAGTACAAAATAACTTGTTCCATTATCCCAAATCACCAGAACTTAGTGTTGTACCACTTCCTCCTCCAGAGGCCACAACCTCCACAGAAGGTATTGGCATCACCAGAGTTGGATTCAAAACAGGTGAGGGGCAGAAACTCATGTCTTTGTGGTTATCGTGAATCACAGCAATCCTAGGAGAGCATGCAAAGAGAAGTTTCTGGAGATATATTTACTAATACTGAAGATTTTGGTCAACTAATTCCTTTTCAATTTTGAAAATTTTCCTGAAAAGCTTTCAATATGAGTCCAGAATAACAGTTATAATTCTTATGATCAGATATGATGGACACATTAATTGTTCTGAGTAATTATGTTGTGGAATCACAAATATCACAATCTTTTGAGAGGGAAAGGGTGATGAAATTTCCTATTCCTGAGAAATATAGAGGAGCTCCAAGAACCCAAGAAACACAACTGCACTGTACAAATGTTTGATCTTCATAAATGAAGAGCCAGACATCTTCACAATGTCTGGAGTTCTCAGCACATTGAAACCTTCCTTTGTGTCCCCGCCACAGCAAGTACCACTGTGGCATCAGAGTGTCAAGTCACTGGGAGTAAAACGGGTGTGTGGGAGAAGCCCTCCTTATCTCCCTGACTCAGAATGCCTGGAAGGTTGAGAACATTGTCACTTTCATTGTTTTTCTTACTACAATGGTTAATGAGAAAATATATCTGGCTCCTTATAGGGGAAGAACCCAGGAATAAACCAACTAGCCATGATGAAGACAAGCTTAACCTCTTTCTAGAGGCAGAGCTTTAGGAACAAAACACTGAGTGCCATGGTAACCATGGTCCTCTTTGTGTTTCAGCCACAACTGGGGTGGTTCCTGGCACAACTGTTGCCCCTGGCAGTTCCAGTACAGGTGAGTCTCAGGTTGTCAGGGAGCTCTTGAGTTATCCTCCCATAATGAGATTTCTCCTCTGGTGTTATTCTTTATAGAAATAATGTCATATTTTTTCATGGTCTTGGAATATTTTCCAAATGTTTATCCTGTTTTCTGTCTTTCAGAAGCCACAACTTCTCTAGGAAGAACCGGAGCAACAAGGGGGGGGACAGCCATAGGTGAGTACTGATAGGCCATTACATTCATTTCTAATAATACTCAAAAGCTGGTGAAATGTATCCAGATCACTCACTTCTCCCCTATTCAAACTTATTATAAAAAATATTACCACTGTTCATTGACTAAAGTTCATGAACTAAAAGTTTCATTATTTCTGATGTTTTAGCAGACTCTCCTCCCCGCTCCCCCCGAATGAAATCATGCAACTATTTGACAGTTACACAGATGATGTAGAGAGAGTCTCTCTCCGTTACTGAATTCTACAGGAGTGGATACTGTAATTAAAAATTCCTTTGGTAGATTTTTGGTGGGAACAATATTATATGAAGAACATACAAGATCATCTTCTGTCATTTAAAGCCAAGTTTATTGAAATAGTAAACAATTACATAGATTTTTATTCATATATTTGCTTGCTACCTTATGTTGAGAAGGAAATGACCCATGACTATTTTTCTGTAACAGCTACTACTAGTGTAGTCTCTGGAAAGACTCTGGAACCTGGGAATCACAACACAGGTGAGTCAAAAGCAATTGTGAGAGGTTCCCCAAGTGCTTTATCAGGTAATGTGTTCCTAAGGTAATATAACCATGTACTTCCCCATATTCCAGACTTTATAATGCTTTTTTTTTTTTTCAGAGGCCTCAAGTTCCACAGGAGGAAGTGAGACCAGCCAATCTGAAGGGCCAAGAGGTAAGAACTCTTAGGTCTAATACTAACAAAGCTTATCATTTCCTTGTTTTGTGTCCTTAAGTAAATAAATAAATATGGAGGTGGGTTAAAGAAAGAAGGTTACATCTGGTCAGGAGGCATGATATCTTCATCTGACAACATCAGGTAGTTCTTCTAAGGAACTTGAGAAACATGGTTATCCAAGTCAGTATTTCCATTGTGTTCTATTTGAGCTAGATTTTTGGACACCTGGATGAGGCTCACCAACCTATAGAAGCTGCTCACTACTCCCCATTATCTCCACTCTGCTCATTATGATTCCTCAGAATAGTGTACTTATCATGTGCTACCATCTATCATATATTATGCTTGTTTATTTTCTGTGTTCCTTCCTTTGCAAATATAAATCACATGAAACACAGATCTTTGTTCTTCCCCATGAAAGAAGACACTAAGGAAATGCTTAAAAAATTTAGTTTGAGTGTGACACTGTTCACTTCAACCGGTACTGTCATAATTTCACTTGGGGTTAGCGGCAGTGTCCTTATCCATCTGGATTTCCAGGAACCAGAGTTTGCAGAGCTATCTGCTGGACAGCAGGGAGGAGAGCAACCTGCTAGTCATCCCTTGGCTATCAGGACCCCCATCTTTATGCAACTTGCCTTTTCCTCCCACAGAATTTACTAACATCTAATGCATGATTGTTCTTTGCTGTCTCCAGTTGGCAAAATGTGAACTACATTAGGAAAGAGATATTTGAATATTTTGCTTAGTGATACATCAATAGTGCAGAGAATATAAGGTTAAAAAATGTACAGTTTTAAAGTTTTTCCATCTATTTAATGGATGTCACTGTGATTTTACCTGGAGTCATCAGTAGTACACAGAGCTCCAAGCTAGACCAGAATAGAACAAATAAAATCATCATTTGAAAGTTTTAGAGTTCAGAAGTTCTCTTTGAAATACCAGAATATCAAAATACTTCAATTAGTAGATAAGTAAAAATAAGAAAGATGAATCCATCATCTACCTTTTTTCTTATTTTAAGCTACCTCAGTCACATCAAGGAAACCTGGGACTGGAAGTGAAACGGGTAAGGGAGAGATGAGATACTCTTCCATGTTTAGTGGGCTGTACGAAGAGAGCCTGGAGAGTAACAGTGATCGATGGGTGGGCTAGGAAATAAAATGGTTATTCGTGTGTCCCTTCCCTCAGAGGCAGACCTTCTCAGGAAAGGTCTTCCCATGGTATCAGCTCATGTAGCTACTTATGATACTGATCAAGAATTTAATGCTATGGTGATCCATTTATTTGTGTGTGTGTGTGTGTGTGTGTGTGTGTGTGTGTGTGTTGGGTACTATAGGGAAGTTCTCTAGGCCAGTCCTTATATTTGTAAGTTTCTACACAAGTTGGTTAATGAGAAGGATATCATATTTATTTAACTTTATAACATAGTTAGTAGACCTGCTCAGATGATAATAATTATACTTATATATCTCAGGATCCCAAATTCCCAAACTTTACCATTTTCATTATTTCCTCCCTTAGAGGCAATAACTTCAACAGAAAGCAGCAGTACTTCTGAAAATGGATCCAGAGCAGGTGAAGCTGAACACACTACCGTATGGGGATTAGTATGAATTATGACTCTCCATAGGCTCACTTGTTTGGAGATATACTTTTCTGCAGAATGGTTCTCAGTTACATTAGGTATTTTCTTATACAGAACATATTCTGAAAAAGGTCTTAGTACCAGCATCTAGCCTCAAACCTGTATCTTTCTCAAGCTTGGCTGGTTGTATAGTTGGAATGAAGGGTGTCTTCCATAATATATGTATCACAAAGGTATTAGGGGAGCTAAAGCATACTCTATTCCTTGGAGGAAGATTTACCTATTTTGATTGCTTTAATGATATGGGTCATAGGAGATGCACAGAGTTCTCATCTGACTGGGAAGCAAGGAAAGAGCTCTTTGAAAATGCTATACCAAGCTTCTTTCGAGAAAAAGGTTTTACGGAGACAAACACAGTGAACCACTGTGATGATTTCAGACCCTTTGTTTTACAGCCACCACTGGGTTAACCCCTGTTACAACTGTAGCCCCTAGCAGTTCCAACACAGGTAAGTCATTAAGGTGCCAGAGAATCTTCCACAAGTCCCTCTTCAATGAGGTTTTTCCTTCCATGTTCCCCTCTGTGGGAGAACTACCATGGCTTCCCAATTATCTATCTCTTGTTTTACCCCTTCTTAGAAGCTACAACTTCTGTAGGAGAAGGTGAAACACCAAGAGAGGAACTAATCACAGGTGAGCTCTGTTGAGGCACAAACTATACTTTCTAATGATGTTCTAATAGTCTTGCCTGAAACATACAAATATCCTGAAATTTCCATTTGCCATATTAAAAATATCAGCCCAACATTTGATATCAATAAATACAGCTCAGAAATGTTTAACATTTCCTTTTCATGTCTTTTGTTCAGGACCGTTCATAAGGGGATCATAGGGCCCATTTCCTGACATGTATGAATATGATTTGGGTCCAAATTCACCTCCCTATAACTAAACTGTACAAAAGGAACTGGTAGCGGAGGACTCTCTCTCTAAACTTGGAAGGGAATAGTGTATAAAAGTATAATTACATCTTAAATATATAAAGCTCAAATATAAAACTATATTGCTATATTTGAAGAAACAAAGTTTTGTTTCAAGAATTTATACCCATTTTATGAAGGATCATGATTAGACCAAATAACCACAATGCTCTTCTTATTTTAGTCACTACAGAGGGAATCTCTGTCAAAACTCTGGAACCTGGAAGTGCCAACACAGGTCAGGAATCCTGAACATAACCTTTTGGTCAATGTATTCTATTAGACCCCCATTACATTCTGTGCAGTCTTTATAACTTCCATTGTTTTTTCTCTCAGAGGCTACAACTTTTGCAGGAGACCACAGGACCACTCAAGCAGAACTGTCTGGTAAGCTTTTCAGGTTGAGGTCTAAGGCTCTCCTCATATCTGTATTTGGGTTGTTGTAGTGAATGAATAGTATGCCGGAGGGGCCAGCATTCTCTTTGGGGCCACATTATGCCCTAACAATCTGAGCAGTTATTCTGCCCGGGAATTCCATGGCCTGGGGAATGTCTGCCAGGCTGTCCTCAGGATCCTGGCTTAGAGACTTTTTCTTTTGAAAAAAAGAAGAGCATGTTGTATATATTCCTTTGACTTCCAGTCCTCATCTATTTAACTTTTCTTCCATAGTTTTTCACATTGTCATTTTTTTCCACTTATTCTATGTTTTCTATTTTTTCTTACTAGAATGCTTCACAAAGGAACTATTAGAATCCCCTTAAAAATATTAAAACCATACTTTATTTTCTCCCTCTGGCATTCTAAGGGTATATATCCCTGGAAGTGAAACAGTGATCTAAAGTCCTATCCTTCCCCCTGCTGCATAGTAAAAGGGAAACCCAGTAGCAGTATATCTACCCTCAGGTGGCCTGGGGAATGGAACACTAGGCAGTTGTTTATTTTCCATTATTTTTTGAGAGAAACTGTTCTGAGGAAAGGGCATCCGGTGCTTTAAGGCCACACAGATGCTCCCAAGATTAATTGGAGAAGTGAAGCCTTATGGTTTACTTTTTTTTTTTTTTTTT
>NW_025999960.1:7599526-7649071 GCF_001458135.2 Marmota marmota marmota
ATTCTTTTTTTTTTTTTTTTTGAATTTTAAGTATCACTGGAAAATTTTCTGAAAAAAAAAAAAAAGATTATACCTGCAATTTTAACACAGGTTAACAAGAAGAAAATGCCTTTTATTGAACCTCAGATGCCATGATACTTCCTTTAGGGCTGCTATGATAAAATGGCACTAGCTCCTCCTAGTGTTCCACAGTCCCAGATTTATCATTCTCTTACTTCTTCCCTCAGAGTCTACAACATCTACGGAAGAGACTGGAACTACTGGAACTGGTTTCAAAACCGGTGAGAATACAATGGCCCCGTGATTTGAGATCATTGGCATTAGGACTCTCTAAACTTAATCCTTGAGAGAGTTTGTATTATACTTAGAGCTGCTTCAAGTGAATCAAAATAAGTTTGAAAAATCTAAGCATTAAGCTTGACTGCTCCAAATCTGATGATAGTTTCTCTGCAGGTGCTACAACTCTCAATCAGCAGCATTTAGCTGAATTCTACAGTTTTCAGTATGGGTGCTTGAGAGAGGGGGAGATACCCCATGGAACCAGTACACATGCATGTGTATATATAAAAATTGCTCTGATATTCAAAGTTTTCAGCTCACTTATTAACTTTTTTGTGTACTTATCTATTGTACAGTAAGGATCATTGCGCCAACAGGAAACCAATTGGGGAAACATTAAAGAAAAGCGTTTAGTATTCCTTCTATCAAATCCTATGCAGAAATACCTCAATTTGGAAAAATTATCAAATTGCTTTTGGTTATGATTTGTTGACAGACATTTTTATTAAGTCAAAAATATTTAATCCTCAATTTCAGGCAATTAAACTTGTGCATTGAGTTTTGACTTCACTTTTATAATCAAAAGGGCTTCATTTTCTGACTTCACCTATGACAAGGAATTTTCAATTGTGCTCATCACTTTTGGTAACATCACCTTAGCTCATTCCTCTTCCTCAATACCTAGTTTATTTGGCATTCTCTACTTTTTTAAGAGATCACAACTTTCTCTGGAAGAAGTGACATCACTGGAGCAGAAATAAAGTCAGGTGAAGATCATGGGGTTTTCATTAATTTTGCTGTTGTGTGATGCCAGGTTGATAGATTTATTAGAGAAAGCTGATATTAATATTTTTAAAAATCTTTTTAATAATTTTAAATTACAGAAAATGTACAGACATAGGACAGAAAATTTCTTTAACGTGGAGAAGAGTTTTTTAAGGCTGTTATATTTCAAGGGAACCAGTATTTCTTTTTTAATTTGGATCTACTTGGACACAGATAACTAAAAGACTTTACCTTCTTGGAGACTAACCTCATCAGGGTTCTAGATCACTGGAGAGGAGATTTACAATAGTCCTGGCTCTGAAATGGTTTCCCCTTTAAAAAGAGCTTTATCTATATAACATTACTGACTTCTATTCAGCATAGAGATCATTCGGTTATCATAAAGATAAAAATTCAGCTAGGGTTATAGCTCAGTCATGTAAAGCCAATGGTTTGATCCTCAGCACTGGAAAAAAAATCCAGAAATGGCATATATACTATTGTTTATAAAGAAAAAGACAAAATTAAAATTCAAAATATATTTTCTTACCATTTTTTTTTTCTTTTTAAATTAGGAGCCACCACCAAAGCACCAGGAAGTAAGATAGGTAAACATGGGAAATGCCTTTGATATAACCCTCAAGCTTGGGAAAAATAAATAATCAGTAGGGATGTTAGTCACTACATTACCCTTGGTCTTGAAAAAGCAGCTTGTGGACATGGAAGATGTTTCCTCATATCAGTTATGAGTACAGGAAGTATCTTTTGCTCTTCCAAGGCATAGGAGAATGTCACCTTGTTCTCTCTTTTCCCTGTTTAGGCACTGCTGTAGTAACCTCTGCTACAACAGTTGCTCATGAGAGCTCCAACTCAGGTAAGTCAACAAGCTGGGAAGGACCACTGTTTGGGTAGGGCTTCTCAGTAAGTTGTCTCACCAGTTGATCCTATCATACTTTTCTCAGATACTTCAAATCTTTGTCCTCACTACTATTTTCTCCCTTTTTCAGAGGCCACAACTATCTTAGCAATTAGTGAAGCAATAACAGTCCCAGGTAAAAATAGGCAATTAGTAAATTCCTTCTAACAATTTTAAAGGTAGAAATCATTCTGTATTTATTTCAACCTAATGGAACTTTTGTTCGAGTCTCCAAATTTCAGAATATCAGTGCTGTTCCCAAATCCTTATATTTCCCAAACTTCAGAATAAGGAGACATCTCTTGTGAGAGCTTAGATTTTTGCATCTCTCCTACATTTGTGGAGAAAAATGCACTTGTTGGAAATTGTATGAGAAATCCTAGAATAGGCCTTAAAAGTATATATTAAAAAATATAAAGGAAATAACAATCTCTTCTTCCTTGTGATTCCAGGTACCAGTGGTGTAGTCTCTGACACAACTATTGCACCTGGGACTTCCATTACAGGTAAACAAATATTTTCAAAATAGTAACAATTATTTAACCTCAAGGAGAAATATGCATCCCCAAATGTGCTTTCTGCCTTCTTCATTTCCTCCCCCAGAGGCCAAAGCTTACTTAGAAACCATCATTGCTACTGTGATGAAATCAGTGAGAACTAGAGGTCCCAGATGTTAGCACTATCATCAAAAACATTCAGGAATTTGCTTCTGGATGTAAAAGCTTGTTTTACAGGAAGGGCAGGTGCCCCAGCCCATACTCAGGCCAACCATGCTGCTGACACACACACCACTAAGACAGTTTCTGTACTAGTCATTTTCAGTGCCTGGCCTTATGGTATAGGTTTCTGAAGAGGGTAGCAGAAGTGATTTGCTGGACAGTTAACCCATTGGAAATTATAGGTATTATTTTGCAGTATTAGCAAGAGTGAATGCTAGTCTAGAAGGTCCAGACTCAGATAAACAGGAGACTTAAAGTGAAATAAAAAATTGATTGCCTCCCATTTGACTTCTTAAACTATAAATATGTTGCTTAAGGGTCGGTTCACTGATTAAAGGTCAAAACATGCTTGAATCATTTTCTTTCAATCATCAGAAACCACCTCTGGAGCATCAGACAAACAAGTCACTGGAAGTCAAAGAGGTAAATTTGTTAAACAAATTCTTCTGTCTCCCATTTGAGGATTGTATCTTATATATGCTAAGCAAGCCTACTCTAAGATGGTGTTCCTGAGAAAATTATTTTTTTATTTTGTTCACTGATGCCTAGTACTAAACAGGACTCAGTAAATATTTACTGGAAAAATTGAATAATTGATATGCAGGCAAAATACATGATTGAATCCAGGAGCAGAAAGATCAGTGAAAGGACATGCCCTTAGAACCGCCACATAGACAAAACTGTTCTAAGAGAACACTGGTGTCTCCCAGAGCTGTCCAGGGCAGGACTGCGGGATGATGCAGCCCAGGAAACATTTATTAAAAGGTTACCTGAATGCAGATGATTCTTATGTTGATTTTATGGCCTTTTTGTTTCAGGTACTACTGGTGTGACCCTAAGCACATCTGTTGCACCTGGAAGTTCTAGTACAGGTAGGTTAACAAGGCAAGAAGAAATTTCCCTTTTTGGAAATAAGGTCACAGAAATATCTTTTGCATTGCTTTTTTATGTAAGAGCATAACAATACAGTTTCCTATCTCCCTAAATTCTTATCGTTTCCCATTTCTTCTGTCTTCCAGAAGCCACAGCTTCCACAGGAGTCAGTAGAACCACTTTATTAGGATGGAAAACAGGTGAGAATTAATGATGTGTGTGTGTGTGTGTGTGTGTGTGTGATTTTTCAGTGATAAAATAGAATTATGCTTTACTTCTTGGTGAAATAATTTCATGGGGAAGAGTTATTTTTAGGAACTCTCATCTAACATCAGCGATGCTTTCTTTTGTCACTTGATTTTGAGTCAATTTGGGCAGATTTTTTGAAGTATTTGCAGAAATGGCCCAGCCTGACATAAGTAGATCTCTGAAAATGTGAGTGGAAATAATTATGTGGAAATTTTTCTTTTTCCATTTGTACTCTCAGGTGTCACCACAGTATCACCTGAAGGAAATACAGGCTCAAAGAGTACTATTTCAGGTAAATAGAAACCCAAGTTGAACACAAAAAATTTACCTCATGATGGGAGATTCTTCACTAAGCACATAGTGACTAAAATATGTGGAGGTTATAACTCAAGTCTACCTTTATATTGAAAAGTTTTCCCACATTCATCTTTTTAGGAGCTACCAAAGAAACAGTAAACCAAGGAACTGGAAGCACACTAGGTAAATATGGCAGGAAAAGGGGCCACTTGTTTTACTGCCATTAAATTCCATAAAAGGTGGGTCCCAGTGTTAAGAAATTAGTATATTTCTTTGACTTGTTAAAAAGCTATGCATGAGCAAACAACTAATTCACTCCCAGTTGAAAAACCTTACCAGATTAACCAGTTTCCTCCCACATTAGTCTCTCCCCAACTTGAGAAAAACTTGCCATTTTCTTTCTTGTTGCAGAACCCACGAAGACAGCTTCTGGCACCACACTGGCACCTGGGAGTTCAAATACAGGTGAGCCAACAAATTAGCAAGAATCTCCCACAGGATGACCTGTGTCTCTCATAGTATAGCTCTCTAAGAAAAGTATATTCTTTCCTCTAAATACTAAAGCCTTGTCACTTTATATTTTTCTACCTTTCTTCTCTCTTATAAGTTACAACATCCTCAGGAGTCAGTCAAACCACAGGAATTGGAAAGAATACAGGTGATTATAAAAGCTTCTTAACCTCTCCACTTTCAACAGTGATGCCCAACAAAATTATGTGCAAGTTGCAACTATTCTACACCATTGTTATTTGACTGTGAGGTGAATTTGATTCTTGTCAGATTTTACAGATGAGAAAACCTATGGCTCAGAGATATTAACTAACTTGCTCATTAATATTTCTTATCTCAACTTTTCTAGAATGCTAAAATTTCTATAACAGCAGTATATTATCCAAATATACCCAAACTCAGTAGGTAATCAATTCCTGCTTTGCTGCTGCTTCTACTGAAAGTAGTTTTGGTAGCCAAGGAATTGGTATACAGCCAGAAGAGGAAAGAAAGATTACTTTATTTCCCTAACACAGAGACCACCCCTACTGCATCTTCCACCAACCAAGTTCATTTTTATAATGAAGCTTTAGGCAAAAACTCAACTTTGGAACAACCATTCCCTGAGAATGGTCTTTCCCTATAATAAAAGCTTCCATAATTTTTCCCTCCTATTCTAGCATACATACTTCTGATAGGAATGAAATTGACATAATGATACCCTTCCATTTTACATTTAGGTACTACTGGAGTGGTCCCTGGCAGCAACACCTCACCTGGAAATTCCAACACAGGTTAGTCAGGAATGTTATTGAGGAACAGGTGCCATATTTATTTTTGGAGGCTGGCTCTGGAGCAAGTATTGCACTATAGCTTTTTATCACCTTCCATTAGCCCTCCCTACTTTCTTCCTGTTGACTCTCACAAAGGTACAACTCCTGTAGAAGGAAGCATAACCAATGAAAATAGAATTGGCAACTCTTGAGATCCCACTGATTTATATTTGGCCTTAGCCTTTTCAAGGATACATTTGTTAGATGAAGCTTGTGAAAATTATATCATTTCTTTTGGGGGCAGATCATAAACTATAATTTTGAAGAGGTTCAGAGTCCAGAAAGATTTTCCCTTTTGACATTCAAGCTATTACCCAAGTCCCAAATGGCGGCAATCCATATCCATCGAGTTCTATTAGAGGAGCAGAGGTGATGGGAATAACTCTTGGTGTTATAAGTTTATTCATTGAATATTGCTGAATGCATTGACACAAATATTTTTGTCATTAGGAGCTACCACTGGCATCTCTGAGACCCCAAGCTCTGAAAGTGAAACAGGTAAATGTAGGGAAGACCGTGAGACCTCTAACATTTAACCCCAGGGAAGTAAAACTTTAAGACTAGACCACGTTTTAATGTGTTCATTGTAACTTTGAATTTAAAAATGCAGAACGTACTTCGCATCACAGGTGAGCCCAAAAAAGGCCTTCTATTGCTTTTGAGTCAGTCATTGTTGGTCACATTCTTGGAATGGTAAGTGTAAATCAAATTGATTTTCCTTCTCTCCCTTTCTTCTACTTTAGGTACCACTGAAGTGGTCTCTGGCACAACAATTCCATCTGAAAGTTCCAACACAGGTAAATCAATAACCTAACAAGGAATATAAGGAGCTTCAATAACAAGATACCCCTCCCCTAAAACATCCACATTCCTAGTTGGAGACACCAAATTCTGAGTTCTGTGATTTTCCTTTCAATTCTTAGAGGCCACAACTTTAGGACATGACAAAACCACAGAAGCTAAAGTTAGCATAGGTAAGCACTAACCATCAAATATTTTCTTCATCTTGAATTATGTTGGCTATAATGAATACAGCAGATATTATATTCAAGATGTCTTTTAGTACAAATTATCAGAATGTTAAGACATTACCCCAGGTGAATTGCCCTTTCTGTTTGAATTAAAGTGGCATAATTGAGACCACATGTGATATACCACTTAAGGCAAGAAAGTTTGTTTTAGTTCACTTGAAAAACTCACAAATTTATTCTGAAACAAATACTAATTTTAGGTAAAAGGGAATTAACAAGGTGATCTTCTCCTTTTGTGATTTCAGTTACCACCACCGGGATAACTACTGGTACAACCGTTGCTCCCAGGAGTTCCAACACACGTGAGTCATGAAAGAATTGGGAGAAGTTTGTCTCTGTGAACTTCAGAGGACTGAATAGCTCATCAAAGACATATTACATAAAGTAACAGTTACAGATTTCTCAAAATGTCCGCATTCTATACCACTTTCTCCTATTTCTTCTCAGGGGCTACCACTTCTACAGAAGTCATCCCTACCACTGGAGTAAAATTGGAAACTGGTAAGTAGTTTGTTCTTTCAGCCTTTTGGGTTCTAAGATTGTGGTAGATGATGGATGAGTGAGAGGGGCTGGAGAAGGGTTTTGTATTTCACTTGAAGATGATCTGTCAGGTGAATCAGGCTTGGTTCTTTTGCTCTCTACACTGATTTTCACCAGCCTTTTAAATGTGATTATATGAAGCTAAATACAACGTGTTACTCTTAATCCATCTTGCTTTTGTAGGTACAACTTCAGGTTCAACTACAGTTTCTAGGCGCCCAGAAAATTCCAGTCCTGGTTAGTAGTCACCCATTTAGCCTTCTCTTAAGTATAAAAGCCATTCCTATGGATTTGTCCTCAATACTAAGGTCCTAACAAATTTAATTAAAAAATTTTTACCTCCCCCCCCCCCAATCCCAGGAGTTTCTACAGAAGAACCAGGGAAGCAAGTCACAGGAGGTAACACAGGTGAGCAGAGATAAAGCACTTATTTCCAAAGTATTAAACTATAGCAAATGGCTGAGAATTTTGCCATCTATTGGTTTGAGGGGAAAAAAAAGCATGGTGTTTGTTTCTCTTGCATTAAGAGACTGCTTATAAGAAACAATTTGAATTAGTCTAAATCCACGCTATTCTCAAGGCAAAACAATCACTACTGGGACTACTGTGATCTATTGATCTCTTTCTTTCCTTCCATTTTACTTTCTCAATCTCATGTCCTATCTGATAGGACATAACTTTTCATTGAGTCAATTAAGGTCAGTCATAATAATGCTGTGGAATTTCCTGAACTAAAGATTACATTAACCACATCTTTGTTAGTACATAGCTCCCCAGAAATAAATACTCAATGGGGACAGGAATCAAATGATATTTGAAACCATGGGTGCTGATGACTTTGTTTTAAATAATCACATAGAATGAGAAAACAGTTCCTTGGGTTCACTAGTACCTAATGCATGGCCAAGGCAAAGGTGCCGGGGGCGTGGAGCGCATGTTTCTGCTTGACAGTTGCCAATGTGCTTTTGCCATTACCTAACAGTGTTGGAGTGCTGGCATGTACACACTGTACTAGGAGACCATGCTGCCTCTAATTTGGAGCTTCAGAATCTCAGATTAAACAAGATCAATAAAAATTTTCTGAGGACCCATTTTTAAATAAGATTCATTTTTTAGAGTACTTAGTCTCATGGCAGTAAAATTGAAAGAAGGGAGAAACCATCTTCAAAGTATTAAAATATCAAGATTCTTAGTCCTTCCCAGTATTTAGTTTTCATGTGTCACCAATATGATTCCAAGGTTTAGAAGTGAATCAGGCCAACAAGGGGAATTGAAAAAGGTGAGGCTGGGGTGAGGGGGTATGATTCCCATCTCCAGGGCAAGAACTCAAAGAGAAGCATCCCAGAGAACTAAAGTTCACTACAAAAAGAAAATATAACCAAACAGGGAAAACACATAATTTCACTGCTTGGTACACAGAATCCTGGAGAAGGGATACTTGGTTTCACAAAAACACATGGATCTGTCCTAAACTACAGGTGGGGAAAAAAAAGACATTCCTCACATTGCCCCCTCCTCTTCCAGGTCTGGAGCCTGCTGCTAGGAAGAAACGTGCCTAAAGTTTAATCAAGCTGAGAGGAACATGAGGTCATCTTGGTCTACCAAGATGCCTTTTTTTTTTTTTTTTTTTCCATTTTCTCTCACTCTTTTATACCTTCTTTCTCCCTCATCCCAAACTACTATAAGAGAACCAGGAAACCAAGTCACATGAAGTAAAAGAGTTAAGTGAGAGAAAAGCTCTTGCCACTTAGAGAAGAGGGACCTACAAGTAAAAAACTTATTGGGATCAAAGTAACATTCGATCCACCTCTGTGAGCAACTAAGAGGGAGACCTCTTAACGTTTCTGTGGCCCAGGCTTGAACTCGCATGAGATGCATTACTGCACTCTGTCAGCTTGGAGACTCTTCCTGCATGTGGAGGTGTCTTAAAAGACTTGGTCTTTGGATATCAGAAAACCTGCATGTTATTTCCTTGCTCATTTTAGGTACCCCCAAGGAATCATCTGAAACAACTACTGCTGGAATTACTACCACAGGTAAGTAAAATGCACCCACATGGACTTTTCTTGGAGGCGTCTTGATGACAGGATAGATTATCTGAAGTGAACCTATTTCTTCAATCCTCGGCACTCACTCTTGTTCCTCTATTAGCAGCCACTGCTTCCACGGGAGTCGAGGAAACTTCAAGCACTGCAGTGCAAACAGGTGAATGTTAGCTATACAACCTCTTCCTTAACTGGGATGGCTTTGATGACACTTTAGGAGGTGAATGTGGGGATAGAGGAGCCAGAAAGATGAAGTTAAACTTCCTATTAGAACATAACATTGAAGTCCAGCTAGGGTGGCCTTTTTTCTCAGGCTCCTGTCCTAAAGACATTCATGAAGCTCGAGATTTCTGAGAAAGGGATGACGAAGGGTGTTAGTTCTGAAACTTTCTATTTATTTCCTCTGGCAGGTTCCACTTCAGTTACAGCTGGAGTCACAACAGGCCCACAAGTATCTCAGCCAGGTAAAAAGGACTGACCCGAATGAACTAGAAAGAATTATCTATTCCATATGAAGCACTGTGCCTTGTGTTATGAATTTGTGCCATTGTTTGGGCATGCACACACACAGAGATTTGATATGTATGCTTATTATTCTAATTTTATCTCCCTTCAGAAACCACTGTAGTAGCAACAGAGAATCAAGAAGTTGAAAATAAAACAGGTCAGAATGGGAGAAGACCTAATTACTGTGCTACTAATCCAGCTAATATTTATTTAGTACCTCCTATGTGCTAGACTCTGTAGCAGACTTAAGAGCAAAACCATCAGGAAGATTATAGTACTTGCCATTTTATGATCTTTTGTGTGTCAAGGAAGAGGGAGATTATAGTGATAAAGTCTATGCCCATAATATTCTATTTAATGGTAACCTAAAATACGTATAAAACGTGGTTCCAGAAAAGCAGGGTGAGAGTAGAGTGTTCATGTCTGCTTATTATAGTTGTGAATGAAGGCTTCAGAAAGGAGATGATTGTTTACTGAGTGGTCAGGGAGAGAATTCCTGTCAATTGCCTATGAAAACAGACATAACACCACACAGGTGAGTTCAGAAATCAAGGAGTTATTGGCAATGATGGAAGGAGGCCTAAGGAAGAAATGAGATTGAAAATAAAATCTTTCTACTTTCTAATCTTAAATAAGATTCTATCCTTTTAAGTAATGAGATCCTTTTCCAAATTTTATCAAGAGAATGATATGATCAGATAGTTTTAGAGAAATTACTCTAAGAGCAATGTGGAGATTAGAAGATTGTTTTGTTTTTTTGGTACCAAGGATTGAACCCAGGGGCCCTTAACCACTGAGCCCCACTCCCATCCCTTTTTATAGTTTATTTAGAGACATGGTCTCACTGAGTTGCTTAGAGCATCACTAAATTTCTGAGGATGCCTTTGAACTCGCCATCCTTCTGCCTCAGCCTCCCAAGCTGCTGGGATTACAGGCCTGTGCCACCATGCCCAGTTTAGAAGATTGTTGTTTTCTTCTGTACTTATGCCTAATTGTTGATCTCTCTCCTATTACTGGTTTCTATTATTCTGCTAAGCATTTATGATTAGGAGTTACCGTAGTCTACCTTGTCAAGGAGCTAGAGACATTTACTACCTGAAACTTCCACGTCTTTTACTCATATCTACATTTTTGGTAGCTATTAGTTGTTGGAATTGCTTGACCTAAAAATGTAGCATTTTTAAGTTCTTCTAAAGTATTCTGTTGTTTCTATCCAGCCTCATTTTTATTGTACCTACCAATTATGTTTTGGTGATTTTGAAATATAATTTAAGATTTATGAGTGGATTGTTGGGTTAATATAGATAAGTGATATGTGAAGGGTCCAGAGGATAAAGAAATATGACCAGTTTAAAGCATTTGGTGGAGGAAAAGAAAGAAAGCATTTGGTAGGGAGAGAGGATCCAGAAGAGAAAAGTTTCTAGAGAATTAAAATTAGGTAGTAATTAGATTTTTCTGTACATGAATTTTTCTTATTTTATTGTCTTATTCATTGGAACTGTTTTCCAAGAAAATTTTGAAGCAAATTTTATCTTCATGTTTTCTCCTTTCTGTTCTCATATTTCTGTCCCATTAAAATTTGGAGTGTAAAGGAAACACTTTGTAATGGTGGGCTCTCAAATACCATGAGGAGCAGAAAGTAATGATAGTCTTACAGCTGTATTCCCATCTATTCTGACTACCTAGCCATTTACCCCCAGCAATAGAATAATGAATTAAGTAACTATCCCCAACACTATTCCTGAATTTCAGGTACTAATGAGTTTTCTATGTTTGCATAGGATGCCCAGGAACACTTCCACCAGCTCCAGGTAAGAACAACTCCATTGCAGAATCATTCTGCAGTAATGGCTCTTGTGAATCACGTTTCAAAGCTATTGCCAACAAAAGTCCCTAGCCATGGAAATGTTATTAGCAAACTTGAAGTGGATGAATGTAGCTTCCAATCACCAAATAAACCACGAATAATGGTTTTTATCCTCACTACTAGTGCAGCCAAACAAAACAAATATGACATCATTACCTGAAATAACTAGTAGGCAAACTTTTTATGTATTTTGATTGAAATATATTTTGAACTTAGTGGGCATTTAAAATGCCCACTATCAAGTGGTTAACTTTCTTAGGGTTGATCTTAAGAAATGATTCAATAATTTTAAAGGACTTCATTGAGTTCTCACTATTCTTTTTAGTTTAATTTTTTTTTAATGTGGTTCTGAGGATTAACCCCATGCATCATGTGTGCTAGGCAAGCACTCTACTACTGAGTTACGTAACCCCAGCCCAAGTTCCCACTATTCTTGAGATAATAAAGTATGCTTTGTGGCAAGTAGGAAAAATTCCAAAAAACAAACAAAAGAATCATTCTTTACCATAAGGTAAAATTAGAAGAAGAAAGCTCTTCAAAGAAACATGGAGAATTTTCACAAGGCAATTGTTTTAACTGTGGTATAGAAAACTGATTGGATCAGGAGGATATTCAAAATAGTAAGGTTTTGGGGTAAAGTCTTGGGGTAGATTGGCAGCCAGTATGACAAGGTAGGGTATGAGATACAGGACTTGCAGTAGCTTGGAAGACAGACAGAAAGGAAGGAATCAAAATTGCTCATAAGTTTTAAGCTTGCATGATTGAAAGAATAGTTTGGTCCTTAATAGGAAGAAGACAGTCCAGAAAGTTGATTTTTAGGAACAAGATGATATAATCTGTGTGCACATTGAGTTTGAGGTTCCTGTAGGTCCATTGGGATGCTGTTAGGTGGAATGAGAACTGGAGTCACAGTCAGGAGAGGCCTGAACTGCAGATGGATAATGGAGGATCGGGCATCCCCTTGATGTTATAGTGGACCTGGTGGAGACAAAGTTCCAGGGGACAGAATAGAGACAAAATAAGAATAAGAACTTCTTCTAGTAAAGACAGGAATTTACAAGTGTTAAATTTGAGGATAGGGTCTTTGTGTGTGACCTTATGAGGTCTTGCTGACTTATAGGATTGTGGAAGCAAGTGTCAGATTATAAAACAGGAAACCAGATGGTAGCCATGAGATTTATTGACTACTGCCAGAAAAATAAAAAATTGAGAATTTTTTTTTACTGAGGATTATAAAAATAGGATATATATGCTTTTTAAGGAATGTTTGCTTAAAGTAGGTAGATATGATTTATCTACCTCAAGGCACTACATAATCCTGTGACTCTAAAATCCTAGTGCCAGTTACAGTATTGGCCACCTGCTGGTTATCTATAAATAACAGATGGTTGTATTTTGCCAAATTTAATTAGCATTTATCATTTTGTGTTAACAGTGTGTCATGGTCCACTGGGAGAAGAGAAATCTGTAAGTGCACAGTTTTGCTCTACTTTTATCCAAATTGGCTTTCATTCCTGCATCTGAATACACTTCTAAACTTGGTTTATACCTGCAGCCTGGAGACACATGGACTTCTAATTGCCACAAATGTACCTGTACTGATGCAAAGACTGTAGACTGTAAACCTCAGGAGTGCCCTTCTCCACCTGTATGCAGAACCGGAGAGAAGCTTGTAACGTTTAATGATACCTGCTGTGAAATTGGACACTGTGGTGTGTATTCATAATGCATTTAATGAATTGAATTTGTGTGATAGGTAAAACTTAGGGAAACCAAAAATTAACAGTTGTCCATTCATCTACTGGTTATATGCATATTTTGGTATTATGAGGAGAAACATAATTGGTTGATAAAGAATCTATTATTTGTTATGGAATGAAATAACTTGTGTCTTTTTCAGAACCCCAAACATGTTTATTTAACAATACGGATTATGAGGTAAGGCCTTTTCTTCTCTAAAATAACTATAACTAAATGCAATGCTAAACTACACCAATGATCTTTCAGTTTATAATATGAAAAAATGGTAATTATGGAGTGGAATGAGTTCTTTTGTCCCTGTATTAATTTTCAGAAGAACATCAAATGTAACACTCCCCATGATTCTTATCAAAGGGGGAAAATATACTTCATCATTAAGTACTCAGCAGTAGAGCTTCTGAACAAAATTTCCCATGGGTCTTGCCAGATGGAGAAGACACACTTTGTAACATTCAAATCAACGAGCAGAGTTAAACTGTAATTATAACCAGAAAGATCAGATGGCCAAACTGTCAGAGATCAAACAAGAAAACCCAGAGGACTAGAACCCCACGATGTGGACTTAGTGACACACTATATTCAGGGCTGGTTGGTTTTGACAACTAATTTGATACTTTAGACAGTATTTAACTTTTGAAAATTAGTGTCAAAAAGACATCAATTTGAGAATCATCCAATTTTTATAATTATATACTTGACCTGGTGGTATCAAATATTTTAAAAATCTAAAATTAAAGGTTCAATTCCCAGGATCACTCCCCTCTGCCACAAGTAAGTTCCTAAATAAAAAAGTAGGAAATACATAAAACAGCGTGTGAGAGTCTTACTTTCACAACCTACTTACCATATTCAAACTTTTAGTTTTCAGCATTGATCTGACTTTAGAACCCATAATGGTTTTTAAACAAAAGATGATGACACTTAAGAAACATCTCTAGTCATGTATATGCATAACAGTCAAAATAATAAAATTTCAGTTTATCAAAATTCTTCTTATGGTCTGAAGCCCTAAAATAAAATTTCTCATGCTGTAGTTAGAATGTTGAACATAAACTCTTTAGAAAAATCTAGTGGGTTTTAAACATAGGAATATAGTCAAGATAGAAGAGATCTTAGGAGGTTTGTCATCTGTTCTAAATTGATTTTGTGACATTTTCCCCTTACTTAGATATCTTATTTACTTCCCCTCAAACTTAGAGTATAACAATTGTGGTGAACTGCTTGCTCACTGTACAATAAGCTTTCTTGAAAAATTCTTGAAAATTCAGTGAATTTTCTCTTAAAAATTGAGACACTTTATGCTCTCAATGAAGAATTTTGATTTATTCACAAAAGTAGAAGACATTCAAACCACTCTTTATTCACTATTAACCTAATGGCTAAAAGTGCCTCTAGACAGTCACTAAATAGTGAATTTTTTGTTTTTGTTCTTATTGGCTTAGCTGTCAACTCCAGAAAGAACTTGAAGCAAATAATAATTCTCCCCTTCCTTTCCTTCCAGATCGGTACCTCATTTGATGATCCCAGCAACCCCTGTGTCTCCTACTCCTGCAACAGTACTGGCTTTGTTGCGGTGGTCCAAGACTGCCCCAAGCAGAGCTGGTGTGCAGAAGTAAGTCTTGTTCTTAATTAGTGGGCAGCACGATGACTTCTTTATCATAAATTTGGGAAAAAAAATTTGCATCTGGACAACAGACATGTATCTCTTATCAATTGCATAGCTCTTTTTAAAAAAGATTTTCTAAAATATGGACACAATATCTTTATTTATTTTTATGTGGTGCTGAGGATTGAACCCAGCACCTTGCATGTGCTAGGAGAGCCCTCTACCGCTGAGCCACAACCCCAATTGCATAGATCTTTAAACAAATTTACTGAATCAAGAGTCAGATGATTACAGATATAAAAAGTCCTTTAAAAAGGTGGATGTATCAAGGACGGTCCTTATTTTTTACAGGCACTATAAAACTTAATTTAGTGCTATCTTAGAAAAAGTAGATCATAAACTGGGTATGGTGGTGCATGCCTGTAATCCCAGTGACTTGGAGGCTGAGACAGGAGGATAGTGATTTGGATGTCAGTCTCAGCAAGACCCTATCTCAAAAAGTAAAAAATAGGACCGAGGATGAAGCACAGTGGTAGAGTGCCCCTGGGTTCAATTCCCAGGATCACTTCCCTCTTCCATAACAGAAAATATGTCAGTTATTAAATAGAAATATTTTCCATAATTATATATGTGTATTATTTATACCTTTGTTCCATAATATCTTCATTTATATGATCTAAAAATGAAGGTATTCTATGAATGGATTCTTAATCATTTTTCTTTCTGGAGTTACAAAATTTTAAACTTATTAAAAACTACAATACTGGATTTCAACTGAGAGTTTATTTGGAGACATTGGTAGGATAGTAATTACAACAAAGATCAGGTATAGATCCTGCCTGAGAAGCTTAATGTCTGAGGTTGAAGTATTTTTCATGTAAAATAAGAATTTTTTACATGCTGTTATCTTTAAAAATAATTTAGTTAAAGTTTGAATTCTGTCTAAATACTGCCTGATTTTTATTCCCAAGCTCACCTCCCTCCTTCCTTGCCCCTGCTCCAGACCTGCCATCAGCATGTTCATCTTTTCTGTTCCCCCTTAATTATAAATTATATATTATTTAGAGAAAAAAGTTTTCCAATCTGTTTTCTTTTCTCTCACCCCTATAGGAAGACAGAATCTATGACTCAAGAAAATGTTGCTATACATGTAAGTTAATGTCAACACAAAGTATAAGCTGTTGATAGGATTTTAAAAATACAATGAAAGATCATTAATAGAAAGTTACCTGTATTTTAATAACATATAATCCAACCTAAACTATCCATCAATATTTATACTTAATGTATTGTGTTTACTCATTCTTCTTGGCTGTGACATTCTTCCCTGTGAACACCAGTTATGTTTACAGTGAAAGAAATTTTAAATAGAAGATTAGCTCTTAACATCAGCAAGCTGTGTTGTAAATTGCTGAATTAGAGTACACCGATGGATTATTTTTGACAACTATTGTTTCACTGCTAATAATCCATTTCCCTATTTTCCCCCACTGATCCCTTTCTCTTTCATCTGTGATAAGAGCAATTATGAGGTAATATTTATCTTAGTACTAACCAGTTGCCTTTTACTGAGGACTGAGCTAGTTAATTCCATTAGTAATAGTTATTTTTGAGGCCATTACCTCTATGGTTAAGAAAGTGGAGGCTAAGCAATTGTTAAAATATTAAATGTCACACCTGCCTGTTATCTTCTTTGTTTTAGGTAAGAATAATTGCAGAACTTCTCCTGTGAACGTGACTGTTAAGTACAATGGTTGCAAGAAAAGAATCCAGATGGCAAAATGTATGGGTGAATGCAAAAGGACTCTCAAGTGAGTTTTCCTTTGTGTACTGTGCATTGACTGTGGAGGAAATCAAGATTTTAAAACATTAACGTGGAGATTTTTTTTCCCACACGAGAGCAAGGTTGTTTGTTTGAATCCTGATCATCAAATATTTTTAAATAGTAATAAGTAATTCTCAAGTTTTCTAAACAGGCTCAACACATTTGTGCAAATACATTTATCTTCCTGCTGTGATTACAGTCAGTACCTTAAGCAATAAAGTGCATTCCTTTATGTGAAGTTTTATATATAGATTAATGTGGTCCTAAATAGGTTATTTAAAATCTGTTTGCTTTTTATACCTTAATATTATGATTACAAATCTTCTCTTTGAGTTCTTTTCTTTTGTTCTTAAGTACCAATTATCAGAAGTTACAGCAATAAGGAATGCAAGGTCTAGGAGAAGAGTACTTTGTTTAAGTGACTTAATAAGCCTTCCAACCAATTAATTACAATTTAAGCATTGATGTTGAATTTCTGTCATGACATTTCAAATGTATTTATTATTGAATTTTCTTTTCTTTTAGGTACAATTATGATCTCTTTCAGTTGGAAAATTCATGCCTCTGCTGCCGAGAAGACAACTATGAGTTCAGAGACGTTGCTCTTGACTGTCCTGATGGAAGCACACTATCTTACAGATACAGGCACACCACAACCTGCTCTTGTTTAGATATGTGTGAACAGACTAAGACTGCTTCAGCTCACTCAATGACCAGATAATTATGACAGTTGTAAGAGGCTATTTATTTTCTAAGAACTCTCTTGTATCTTACTCAAAGTAAATACAATGAGGAATTATCTTTTTCTTATTGACTGGGTCTAAAGAATAAATATAACTTTGCAAGCAATTAGTGAGCATGTGTATTTGTTTTGTGGCAATAAGAATTCTGTGAGTCAAGTGGAAACCGAGTCTTATCATGATTCTTCTATTCTTATCTCTTTAGGCCATTCTCCTTGATTGCCTCCTCTATTTACTGAAAATGTGGTTTTTGGTGTCTTTTCCCACTTCTCCTTCTCCCCTGGCTCCCTCCCCTAGGATACCATACCTCTTTAAAGTTCTCTCTGTATGGTTTGAAATTTCTATACTTCCTTTTTTGAAAGGTTTCTCTAGCTTTTCTTACAACATTTTAAATTAGCAATCCCCTTGTGTGGATAGCTTTGCTTCTCCAATTGTATTCCATTCCTCTTCTCATTTTACTCAGGCTCTGACAGATTGCATCAAGAAAAATACAGGTGTTTAGACACTGAGGATTTCTAGTCTATATCACCAACAGTACACACATCATACCACTTTGAATTTAACATCTCCTGCTGGAAACCAAAACTAAACAACTATTTTCTGTGACCCTCTTCTCTATATTTGTATACCAGTGACATGATAAAACAAGTTGAGGCTGACTAACATGATGGTCATCTTCAGTATAGTCTACTCCTTTAATGCCTCACACACACACATCCTTCTTTCTGCACATATATATATCCAAGTGTACCTTGTATAACAGTTTTTACATATATTAAAAATGTGCAACTCACATTTATCCCCTTCCCAACATATAGACAAATCCAATTTATAATTTTAAATCTACTTTCTACATCATTTGGACCAATGGTAAATCTATCCATCAAATGTTGGGGATAATATTGGTTGTTAGAGTATCCACCACAGGCAAATAATAAATCCATACAAGTGGCTATTCCAGATCTCACATCTTTGTCTCAAGTATTAGATTTTCCCCCTTTCAGTACATACCAGAGTTAATCAGCTGGCAGAATTATGAGGGTTTTCAGCCCTCTAAAATAAAAATTGATGAGGTGTAGGAGTTTTTCAATAAATTTTACCTCAGGAAATGGTAGAACATAGGGCCATCAACATGCCTACATTTCAATCCTTACTGTGGTAGTTATTTTCTCTTGATAGTCAGAATTGATCATCACAGACACTATCATGACTGCCTCTCCTGCTTAGGAAGTTTGAGAAACTACAAGTGGCTAGCTGGGAGTTAGAACATGGCAGATGGTGTCATATTAATTTCTTGTCACACCAATGTTACCTTCTTCCTTCAGCAGACCAAACTCACTAGGTAGTATCCCTCAGCTAGTATCAGAGTAGAATGGAGAAACATATTTGACCCACAGCATCTTCTCCAAGCAAAAGGCATAATTTCAGAGAAAGGTGGCCACCACATAGGGGCAGCACATTGTAGGCAATAAGAAACCATCTCATGGATCCAATTTTTGTCTTTGAGACCTGAATGGGCCCCATGCTAGATGCATGCCTTATGATTAATGGATTGGTCCTCCAAATGTTTAACTTCATAAGTATGTAGATAATCTAGTGCTCAGTCTAGGAAGGTGTACTTTGGTTCATGGTGCTCTGTCATTGCAATATTACCAGAAAGCTAGTGTTTGGGGAAGTAGAATAGCTGCTCCAAAGAGTGGCATGGTTCTGCTCCAAAACCTATAAAGCCTTTATTGCTGTGATTATATTAAAACTTGTCATTATCTCCATTATTATTTTTCTCCTGCAGATTCTTCCAGAACTATTAGATCACCATATATTATGAATTGAAAGTTAAATCAGATTTTAATGAAAGCTTGATCATTTGAACAGGTTTTGTTTTGGTCAAAGTCTTTCCAAAGTTACCAGTTCTTGGGCCATCCAGTGAATAGACCTAAATAAGAAATACATATAGATTTCTTGATATTTCCAAAATCCAATTCAGTGTAGATGAACACAGTACAATAGCCTGCCCTTCACCTGGGAGGTGATAGTTTAAATCATAATAGTACAGAGATAGTGACTATTTACAGAAAACCTGAAATAATAAAAATTTGTCTCCCAGACATATGACTGGTTAGGTGATCCAGAAAAGGTATGGCTATGCCTAGCAGCTTCTTTTTCTTCTACTATTCTAAACACACATTTCTCATCTTCCATCTTGATGGCCTTTCATGGTTCCCTCTATCCCCTACCATCTCATTATTATTCAAGTTAGCTGGAAAGAAGAATGGAAGAAGGGGAGTGCATGCTCCTTCCTTTTGAGGGAAAATCCCCAAATTATACACACACTTCCATTAACATTTCACTGGCCACAATAGAGCCATAGCTGTCCATAGAACACCTAAGATTATAAAATGTAAGTCTTTGGATGGGTTATAGAGTAGTCATGGGAATTCTTTGTAAAACTATAGATTTATAGACTTCATGCTTAAAGTCCAGTTCAGTAGATCAGAAATCCAGTAGCCAAACAAACATTTGCAAACCAAGTTCTAGGGGCCATATTGTTTCATTTAGTAAAAGAAACATCCAGAAAAGCACCTGCAATTTAAGTCATCACCAAATTAGATGATTTGGAGGGATACTGTATGCACTATATAGATATCCCTCAAGAAATAACTTATTTCTCATCTGTTGAGAGTTCTGCAAGAATAGTACTTTTAGCTATAAGTTTTCTTAGGGAATTGCCTCAGCTAAAGAGGACCACATCCTCAGATGTTAGGTCCTCCTTCTTGAGGAAAAGAGGAACATTTAGTGATTGGTGTGGGTCAGTAGATAGATTCCAATTGGGGTGAGAGGGATGAGCCTAAGAACTCCCTACAAGTTTGGCAGAGACTTCCATAGAAGATACAAAATTCCTTGCCTTACCCTACTCAGTCTTGCTTCCTTCCATCAGTTTGGATTCCAAGAGCATTCCATAACAAACTTGCTACCTGTAAATCTCCATCTAAGAGTATGCTCCAAGGAAACCTAATCTTCATTGTTGGAGATTTAGCAGCATTATCTAGAACCAATCAACTGTCTATAGCAATTGAGTCTGAGAATTGAATGGGACGGATATAGAAATTAGGCTACTTATGTCTTTCAAGTCTTTAATGGTGGCTTTGAAATGAGCTACATGGATGAACCCTCCCCTACTATCATCTCTCATTCTCATTCCTTTACTTCTTATATGTCATAAAGATAGTTTCCTATTTGTCAAGGATACCATTTTAGTAGTTTCATACAAGTGATCCTGCCATAAAATTAATGAAGGGAAGGAAAATTAATACTCAAAATTGAGTATATGTTAGAATAACTTTAAATCTCAGTATAACTGACCATTCCAATATTTTTTCTCTCCACATATAATCCATCCCCTCCCATATATTAATAATTTCTTCTCATTATTTTCATCTGAATACTTGGTAACCCTACATATGATGTTAATTACAGCTATGTCTTCATATTCTAACATGTAAGTTTTCTGAAGGCAATAAGTTTGTATCTCTATTCAAGAGATCTATCCCTAATACTATTAGAGGACCTAGCATATAGTAGGTAATCCATAAACATTTGTTGAGTATTAAATGATGAAATCTAACAAAGACAGCACATTACTCATTTCTTATCATTTTTTATCTTATTCTTTGAACACTTATTTTTACAATAAAATATATACTCTCCAGATCCTTATCAGAGGTAAGAATGAACTATACCTAATGACAAAAGTTCTATTCTTCAAAGATTATTCATGGAAATTGGTATGCATTCAGTCTTAAATACAAAGTTATATCCTTGAGTAAACAAAAGAAAATACCAAAGATGGGGCTGAAGATCCTCCAGCAATGGTTCTTTACTAACACCAATTTCAACAGGCATTCACCTACAAACAATCTTCACAAAGCTAAGGAAACCAGATGAGAGACCATAGTACCTGGTTTTATAATAATAATATTAATTTAAAAAGACAAATTAAAGAAGTTAAGAAGAAAAACCTTGCCTGCATCACCCATTCCCCTACTCCAAGCAGCCTAGAGAGATACAGCCCACTTGAGAGATGAAGAAGGAATTGAATCAAGGCCTTAGACTTGAAACCCAGTACCACACCTGCCATGGTGAAACCCAGGGACCTGGAAGAAACCCACAATCCATGAAGGTGGGCCAGAACCCATGGGTGAGACACAGGAACAGTGGTATCCAGGTAGCCAAGGGACTACTCCACCACCCCTCTTCTCACCTCAGGTAGAAGATGGGAATAAGACTACTACCTATTGAATGCAGGGAATGAAAGCTAGAATACACACTTTGTCTTAGAATGGGCTTGGGGCACTCCCTACTCTAAGATTGTGCAGGTCCCTGAAGCTGTCAAAGTCATATGCAACCCAGCCTGCTGTCATCCTTTGTGGTCAAGAAACTATTATCTCCACTACGTATATCCCAACTTTGTGCAGCGCAAGTTATCCCCAGGCCAGTACTCACAGAGGGAGCATCTACACCCACCTGCCCAGGCATCAGGAGATTTGTATGCCAGTAGGATGAACCTGAGTTTCAGTGTGGATCACTGCCAGCTGCACTGTGGGCCTGTATACAACCCTGAGAATTTGCAATTTTTTGCAGCTATGAGACTCGGGTGCACCTCAGCCTTGGTGGCCAAGGTATTGATTTCAGCAATACTACCTGGACCTCAGCATAGTGTGGAGTAAGACAATATTTGTGAATAGTAGGACAGGATATTAAGCAATGCAGACAACAGAAGAACTTAGTTAAAAAAAGATGAAAGAAAAAATTTAAAAATCCATAGGAAATATTTGAGCTGAAATATACACTCAGCAAAATTCAAAATACTATAGACGGTATCAATAGCAAGATATACCAAACCAAAGAAAGAATCAGTGAATTCAAAGATAGACTATTTGAAAATGCCCATTTGGAGGAGAAAACAGAAGAATAAAGGGGATAAAAGATGAAGAATAAAGAATGAATAGAAATTATAAGAATTGGGGATAGTATTACAAATCAAATATTTGGGGCTTTAGGGATTAAGAAAAAAACTAGTAAATGCCAAAGGAGTAGAAAGCTTATTCAAAGACTTGATAACAGAAAACTTACTGAATCCAGAGAGATATACAAATAACCAAATACAGGAAGGTCAAAGGTCACCAGTCAGAATTAACTTAAATCAAGTCTACTGAATATATCTTACAGTCAAGCTCTCAAAGGTGAAAGATAAAGCTTCTCAGGGCTGGAAGAGAAAAGACACCAATAACACATAAGGGTGTTTCAATAACACAAGGGTGTTCCAATTCACCTCACAGCAAACTTCTCAGAAGTCCTACAGGCCAGGTGGTAGTAGCATGAGATTTCCATGGTACTGAAGGAAAAGAAAAAAACTGCAAACCAAGAATACTGTACCCAGCAAAATTATCATTTAGAAATGGAGATATAAACATTCACACATAAATAAAAGCTGATATTCTCTGCTAGACCTATCCTAACAGAATAGCTACAGAGCATTCTTCAAAGTGAAATACAGAGACACGGGAAGACTGATCCAGTAACATTGTACTGGGGTGCAGGTGGGAGGTTAGGCGAAAGAGGGAGAAAAGTCTAGAATTAGAATGACATGTTACCAAGCTATTAAAATAATCTTCAGTTACAGAATAAAAACAGAACATTAATAAGTTAAAAAAGTCACAAGGTATCAAACTCACTGATAAAAAATATTCAAATGATTTAATAAGGCTCTAATATTGTAAGCATGATGCATAACCATTCATATATTTAATATCAAGATTGAAAAAATTAAGAATAAGTGAAATAATATTGAAAGAGTTAATAGAGAGCAATATAAAATGGAATATTAAACAACTCAAAATACAGGGAGCAATGTCGTTTAAGTATAAAGTTTTCTTAGTATATTTTCTTTTGCTCTTTAATTTTGAGTTTTCTCTTTTCATCTTTATAATAAGTTATTATAATATAAAAATAGCTTAGTAAAGTCAAAACATGGTTTGTATAATCCTCATTGTACCACAAAGAAAACATATATCATGGACAAATCAAAAATAATAAGGGATCAAAGTACAACTGAAAATTAAGAGTGGGAGAAAGGAAGGAACTACAATAAAAATACAAGTTACAAAGTGACTATACTAAGACTTTACATGTTTATAGTTACCTTGAATTAAGTGGATTGAATTCTCCAGTTAAAAGCCAAAGAATTATTGAATGGAGGAAAAAAAAGAATGAATGAATGAATGTAAGATCCCACTATATGTTGCTGATAAGAAACTTACTTCATTTCTAAAGATTCAATGAAAGCATGAATACTCACAATTACATCGGATAAATTGAACTCTAAATCTAAAGTAATAAAAGGTGACCATGAAGGTCATAATATAATGTCAATTCAGTAAGAGGAAATAACAATTCTAAGTCTATTTGAACACAATATCATAAAGACCTAAAGGGAGAGGCAGCCTTACTTCCAATACAATATATCTGGGAAATTAAACACCCCACTTTCAGGAATGGACAGATCATTCAGACAGAAAATCAACAAAGAAAGAGCAAGTTAAATTTCACCAAAACCCAATGGAACTAGTAGGTATTTAAAGAACATTCCACCTAATACCTACAGAATTCCTATATTTTGCATCAACACATGCAACATTCTCCAGGAGGGCTCATGTTACCGGCTGTAAGTCTCAACAAATTTTTAAAAACAAATCATATTGTGTGTGTGTTTTTTTTTTTTTTTACCACAACACAATAAACTGAAAATTAATAAGAAAAATGTCACAAAGTATAAAATACATGAAATTGAAATAACTTAACTTTGAACAACCAATAGATAGAGAAAATCAAGAAGGAAACCAAAACATTCCTTGAAATGAATGAACATGGAGACACAGCCTGCTCAAAACTATGACATACAGAAAAGAAGTGGTCAGAGAGAAGTTCATAACAATCAATGACTATATCAGGAAAGCAGAAAGAGACATAGGAAGCCAGTGGAGGAGATCTAGGCAGGAAATCTCAAACCTTCCACAGCCTGGAAAGAAAGCAATGAAAGAACAGTGACTAGAGAAGTGGGTCACAGAATAAAAACTCTAAAACTCAACACTGGACAGTCTAAGACTTGGAGGGGCTTGGAGTTTGGTTATCAGAACAGATAATATGAACAGAATTCCCTAACTCCAAACCTGGACCAGGGTGAAATTATGGGTGAGGGCCAACCCAGAGACAGAGGAGGAAGAAAAGCACATAAACTCACTTTCTTAACAACAGCTGGAAAGAAAAGCAGACCAAATTAAAACACAGGTGAAACAGCAAATATGGTGAGGTAGATGAAGCAGTTTAACCCAAATTGTGAACTAAAAGCCATGCCGGGCATGGCGGACATTTCATAGAGGACACAGCTAACCAGCCTCACTAGGAGAAATTAAGTCTATATAACTTCTCCCCACCTTCATGTACCAAATAAATAAATAGAACCAGAGGGAATACTTCTGCAAGGGGATGTCTCAATCCATCAAGAAGGAAATGTAGAGGAATTTCTGTGAGCTGAAAATTAACCAAAACTCCCTAGACCTAACCATAGACAAAGTGTGTGGAGGTGGAGCAGTCCCTGAAGATTAATCACTCCAGGGCATGATAGCTCTGACACAGGAATCAACTCAGCCTCTGTGGAAGGTCAGGCAACACAGGAGTGGACATCCACAATTCACAGCCCAGGGCACCAAGAGTTCAGACACAAGTGGGTTAATTGCCCCTATCCCAGGCCATGGACAGTCCCCACAATTCACAACCATGGGCAGTAAGAACTCAGATGCTAGCAAGCCAAATGTCTCTATACCAGTCAGAAGAGGGGAATGGAAACCATGATTCACAACATTGGGCAAACACAGGAAAGCCAACTGACTCTTTCCCAGTCACAGGTATAGTACCTTGGTGATCTATATCAGTCAGTAGAGATACTTCTGCACCACAGACACCCACAAAAAGCTGGCAATCACAGGTCCATGCTTGCAGAGAGTCACCAGGTTCTTTACCACTTTAAAGATGACTCTGTGGAAGGGAGTAAGTATACAGCATCCTGCAGCAGAATGGCAGCTCTGAGCCCTGAATCCTGTGCTTCTGCACTCAATAGAAACAGGCAGCAGATGTAACACAGCACCCTCTGAGAAGCCAGTCTCAGGCCCCTGGACTGATGAATAAGAACTGTCTGGTTAGAAATCCACAGCAATCAGTAGCACCTGTACCAAAGCACCTCCAGAAGGATCCAGAGCTTAGAAGTGATGGACATTTTCTAAAGTTCCCAAATCCTGATGAGATCCATATCAGGCAAACACGATAAGAATTTTATCCACCTTATCATGGTTTACTATAAATAGCTCTAATGTCAATTTTGATTATACATGTATTACTCTTAATTTTTATTCGATAGTTATTCCACTAGTATTAGATATTGTGTCCTCCACCCATTTAATTGTGTTTTCTTCAGCTGTTTTAAGGCACTAATTGGAGTCATTCCATCTTTGTTTTCCTAGCTTAGGTTTATACTTGCTCCTCTTAGCCCTTTTTCCTGTTAACATTACCTGCTACTGCCTTAAATCCCCCATATTTTTCTTTTGATACTGGGGATTGAACTCAGGGACCCTCAACCACTGATCCACATCCCCATCCCTTTTTGTATTTTATTTAGACAGGGTCTCGCCAAATTGCTTAGGGCCTCATTGTTGCTTAGGCTGCCTTTGAACTGGCAATCCTCCTGTCTCAGCCTCCTGAGCTGCTGGGATTACAGGTGTGCACCACTGTGCCCAGGCCCCACCTTTTTCTTCTTTTTAACTTGGTTTGTACTATTTTCTTTTTCTTTTGTTCAATTTTTCTCTCCTCCCCATTTCTCTCCTTATATAATGTAATAGTGATTTTACTATCTTTATAACTAAATTCTCAAAGTATTCCAGAATATGACTATAATTTTATACCTAGATTAGAGAAACTTGGGAGAACATTACCAACACGTTTTTGTTTTTTTCTAAGGTTGATTACTATGCGGCTTTGCTCTCCAGTGATGGTAATAAGCAAGGCTTAATGTCTTTTCTCAGAGTGGTGCTGATACTGGGAAGAGCAGAAGATACATTGAGTGAAAGTGGCAATATCCAGATATTCACCCAGCCCAGGGATTTTATTTATTTATTCATTTACTTATTTATTGGTGTCAATGGCCCTTTATTTTTATTTATTTGTATGTGGTGCTGAGAATCAAACCCAGTGCCTCTCACATGATAGGCAAGTGCTCTACCACTGAGCCACAACTCCAGCCCCAGCCCAGGGCTCTTAAGAGCAATAAATTTACTAAATAGTTCCTTGAATGAAGAAGCAATAATCAACCCAGCAGATTGGTAATACAAGAAATATAAAAAAAAGCAAAGGAAAAAAAATCACATCGAAGAGCTCACAACACTTCAGCAAATTATTCCATTGATATGACAGTGGAGAAAATGTTAAAGAATTTGGAAATCTCATAATTAAAATGTTCAGTGAGCTAAAAAACAGATTTAAGGAATGAACTTAGAATGCAGGAAGTAAAATATCACTTCAATACAAAGAAATTCTGAAAAAGAATCAAATGGAAATTCTAGAAATGAAAAACCTCAATAAATCAAATTAAAATTTAATGGAAAACATCTCCAATAGATTAGACCACTTTGAAGACAGATTCTCAGACCTTGAAGGAAAGCATATAATCTTGAGAATAAAGTTAATAATTAAGAGAAAGAATATTCAAGAAATGTGGCATAACATTAAGAGACCAAATATCAGAATCCTTGTCAGAGAAAACTCAAATACAAACTTAAGGAAGATACAACTTTTTAAATGAAATATCAGACAAATTTCTAAATCTTAGGAACGAGATAGAAACCCAAATATAAGAGGCATATGAAACCCCAAAGAGGCAAGATCAAGTAAGATTCTAAAACACATGGTAATGAAAATGCCTAATATACAAAATAAGAATAGAATTTTAAAAGCCACAAGAGAACAATTACAGCTCACATTTACATGTTAGTAAATTTGTATTTCAACTGATTTCTTAACCCAGACCCTAAAAACCAGGGGGGCATTGAATAATATATTCCAATCCCTGAAAGAAAGTGAATGCCAACCAAGATTACCATATCCAGAAAACTATCACTTGAAAATGAAGAGAAAATAAGATCCTTCCATGATATATAGGAACAAAAAGAATTCATAACCACAAAACTGCACTACAAAGCATACTCAATGAAATATTTCATGCAAAAGAAATGAAAAATAAAAATGATAACTGTCACATAGAGGAATTGCACTAGAAGACTAGTTAAAGAAGAATCAAGTCTGAATTAAGCATTTTCAAATCAATCAAAACAACAGGAAATAAAAATCATTTTTCTATAATAACATTTAATGTCAATGGTCTAAACTCTCCAATCAAACATAGATTGGCAGATTGGATTAAAAAACAATATCCAACAATATGTTGTTTATAAGAGACTCATCTTACAGGAAAGAAAACCACAGATTGAAGGTGAAAGAATCAGAAAAGATGTGCCTTTCAAATAAAAACTGAAAGCAAGCAGAGGTTGCTACTAATATCTGATAAAGTAGAATTCAAGTCAAAATTAATCTGAGGAGACAAAGTCACTTTATATAGGTTAAGGGAATCATCCAACAAGAAGTTATAATGATTGTAAATATTATGCCCTAAACAATGGTGCATCCATGTACCTAAAACAAACCCTTCAATATGAAAAAAATAGACCACAATACAATAATACTGGGTGATTTCAACACGCCTGTCTCACCAATTAGATAGGGTATCAAGACATAACCTAAGACTCTTCAGAACTAAATAGTATTATTAATCAAATGGACCTAACAGACGTTGATAGATTATTTCATCTACCAAAAACCAAATTCACTTTCTTCTCAGTGGTACATGGAACTTTTTCTATACTAGATCATAATTTTGGGCAGACAGCAAATCTTAGCAAATACCAAAAAATACAGATAATTCCTTGTATCTTATCAGATTTCAATGGAATGAAAATAGAAATTAACAACTAAAAAAATTTTAACACCTAAATATTAGATAATAAACTTAACAAAAAATGTATCACAAAAAATCAGGGGAGAAATAAAATAAAATTTTAGACACAAATTAAAATAGATTTACAGCATATCAAAATCTCTGGAACACGTGAAGGTAGTTTTAAGAGGAAAGTTTATACTATGAAGTTCCTACCTGAAAAAAAGATACAAAATAAATAATTTAACATTGCACCTCAAGGCCCTAGAAAAAGAATAAACTAATTCCCAAATCAGCAAAATACAGGAAATAAATAAGATCAGAACTAAAATTAATAAAATTTTGAATAAAAAATACAAAGAATAGCGAAATTGAGTTGGTTCTTTGAATAGATAGACAAGATTGATTAGCTCTTAAAGTAACCAAAAAAGAGAAGACCCAAATCAACAAAAGAGATGAAAAAGGAGATACCACCAGACCCTTCTGAAATCCAGAGGATCATTAGAAACTTTTCAAAAATTTACATTTCAATAAGCTACAAAACCCTCAAGACATCAAGAAATTTCTAGACACATACAACCTACCCAAATTGAACTATAAGGTTATAGAAAACTTAAGCAGAAAAATATCAAGCAATAAAATTGAAGCAGCAAGTAAAAGTCTTCCAACAAAGAAATTTCCAGGACCAAATGGATTCTCAGCCCAGTTTTACCAGTCCTTTAAGGAACTAGTGGCAATCCTCCTCAAATTATTCCATGAACTAGAAAAGTTGGGAACGTTGTCTAATTCATTCCACGAAGCCAGTATCACCCTGATACTAAAATCAGACAAAAACACATCAAGGAAAGAAAACTTCAGACCAATATTCCTAATGAGCATAGATGCAAAGACCCTAAATAAAATATTGGCAAACCACATTCAAAAACATGAAAAAGGTAGTACACATATGTGCAAGGTTCGTTCAAGATATGAAAATCAATAAATGTACTTCACCATATAAATGAAGTATAAGAATCATAATTACCTTTTTCTTCTTTGAAATTTTTAAAATTTGTTATAATTAGTTATACATGACAGTAGAATGCATTTTGACACATATATATAAATGGAGCATAACTTTGCATTCTTCTGGTTGTAATTAAGTAGATTTAACTGTCATGTAATCATATATATACATAGGGTAATAATGTCCAATTCATTCTAGTATCCTTCCTAGACCCATTTCCCCTCACCTTCCTTCACTCCCCTCTGCCTAATGCAAAGTACCTCTATTTTTCCCTAGCTCTGCCTTATTGTGAATTAGCATCTGCATATAACAAAAAATATTCGGCCTTTGGTTTTTTGTGATTGGCTTATTTGGCTTAGCATGATATTCTCCAGTTCCATCCATTTACCAGCAAATATCATAATTTTATTCTTCTTTAAGGCTCAGTAATATTTCATTGTGTATATATACCACATTTTCTTTATCCATTCATCTGTTGAAGGGCATCTAGGTTGGCTCCATAGTTTGGCTACTGTGAATTGAGCTTCTATAAATATTGATGTGACTGCATCACTGTAATATGCTGATTTTAAATCCTTTGGGTATAAACCAAGGTGTGGGATAGCTGGGTCAAATGGTGGTTCCATTCCAAGTTTTCTGAGGAATCTCCATACTACTTTCTATAGTGGCTGCAACAATTTGCAGTCCCATCAGCAATGTATGAGTGTACCTTTTTCCCCATATATTTACCAACATTTATTGTTGCTTTTATTCTTCATAATTGCCATTCTGACTGGGGTGAGATGAAGTCTTAGAGTTTTGATTTGCATTTTTCTAATTGTTAGAGATGTTGAAAATTTTTACACACATTTGTTGATCGATTGTATTTCTTCTTCTGTGAAGTGTCTGTTTAGTGTTTTAGCCCATTTACTGATTGGGTTAGTGTGTATTTTTGGTGCTCACTTTTTTGAGTTCTTTATATATTCCAATGATTGATGCTCTATCTAAGTGCATATGGTAAAGATCTCCCATTCTGTAGGCTCTCTCTTCACATTCTTGATGTTTCACTTGCTGAGAAAAAGTTTTCTAGTTCGAACCCATCCCACTTATTGAGACTTGATTTCGTTTCTTTCACTTTAGAAAATCATATGAAAAACAATGAAATTATACCTCTCTTGCCCTGCACAAAAGTCACCTCAAAGTGGATCAAAGACTTAGTCATTAGAACAGAGACCCTGCAATTAATAGAAGAAAATGTAGGCCCAACTTTTCACCATGTTGGCTTAGGAACTGACTTTCTTAACAAGACTCCCAAAATGCAATAAATAAAAGCATGATTATCTTTTTTTTTTTTTTTGGCATTTCATACATTTTATTTATTTATTTTTTATTTTATTTTTTTTTTATTTTTTATTGTGGGTTGTTCAAAACATTACAAATTTCTTGACATATCATATTCGACACTTTGATTCAAGTGGGTTATGAACTCCCACCTTCACCCCATACACAGATTGCAGAATCACATCAGTTACACATCCATTGATTTACAAATTGCCATACTAGTGTCTGTTGTGCTCCGCTGCCTTTCCCATCCTCCACCCTCCCCCCTCCCCACCTCTCCCCTCCCCTCCCCTCCTCTCTCTCTACCCCCTCCACTGTATAACCCTGAGGGTCTCCTTCCATTACCATGCAATTTCCCTTCTCTCTCCCTTTCCCTCCCACCTCTCATCCCTGTTAAATGTTAATCTTCTTCTCCTGCTCTTCGTCCCTACTCTGTTCTTAGTTACTCTCCTTATATCAAAGAAGACATTTGGCATTTGTTTTTTAGGGATTGGCTAGCTTCACTTAGCATAATCTGCTCTAATGCCATCCATTTCCCTGTAAATTCTATGATTTTGTCATTTTTTAATGCAGAGTAATACTCCATTGTGTATAAATGCCACATTTTTTTTATCCATTCGTCTATTGAAGGGCATCTAGGTTGGTTCCACAGTCTTGCTATTGTGAATTGTGCTGCTATGAACATCGATGTAGCAGTGTCCCTGTAGCATGCTCTTTTTAGGTCTTTAGGGAATAGACCAAGAAGGGGAATAGCTGGGTCAAATGGTGGCTCCATTCCCAGCTTTCCAAGAAATCTCCATACTGCTTTCCAAATTGGCTGCACCAATTTGCAGTCCCACCAGCAATGTACAAGTGTACCCTTTTCCCCACATCCTCGCCAGCACTTGTTGTTGTTTGACTTCATAATGGCTGCCAATCTTACTGGAGTGAGATGGTATCTTAGGGTGGTTTTGATTTGCATTTCTCTGACAGCTAGAGATGGTGAGCATTTTTTCATGTACTTGTTGATTGACTGTATGTCCTCCTCTGAGAAGTGTCTGTTCAGGTCCTTGGCCCATTTGTTGATTGGGTTGTTTGTTCTCTTATTGTCTAATTTTTTGAGTTCTTTGTATACTCTGGATATTAGGGCTCTATCTGAAGTGTGAGGAGTAAAGATTTGTTCCCAGGGTGTAGGCTCCCTATTTACCTCTCTTATTGTTTCTTTTGCTGAGAAAAAACTTTTTAGTTTGAGTAAGTCCCATTTGTTGATTCTAGTTATTAACTTTTGTGCTATGGGTGTCCTATTGAGGAATTTGGAGCCCGACCCCACAGTATGTAGATCGTAGCCAACTTTTTCTTCTATCAGACGGCGTGTCTCTGATTTGATATCAAGCTCCTTGATCCATTTTGAATTAACTTTTGTGCATGGCGAGAGAAAGGGATTCAGTTTCATTTTGTTGCATATGGATTTCCAGTTTTCCCAGCACCATTTGTTGAAGATGCTATCCTTCCTCCATTGCATGCTTTTAGCCCCTTTATCAAATATAAGATAGTTGTAGTTTTGTGGATTGGTTTCTGTGTCCTCTATTCTGTACCATTGGTCCACCCGCCTGTTTTGGTACCAGTACCATGCTGTTTTTGTTACTATTGCTCTGTAGTATAGTTTGAAGTCTGGTATCGCTATACCGCCTGATTCACACTTCCTGCTTAGCATTGTTTTTGCTATTCTGGGTCTTTTATTTTTCCATATGAATTTCATGATTGCTTTCTCTATTTCTACAAGAAATGCCGTTGGGATTTTGATTGGCATTGCATTAAACCTATAGAGAACTTTTGGTAATATCGCCATTTTGATGATGTTAGTTCTGCCTATCCATGAACAGGGTATATTTTTCCATCTTCTAAGATCTTCTTCTATTTCTCTCTTTAGGGTTCTGTAGTTTTCATTGTATAAGTCTTTCACCTCTTTTGTTAGGTTGATTCCCAAGTATTTTATTTTTTTTGAAGATATTGTGAATGGAGTGGTTGTCCTCATTTCCATTTCAGAGGATTTGTCGCTGATATACAGGAATGCCTTTGATTTATGCGTGTTGATTTTATATCCTGCCACTTTGCTGAATTCATTTATTAGCTCTAATAGTTTCTTTGTAGAGCCTTTTGGGTCTGCTAGGTATAGAATCATATCATCTGCAAATAGTGATAATTTAAGTTCTTCTTTTCCTATTTTGATGCCTTTAATTTCTTTCGTCTGTCTAATTGCTCTGGCCAGTGTTTCGAGAACTATGTTGAACAGAAGTGGAGAGAGAGGGCATCCCTGTCTTGTTCCAGATTTTAGAGGGAATGCCTTCAGTTTTTCTCCATTCAGAATGATGCTAGCCTGAGGCTTAGCATAGATTGCTTTTACAATATTGAGGTATGTTCCTGTTATCCCTAGTTTTTCTAGAGTTTTGAACATAAAGGGATGCTGTACTTTGTCGAATGCTTTTTCCGCATCTATCGAGATGATCATATGGTTCTTATTTTTAAGTCTATTGATGTGGTGAATAACATTTATTGATTTCCGTATATTGAACCAGCCTTGCATCCCAGGGATGAATCCTACTTGATCATGGTGTACAATTTTTTTGATATGTTTTTGTATCCGATTCGCCAGAATTTTATTGAGGATTTTTGCATCTAGGTTCATTAGAGATATTGGTCTGTAGTTTTCTTTCTTTGAAGTGTCTTTGTCTGGTTTAGGTATCAGGGTGATGTTGGCCTCGTAGAATGAATTTGGAAGTTCTCCCTCTTTTTCTATTTCCTGAAGTAGCTTGAAAAGTATTGGTATTAGTTCCTCTTTAAAGGTTTTGTAAAACTCTGCTGTATACCCATCCGGTCCTGGGCTTTTCTTAGTTGGTAGTCTTTTGATGGTTTCTTCTATTTCCTCAATTGATATTGGTCTGTTTAGGTTGTCTATATCCTCCTGACTCAATCTGGGCAGATCATATGACTTAAGAAATTTATCTATGCCTTCACTATCTTCTAATTTATTGGAGTATAAGGATTCAAAATAGTTTTTGATTATCTTCTGTATTTCTGAAGTGTCTGTTGTGATATTGCCTTTTTCATCCCGTATGCTAGTAATTTGAGTTCTCTCTCTTCTTCTCTTCGCTAGCATCGCTAAGGGTCTGTCGATTTTGTTTATTTTTTCAAAGAACCAACTTTTAGTTTTGTCAATTTTTTCAATTGTTTCTTTTGTTTCGATTTCATTAATTTCAGCTCTGATTTTAATTATTTCTTGCCTTCTACTTCTTTTGCTGTTGTTTTGCTCTTCTTTTTCAAGGATTTTGAGATGAAGTATGAGATCATTTATTTGTTGGTTTTTTCTTTTTTTAAGGAATGAACTCCAAGCAATGAATTTTCCTCTTAGAACTGCTTTCAATGTGTCCCATAGATTCCGATATGTTGTGTCTGTGTTTTCATTTATCTCTAAGAATTTTTTAATTTCCTCCTTGATGTCTTCTATAACCCATTGATCATTCAGTAACCTATTGTTCATTCTCCAAGTGATGTATGCTTTTTCCTTCCTTCTTTTATCGTTGATTTTCAGTTTCATTCCATTATGATCAGATAAGATGCATGGTATTATCTCTACTCCTTTATATTGTCTAAGAGTTGCCCTGTGACATAATATATGATCTATTTTTGAGAAGGATCCATGTGCTGCTGAGAAAAAAGTGTAACTGCTTGATGTTGGGTGGTATACTCTATATATGTCAATTAGGTCTAGGTTATTAATAGTGTTATTGAGTTCTATAGTTTCCTTATTCAACTTTTGTTTGGAAGATCTGTCCAGTGGCGAGAGAGGTGTGTTGAAGTCTCCCATGATTATGGTATGGTGGTCTATTAGACTCTTGAACTTGAGAAGAGTTTGTTTGACGAACATAGCTGCACCATTGTTTGGGGCATAAATATTTATGATTGTTATGTCTTGTTGGTGTATGGTTCCCTTAAGCAGTATGTAGTGTCCCTCTTTATCCCTTTTGATTAACTTTGGCTTGAAATCTATTTTATTTGATATGAGTATGGACACTCCTGCTTGTTTCCGAAGTCCATATGAGTGATATGATTTTTCCCAACCTTTCACCTTCAGCCTATGTATGTCTTTTCCTATCAAATGCGTCTCCTGTAGGCAGCATATTGTTGGGTCTTGTTTTGTGATCCATTCTACTAGCCTGTGTCTCTTAATTGGTGAGTTTAAGCCATTAACATTTAGGGTTATTATTGAGATATGGGTTGTTCTTCCAGCCATATTTGTTTATTTCTGTTACTAAACATGGTTTGTTTTCCTCTTTGATTATTTCCCCCCCCTTTACTGTCCTACCTCCCACTGTTGGTTTTCATTGTTATTTTCCATTTCCTCTTCCTGTAATGCTTTGGCGAGGATGTTTTGAAGAGATGGTTTTCTAGCTGCGAATTCTTTAAACTTTTGTTTATCGTGGAAGGTTTTAATTTCATCTTCCATCCTGAAGCTTAATTTCGCTGGATACACAATTCTTGGTTGGAACCCATTTTCTTTCAGTGTTTGAAATATGTTATTCCAGGATCTTCTAGCTTTCAGAGTCTGTGTTGAAAGATCAGCTGTTATCCTGATTGGCTTACCCCTAAATGTAATCTGCTTCCTTTCTCTTGTAGCTTTTAAAATTCTCTCCTTATTCTGTATGTTGGGCATCTTCATTATAATGTGTCTAGGTGTGGATCTCTTATGATTTTGCACATTCGGCGTCCTGTAGGCTTCTAGGATTTGGGATTCTGTCTCATTCTTCAAGTCTGGGAAGTTTTCTCGTATTATTTCATTGAATAGACTGCTCATTCCTTTGGTTTGGAGCTCTGTACCTTCCTGTATCCCAATGACTCTTAAGTTTGGTCTCTTAATGTTATCCCATATTTCTTGGATGTTCTGCTCATGGTTTCTTAACAGTCTTGCTGAGCTGTCTATGTTCTTTTCCAGTTGAAATACTTTGTCTTCATTGTCTGATGTTCTATCTTCTAAGTGTTCTACTCTGCTGGTAGTATTCTCCATTGAGTTTTTAAGTTGGTTTATTGCTTCCTGCATTTCTAGGATTTCTGATTGTTTGTTTTTTATAACCTCTATCTCCCTGTATAGTTGATCCTTTGCTTCCTGGATTTGTTTGCGTAATTCGTTGTCGAAGTGATCTTTCATTGTCTGATTTTGCTGTTTAATGTCTTCCTTGATACTCCAGATCATCTGAAGCATGTATATCCTGAATTCTTTATCTGACATTCCATCTGCTGCAGCTGTTACCTCTTCTAAAGTTGCGTTGACCTGCATTGCTTGTGGTCCTTTCTTTCCTTGTCTTTTCATACTGCTTGCGTATCTTTCCTGCAGGTGCGGGCGGCGGCTCTGCTCTCTCCTTATTCCAATTGGGGTGTCGTGGCTACCACGCCGGCAGGTCACTGTGCCTGTTCTGGGAGCTGGCGGCGGCTCTGTTCTGCCCCTACTCCAATTGGGGTGACGAGTGTACCACGCCGGCAGGCCACCGGGCCTGATCCGCCAGTCGGTTGCAGGTTTGCCTACCCTGCAGACGCGGGCGGCGGTTCTACTCTGCCCCTACTCCAAATGGGGTGTCGTGACTACCCCGCCTGCAGGACGCTGGGCCTGTTCCTGGCACGGGCGGCGACTCTGCTCTGCCACTACTCCAATTAGGGTGGTGTTTGTACCACGCCGGCAGGCTCCTGGGCCTGATCCGCCGGTCTGTTGTAGGTCTGCCTACCTTGGAGGCGCGGGCGGCGGATCTGCCCTGCCCCTCCTACCACGCCTGCGGACCCCTGGGTCTGATCTGCAGTTTGATCACTGGTCTGCTCACCCTGCGGGCACGGGTGGCGGTTCCGCTCCGCCCCCACTCCAATTGGGGTCACGTGACCACCACACCGGCAGGGCCTGATCCGGGCGTGGGAGAAGGATCTGCTCTGCCCCTACTCCAGTTGGGGTGACATGTGTACCACACTGGCAGGCCACTGGGCCTGACCCGCCAGGCTGTCACAGGTCTGTTTACCTTGCAAGCGCGAACGGCGGCTCTGCCCTGCCCCTCCTACCACGCCCATGTACCACTGGGTCGCGGGTCTGCCCACCTTGCGGGTGCGAGTGGCGGCTCCGCTCCGCCCCCTCTCCAATTGGGGTCACGCGGTCACCACGCTGGCGAGCCGCTGGGCCTGCTCCGGGCGCTGGCGGCGGCCCGGCTTCTCCCCTCTGGCTCAACGACAAATTGAGGAGACTCGGGTGACTGTGCCTCACCCCCCCTACCAGGAGACCAACTGCTTATGTCACCGCTGGAATTGATGAAGTTCTCTCCTCCGCCACTTTCTGCTGACATCAGATCTCTGCCATGTTGGTATCCTATGCGAATGGCAGCATTTCGTTCCCCTTGCCGGGCAACCAAAGCAACAGGTGAGTCCTGACCGGCCCTCAGCAGGACCCGGACCGAGAAGCAGTTTCCGCGGGCTCCTAGCCCCGGTCCAGGGAAGTTCCGGGAGCCGGAACTCGGCCGCTCCGTGCTCGGTGTAAGCTCCTATAAGTGTAAGCTCCAAGAAGCAGTCCCCGCGGGCTCAGTTCCGGGAGCCGGAATTCGGCTGCTTAGTGCTTGTTGTATGCTCTGATAGGAGCAGGGTCCAAGAAGCAGCCTCCGCAGGCTCCGCGGGACGGTTCCGGGAGCCGGAACTCGGCCGCCCCGCGCTCGGTGTTCGCTCCGATAAGCTCAGGTTCTAAGAAGCACCCAGGCGCTGAACCCTAGCAATCTGTCTGCAAGCCGCAGGCGAATTGCAGCCTGAAATTACCTGATCTATGGCTGAATGAGCTGCGGTCAGTCGAAAACAGGGAAGGTGACGTCAGTTTACCAACATGGTGGCTGCTGGCCTCCTCTGTGGTCTGACCGGTGTGGAGAACCGAGAAGGACCGCTTCCTTCCCCCGTCTCGAACCCAGAATTCAGCCCTGAGTACGGTGCTTGCGCGGCTGGCAGAAACTGCAGCGCTGTAACCCTGCGTCTCTATCCCAGCGCGCGCTGCAGACTCTAGCCGCGGGGCGATTTGCTGAATAAGCAGTTACCCTCCGTGCGACAAACCTCTCGCGTTTGAGTCCCCGTAGCCGATCCTCGTGCGATGGAAATCCTTCCTCCAGGTTCCGGAGCACCCCACTATTGCTGGAAATTCCTAACAAGATATCCTTTAGCCGTCCTGACTTGTCATACTCCCACACAGTGAAGCAGCACACGGGGGTAATGCACTCCCCTCGCCGCCATCTTCCTTCCCCCCGCATGATTATCTTAATAAATGCAGAAAAAAGCATTTGGTGAAGCCCAGAACTCATTCATGTTTTAATAACTAGGAAACCTAGGGATAAAGGGAAATTTCCTTAATATTCTCAAGGCTATACCTGACAAACCCAAGGCTAATATCATACTAAACAGAGCAAAAATGAAAGCATTTTCTGTTAAAGGAACAAGTCAAGGGTGTACACTCTCATCTATTCTATTCAGCATAGTCCTGCAACTCTAGCCAAAGCAATAAGAAAAAGAAATTAAGGAATACAAATAGGAAAAGAAAAAGTCAAATTATCTGTTTGCTGAGGACATGATTCTATATTTAGAAGACCTAAAAACTCCACGAGAAGACATTTAGAGCTGATAAAAAAAAATTACTAAATTACCAGGACACAAGATCAATATACATAAGTCAATTGCTTTCCTATACTAAAATAATTAATCTTCTGAGAAAGAAATCAGGAAAACTATCCTATTCACAATCATCTAAAAAAATACTTAGCAATAAATCTAACCAAGAAATTACTATGAAAACTATAAAACACTGAAGAATTAAATTGAAGAAGACCTTAGAAAATGGAAAGACCTCCCATATTTTTAGATAGGCATAATTAATATTATCAAAATAGCCATACTATCAAAAGTGTTATATTCAATGCAATCCCCATCAAAATATCAATGACATTCTTCACAGAACTAGAAAAATCAATTATAAAATTCATCTGGAAGAATAAGAGACCCAGAATAAACAAAGAAATCTGAGCAAGAACAACAATGCTGAAAGAATGACAATACCAGAACTCAAATTATACTACAGAGCTATCAACAAAAAAAGCATGGTATTGGCAACCAGAAGAGACATGAAGACAAATGGAATAGAAGATGGAGGTAAAAATACACATATAGTTATCTGATACTCAACAAAGGTGCCAGAAATAAATGTTAGAGAAAAGATAGCCTTTTAAATGAATGGTGCTGGGAAAACTATATATTCATATATAGAAGAACACAACTTGATCCCTATCACTCACCTTGTACAAAAGTCAACTCAAAATAGATCAAAATAGACTTAGGAATTAGACCAGGAACAGTAAAACTGCTAGAAGAAAATATAAGGGACATCACACCAACATACTGGCATTTGTACCCACTTATGTAATGGATTCCTGAAACACAAGAAGTAAAGCCAAAAATCATTAAGTGGGAGAGCATCAAATTAAAAAGCTTCTGAATGACAAAGGAAATGATTAAGAACATGAAGAGAGAGCCTACACAAAGAGATCTTTGCCACTTGCTCCTCAGACAGGGCATTAATATCCAGAATGTAAACAATAACAAAAAAAACCTTAACACTAAATAAATAAATGGGCAAAAAATTAAAGAGACTTCTCAAAAGAAAGAATACAAATGTCAGACAAATGTATGAAAAATGTTCAATAGTCCAGTGATCAGGGCAATTCAAATCAAAATATTAGACTACATCTCATTTAAGTCATAATGACAATTATAAAGAAAACAAATAATATTACATGCTGGCAAGGATGTGGGCTAAAAGGAACATCATGCATTGTTGGTGGGACTGCAAATTAGTAAAAAGATTCTGGAGAGCAGTAGGAGATTCCTCAAAAAAGTAGGGGTGGAAACATTATATGACTCAGCTATCCCACTCTTCAGTATTTATCCAAAATTTTTAAAATCATCATACTACAGTGATACAGCCACATCAATGTTCTAGCAGCACAATTCACAATAGTCAAATTATAGAAACAGCCCAGATACCCATAAACAGATGAATAAAGATAATGTGGTATATATGCACACAATGGTGTTTTACTCAGTCATCAATAAGAATGAAATTATGGCATTTGATGGTAAATGGATGGAACATGATAAGTGAAATAAGCCAGACCCAGAAAGTCAAGTGTCAAATGTTTTCTCTCATTTGCAGGAGCTAGACAAAAGTAAGGGGAACAAAGTGGGGGATCCCATGAAAATAGAAATCAGTTGAGTAAAGGAAGGGAATTAGTGGGTAGGTAGAAGGGATGGGAAAAGAGGAATGGTGGGATGAAGCTGACCATATTATCTGTGTATGTAAATGAATATGCCACAGTGAATTTTACCTTTATGTATATCTGTAAAGCACTAATTTTAAAAATTATATAAATAAATGGAGATAGTCTAGAAGAGGAAAGGGTACAGGGGAAAGGAGGATGGGAGGGAAAGGGTAAGTATTGAGGACTGAATTAGAGCACATTATATTTTGTGCTTGCATAATTTTGTCAAAATGAATCCCAATATTATATATAACTAAAAAAGTAGAAAAATCACAAAGAAATAACCTATTAAGATATATCAATTGTTTCAGGTAGGGGAAAAATCTAAACCAAAATTTATAGAAGAAATAATAAAAAAACAGAAATAAATGGAATGGCAACAACAAAAAAACAGAAAAAAAGGGAACAATACACTGATTCTTTGAAAAGATAGATAAAATCTTTGCTAGATGAAGAAAAAGAATCAGATCAAAGATGAGATATTTCAAGTGACATCACAGAAATACAAAAGATCCCTAGCGATTATCATGAACAACTACGTGACTACACATTTTCTAACAGAGAAGAAATGGACAAATTTCTATACATCTGTATCTTAACAAGGTTCATACATGAAGAAAAATAAAACCTGAATGGATCAACAATGAGTAATAAGATTGAGTTAGTAATGACTCTTATTAAAATAAATAAATAAATCCAGCAACAAATGTATTCATTGTTGATTTCCATTATTCTCTCAAAGAATATGAATTATTCTTAAATTATTTCAAAAAAATTGAAGAGGAAATCCTTCCAAACTGATTATATGAGCCCACCATTACTCTGACACTGAAATAAGACAAGGACACAATGAAAACGAACAAAAAAGAAAAATGCTGGGCAATATCCTTGATTAACCTAGAAGCAAAAATCATTAACAAAATACTAGTAAACCTAATCCAACAGCACACGAGAAACATTATTCACCTTGATAAATAGGATATATCTCTAGGATGCAAGGTTAGTTCAACATAGCAAAAAAATAAATGTGATACATCACATCAACAGAATGAAGGGTAAAACCCATATCATCATAACAATGTATGCATAAAAGGCCTTTAATAAAATTCAACATCCCTTCATGATAAAAATACTAAACAACTTGGGAACAGAAGGAACATCCTTCAACATTAAGAAAACCATTTTTATGAAGCTAATAGCTAACACTATACTGAATGCAGAAAAGTTAAAACTTTCTAAGATGTTGAACAAGATAAGGATGTGCATTTTTTTTTTCCACTTTCATTCACCTTATTGCTGGAAGTCCTAACCAGAACAATCAGGTAAGAGAAAAAAATGAAGTACATCTAAATTGGAAAAGAGAGAGCCAAATAATCACTGTTTGAAGATGACATGATCTTATATATAGAAACCTACAAAAATTTCATTGAGCACTATTACAATAAGTTCAACAAAATTAACATACAAATATCAGTAGTGCTGTTCTACTCCAAGAGCCAATTTTCTGAAATAGTAATCAATAAAGCAATCCTATTTATAACAGTTACAAAATAACATATAGTGTGCTGAGCTTGTAGTATAGTGATAGAGCAATTCCCTAGCATGTGTGAAGCCTGGTGAAGCCTGCCACAAACAAAAATCTAGGAATAAATTTAACCAAAGAGGTGAAAGATATCTACAATGAAAATTATATAATATCAATGAAAGAAATGAAAGAGGGCACACACAAAGAAAGACATAGGACATACACAGACTGCAAGAATCAATACTGTTGAAGTCTCCTTACTACCTAAAGAAATCTACAGATTCAATGCAATTCCCATCAAAATACTAATAACATGCTTCAAAGAAATAAAAACTGTTCTAAAATTTATATGGAACCACAAAAAGCAAATAGACAAACCCATCTTGAACTAAAAGAACAAAGGTGGAGGCCATTACCTAACTTCAACACGCAACTACAAAGTTGTTGTAATAAAATAGCATGGTGTAGGCATAAATACAGACAGAGATCAATGAAATGGGAGAAATATCTGAGAAGTAAACTCACACATATACAGTCAACTGATTTCACACAAAGGTACCGAAATTTTCTCCAGAAATCACACTGTAGAAGACAGTCTTTTCAAGAAATGGTGCTGGGAGAATTGGACATCACCATGCAGAAGCCTGAAATGAGTCCCTTATTTCTCACCAGTTTCAAAAAAAAAATATTAAAAATGTATTAAAGACTTAAATGAAAGATCTGAAGCTATGAAATTGCTAAAAGAAATCATAAGAAAAATTCTTCAGAGTTTTGTAATAGGCAAGAATATTTAGGAAAAGACCCCCAAAGCAAAAGGAAATAAACCAAAAAGTGGACAGAATTACATCAAGTTGGAAATGTCTGCACAGCAATGAAAACAGCCAGAAAGCTCAGGGGAAAACCTACAGAATGGGAGGAAATATTGGCAAAATATAAATCTAACAAGGGGTTGATGTAAAAAATATACAAGAAACCCCAACAATTCTATAGGGGGAAAAAAGGATTGTATACCTCTGTAGACATTTCTCATAAGAAATGCAAATGGCCAACTGTTGCATGAAAAATTTTCTGACATCACTAATCATCAAGGAAATACAAATCAAAACCATTATGATTTCACATCACTGCGGGGGGGGGGAATGCTGTTATCAAAAAGACAAAAGATGACAAGAACTGGCAAAGATGTAGAGAAAAAGGAAACTTTGTACCCTGTTGGCAGGAATGTAAATTAGTACTGCCCTATAGGAACATGGTATGGAGTTTCTGAAAATAAAAAAATAAAAAAAATAAAAAATAAAACCAGAACCACCAAATGTTCCAGCAATCTGATTACTGGGTATATATGCAAAGAAAATGAAATTAGTTTGTTAAAGAGATTTCTGCACTCCTGTGTTTATTACAGCACTACACAATAGCCCGGAAATATAAACAGCTAAGACTCCATCAATTGAAGAATGGATAAAGAGAAGGGGGTGATATACACAATAAAATACTAGCCAGCCTTTTAAAAGACATTCTGACAATGCAAAAACATGGATGGAACTGGAGATGTTTACATTATGTGAAATAAGCAAGACACAGAAGAAAAGTACCACATGATCTTCCTCATATGAGCAATAAAAAACAAAACAAAACAAGAAGTTGATCTCATAGATGTTGAGAGTAGCATGGTGGTTAATAGAGCCAGAAGAGAGTCGGGGTTAGTGGGAGGGAAGAGGGAAAGTTGAGCCATGGGTATTAAGTTATAGTTAGGTAGGAGTGTGAAATTCTGGCATGCTATTGTACAGTAAGGTGACCGCCGATAATAATTATGTACTGGACATTCCCAAAATGTAAAAGAAAAATTTTTGAACACTTTCACCAAAAATAAATAATTAATATTTGAGGAGATAGATAGGTTTAACATGATGAACACTTCATGGCATCCCATTAATATATAGAATTTTTATATTTTTTAAGTCAGGTCAAATATAATGGAAATGACAGATGGGAAAACAATGTTTGCAGAGACAAGTTTAACTTGATTTAAACATTACACAATCAAAATTTATTGCAGCCCATAAATATGTACAGTTTTAAAAATATTTTTGTGTATTAAGTTTTAAAAGATAATATACAATGCAATATTTCATTTTATCTAGGGTAATGTGATATGAAATGGTTGAAAATGGAGGCTCTGAAGCCAGATTTTATCGGTTACAATTGTGGCTAACCTCCATCTAATCTTACATAAAATTACTTAGCCTCACTTTCAGAATACCATATTTATTGATATATAATTCAATAAATTAAAATTCATCCTTTTAAAGCATATATTTTGATAGACTTTTGCCTAGTCACAAGGTTATTCAACTATCAACTTTAGAAGATGAAACCATAATTTCATGTAAAAAGAAAAAAATTCATGCCTATTAGCAGCCATTTCCCATTCTTCCCTCCCTCTATCCCCTACCAACTGTTAAACTATATCTTTTTGTATAAATTTGCCAATTTTTTTCACATTTTATACTAATAAAATAGTATAGTATGCAGCTTTCATGTCTAACTTCTTTCACTAAACACCATGTTTCCCAGGCTCATCCATATTGCAGCATGTATCAGCATTTCATTTCTTTTTATGACTGAATAATATTCCATTTTGGGATTTAGCACCTTTTGTTTATCTACTTTTGGATATCTGTATTGTTTCCAATATATTGACTAATATGAATAATTCTGCAATGAACATTCCCATATGAGTTTTTATGTGAACTTCTACTTTCAATTTTCTTTGGTATACCTCAAGTAGTGGAATTGCTGGGTCTTGTGTTAACTATATGTTAAACATTTTGAGGAACTGCCAAACTGTTTTCAAAAGTGGCAATCTCACTTTACATTCCCACCAGAATGTTTCCATACACTCTTATCAACATTTATTATTATCTGTCTCTTACTAGCCATTCTAGTGAGTTATTCAACTTTTTTTAAGCGCTGTTTCCCCCCACCAACTTCGAAACAGAAGTAATAAACATACCCACTTCCTAAATTTGTTTGAGAATGTATAAACTCGCTATCACATTGCCTACAAAATATTTTTTCTAAGTTTTATTTTGTGTTCCTACTTTGCCTTTTCTCAACATTGCAAAGAGCATGACAACAATTCTAGGAACTGATTTGCATACTGCTTACTTTATCTCTATTTAGAAATAAAGGAATTGACAAAACAGAATGATGTTCCACAGTATATAGGAAATGATGATTTCATGATATAGTAAGGATATCCAAGACTAGTTAGGGGCATTGTACTCAAAAGTTTTGTCTTTAAAAAAAATTCAGGGGCTGGGGATGTGACTTAAGCAGTAACGTGCTGGCCTGGCATGCGTGGGGCACTGGGTTCGATCCTCAGCACTACATAAAAATAAAATAAAGATGTTGTGTCCACCGAAAACTGAAAAATAAACATTAAAAAATTCTCTCTGTCTTCTCCATCTCTCTCTCTAAAAAAAAAATCAGGTTTTAGAAGTCGAGAAGATGAAAGCAATGCAGGTTATTATGGTTTGGATGTAAGGTGTCCTCCAAAAGCTCATGGGTGAGATAATGCAAGAAGGCAGAGGTGAAGTGATTGGGTTAAAGTTCTTATAACCCAATCAGTGAATTATTCCCTTGTAGGGATTAACTGAAGGCAAGTAGGGTGTAGATGGAAGAGGTGGGTCCCTTGGGGTGTTCCTTTGGGGCATATATTTTGTATCTGGAGAGCAGAATCTCTCTGCTTCCATGATGGCCATGTCCAAAGCCGCTTTCTCTATTACACACTTCTGTCAGGAGGTTCTGCCTCGACTAAGGCCTCATGGGACGGAGTTGGCACTCTATGAACTAAGACCACTGAACACTTGAGCCCAAATAAACTTTTCTTCCTCTGTTTTTGTTGGGTCTTTTGGTCACAGCAATGAAAAAGCCAACTAAAAAACACATCAACAAAAGTTTCATTGTGCTCTAAATATGACAATGCCATTATATTTTTAAAACTATTTATTTTTATAATAACTTATTGTGATCCCATAAATAGTATTCTATTGTTATATTTGTGAAATTGGAGTAATTTGTTTTTTAAATTATTTTTGTGCATCTTAATTTTATTGTTAGGCTAGTTAGCAAATAATATATATATATATACATATATACATATATAGAATAGATATCTGTCATTTTTCTGTAATTAGAAAAAACTAATTTCATATTTTATATATACACACACACACACACACACACACACACACACACATATACACACACACACACATTATATATATATATATGTAGGAATCCAAATTTGCCGATAAAGAAATTCTGAATTTGTTACTGCACAGGATAAAATTAATGGAACACCATCATGTCTCTAACTTTCCTCTCATTTATGACATAAAAACACCAGCTAATGCATAGCCTGGTTGGTGAGGATAAAATGAGATTCTTCATATTTGGGATTTCCTATGAAAATGCTAATTATATGAGGTGAGTTCCATTGCAATTCTGATAGCATTTCCTGCTTTTCTTTTCAAAGTTTAAAATAATTTTATTAACTTGTATTCATTGTACATATTGATGGGGTTCTATGTGATATTTTGATTTACATATAGCATGCACTGATCATATCCATCTAGCCTTTATCTCCCCTCACCCCACTCACTATCAACCCTAGAAATCACTATTCTACATTCAGCTCTGATTGGCTCTCAGTCTCTCTCTGCTCTCCCCAGGGCTGGAGTTAGTTGATGCCTGTCTCTAGGCATAGCCCTACAGTCTCTAGGGTCAATTCCCCCTCAGAGGTCTGTCACTAAGCAGCTTCCATCCAAATCTACACCTTTGTTGCCAGTTTGATGAGGACTTTGTTTCTCATAGCTGAGCTTTACCTTGTTTCTGAATTCAGATGCATCCTGTTCTACAATTCTGAACTCATGCTTTCTTTCCCAAGAGCCTAAATCTCTCTAGACAATCACCAAAGGACCATCTCAGTATGGCCTTGCAATTTTAGTGTTTTCTCTTTCTTCCTCTCCCCTTTCTTCCACTTCCTTCCTCTCTCCTTGATGCAGGTCATGGATTCTGTAGTATTTGTTACCAATTTTCTCTTCAACTACTTGTTCTCTGCCTTTATTTACAAACATATTGCACTAGGCAGTATCTCCTTATCATTGAATATTGAGAAAATCTGTTTGCTATTATAGATAATCCACGGACACTGAATTGTCCACCCACATTCCTCGATTTGCACAGGGCTCAAGAATCTTATGACAAAGAACTTTAACCCACCCATGAGAGCTTCACTCATGAGCAGATCTATCTTTCTGTGCAAGTTAGGATTATATTCAATTATATCAAAGACTGAATTCTAAATGATGCCAGGGTCTGTATAAAGCATCAGCGAATCTTGAGGATTGTGAGAAAGATTCATGGCTAAGGAACAATGACAGTAGGATACAACCTGTTATACTATTAGTCAGATTTGTCCTGGTGGCATGTATAAAATATTCCCTTCTCCTTGGATGGGAATAGACGTCAGTTAAGGAGGGAAAAATGTTCTCTTGATTTTTAAAAAACACTTTTAGTAAATTTAGTAGACTTAATACCAAATCTATGGTTGATAAGGATATGAAAATCTCAGAAAATAAATAAGTGGAGTGTTGGGAAACTCTGCCAGAGTATGAGTGGAGTGGTTCCTCCAATGTCGCATTGTGCCTATGTGTCCAGCTGGTAATCAAAATGTAAAGGGCTTTTAGTTGTTTTAACATACTTTTATAATTGAAAAATATTATCAAAAGACACCATTAAAGTTAACACTAATATTCCCTACAACTTTGGACAGAGAATTCACTTGCTGTTCTATTTTGTTTTTCAAATCATGTATAGCTGTATAATCCAATCTGCTCTACTAGAGAGACTAGAGAGTGCTATATAATAAACCCCATGCTGACTCCTTCAATAAGTCTTTATGGAATGGTTACTATTCTATGCCATTGCATAAGCAAATAAGATATATACAGAGTTTATATTTACTTATATTTACTTGAATGGGAATATAACAGGAAATAAATATTAGGAACTATGAGAAAACTAAAACTGATTGTTAAGACAGAATTGGAAGTGTAATTATCCATGTGCCTGGCAAAGAGAGCATGTGCTAGCGATACTTACTCCACAGAAGTTCTCTCTGAAATGATGAGACAAAGTCATATGTTTGAGGATAAATGTGAGAAACATTCCAGTAGAGGAAACAGAGCAAGTGTCCTAAAATAGGAACAGAAAGACGACCAGTGTACCATGGGAAGAATGATAATATATCCAACAAGAAGTCTAAGGCACAAAGAGCAAGGATTTGGTTTTTATTGTAAATACAATTGGAAACCATTAAAGATGTTCAGAAAGAAAAGTGATGTGTTTTGATCTACATTTTAAAAAAGCAGGCATAGAGACAAATGTTTGTCTGAAAGCAAAAGTGGAAGCAGTGTATCACTATATTGCTCTCCATGAGAAATAGCTGTGGGTTGGCCTCATGTGGTGTGGTGTATTGGAAAACGGCATTGGGGCACTCAACCACTCCCCAGCCCTATTTTGTATTTTATTTAGAGACAGGGTCTCACTGAGTTGCTTAGTGTCTCACTTTTCCTGAGACTGGCTTTGAACTTGCTATCTTCCTGCCTCAGCCTCCTGAGCTGCTGGGATTACAGGCTAGTGCCACTGTGCCCAGCTGGATTCTCCTCCTTCAATCTCAGTTTGGACTGGTGACTTTTGATGGCACAAGCAGAGGCTTGAATACAAAAGGGAACCAGTCTGTTGAAGCTTTTGCCATGCTTATCCTGTGAATGCTTCTACCATAATAAGAATAAATACAGGTTGGCATCCTTGAAGATAAGCAGCCATGATGTTTCTCCCAGATGTCCCAGCATCATGCTAACCATTCAGCCCTGGCAGAGCCAGACCACCCTCAAGAACCACCCACACAACCCACATAATGGTGGCAAACAGTAAATGCTTTGGTGTTTTAAGCACCAAGTTTTATTTTTTTTTTTAAATACAGTAAAAGCTAACTAATGAATGGCAGTTGGTAGCAACAGCAGTTAGTGACGTGGAAATTAAATAGATTTAGAACAGATTCTGGAGATAAAGCTTATAAGAGCTGATAATAGGTTACATACACAATAAGAGAAGTTAAAGATAGTTATAAAATTTTTGGTACCATTTATTAAGACAGGTTGATCATTTATAGGGAACAGGTAGAGGATTTAACAGATTTATCTACAACACCAACAACATTAGAAGCTTCAAATTTATATAATATTTACCTTCTTCCATCATATTTCCATAGAAAAAGTGAGATGAGGTTAAGAGACATCTAATGCAAATATAAAAATCAATTGAGGTAAATAAAAACTTCATATTTCCTCTTTTTAATTGGAACCATCAATGTGAACATGGCATTGACTGTCATTCTCTCTATATGTGCAAGTTTTTCTGTATATATGCATATGCATATATAGAAATCTTGCATATGTATGTATGTGTGTATACGTATGTAGATACATATATACATATACATATACATATACATATACATATACATATATACATATACATATATATATACATATACATATATATACATATACATATACATATACATATATATACATATACATATACATATATATATACATATACATATATATACATATACATATACATATACATATACATATATATACATATATATGTATATATACATATACATATACATATATATACATATACATATATATACATATACATATACATATATATACATATACATATATATACATATACATATATATACATATACATATACATATATACATATATATATACATATATACCTGTCTCTTATACACATCTTC
>NW_025999960.1:7650038-7657535 GCF_001458135.2 Marmota marmota marmota
ACATATATATATACATATATATACATATATATATACATATATATACATATATATATACATATATATACATATATATATACATATATATACATATATATATACATATATATACATATATATATACATATATATACATATATATATACATATATATACATATATATATACATATATATACATATATATATACATATATATACATATATATATACATATATATACATATATATATACATATATATACATATATATATACATATATATACATATATATATACATATATATACATATATATATACATATATATACATATATATATACATATATATACATATATATATACATATATATACATATATATATACATATATATACATATATATATACATATATATACATATATATATACATATATATACATATATATATACACATATATATATATACATATATATATACATATATATATACATATATATACATATATACACATACATATATACATACATATATATACACATACATATATACATACATATATATACACATACATATATACATACATATATATATACATATATATATACATATATATACATATATATATACATACATATATATATACATACATATATACATTTTTTTCCCCTACTTTGTCCACTCAATAATCTAAAACTCTGTCAATTAACAAAAACAAATACCTGCAACTGCACAGATTTTTATCCTTAAGTACCATTTTTAACTGAAAGAAACCAGGTCCCCCCTTAAGCACAATTCCTCATCTGGGCAATACATGTACAAGCAGAGTAGTTATATTTCATCCCTCAAGGCAAGGAAACTATCAAAATCTCTTGCCATAAAGACATGTCTAAAAACCAACCTGAAAGGGCTCACACAGACCAAAGAGACCAGTTTGAGCTACAAATTATTTAAATGCATTGCAATACTTCAAATACTTTTTTAAAAATCATTAATTTATAGTGCTTAAAAGAAAATAAAACTCTTCAGTCATTTGAGAGTAGCTGTTTTCATCAAGAGGCCACCTGGCTGAAATGGCTCCAGTGTCTTGGATTCCTTCATAAGTAAACTGAAAACTGCTCCCAATAAATTGAAACGTAAGCATCACCAATTAGAAACTTCCAATTACCCTCTAAGTAGGGGTTTCCCATTGGATATTACAAAACAGGGCAAATATCTAGTTGTACCCAAAACAATTTACTTGCTTCCATATCCAGCTTTTAAAAGCCCACTGCACATATGGCTGAAGCAGAGCTCTCTGAACTTGCCTCTCCTGAATGCTGCCCAATTCATCAGCAATTTAGTGTTCACATAAAATATTTTGTCCAAATTTTTCTTTTAACACTTCCTAGACATGAGAGTATTTTTGGAGAATTTGAACCCTGGCCTGACAAGGGAGAAGGAGGAGACTGACCATGCTGCAGCCCTGCCATCTACTTCCATCTAGAGACTTCAGCCAGGACCAGGAAGGTCACAGGCCTAGTTACACCAGAGGTGAAGTATTTGTAACCTGCAGGGACACTACAAGATTATAGGATAGAAACTGTAATATCTCCAATCTGCACTGCCAGAGAGGAACATAAACAACATAAAAAAAGGAGGAAATTGTCCCCAACAAACCAAGATGCTTCAATAATAGAATTCATTGACAACATAGTAGATGAAATGTCAGAAAGGGGGTTCAGAATGTAATTAAAATGATCTTTAAAGCATAGGATATAAGAGCAATTATAGGCAACAACTGATCATTTCAACAAAGAGATAAGAGTAAATACAGGTAGCAAAAGATTATTTCAAGAAAGAGAGACTCTGGAAGAAAAAAACAAAACAAAACAAACTGAAATCCTTGAAATGAAGGAAACAATAAACCAAATAAAAAATTCAATAGAAAGCATCACCAACAGACTAGATCACTTGGAAGACAGAACCTCAGGCAATAGAGACAAAATATATAATCTTGAAAATGAAATTGACCACACAATGAAGATGGTAAGAAACCATGAACAGAATGTCCAATAATTATGGGATAACATGAAAAGACCAAATATAAGAATTATTGGGTTCAAAGAAGACACAGAGATACACAATCTCTTCAATGAAATATCACAAAATTTCCCAAACATGAAGAATGACTTGGAAAATCAATTATAAGAGTCCTACATGGCACCAAATATACAAAAGTGCAACAGATCCACACTAAGGCATATTATAATGAAAATGCCTACTGTACAGAATAAGGATAAAATTTTAAAATCCTCAAGAGAAAAATTTCAGAAACAAATGCATGTAAAAAGAATGATAGGATTCAATTATAGTCATTTCATCTTCTAGTGAAATAATGGATCTAGTTGATAATCAATGGCTGCTTAAACTATCATGAAAAAGAATGAAGATGATATTTCAAAGACTGACACCTTCTGGTCCCTTTTTTGTTGTTGTTGTTGTTAACAATAATCTTACCACCAGTAGAGAAATCAGACATTAAATTTTGTTGATGCACCACTCCGAAATAGCACCGTTATAAAATATTCTTGTCATAAATATTAAAGCTACATCCAATCATGCATCTAAATTTAACTACAATTATAGAAACATTCTAAATGATGCTGTAAAGATACAAAGTCAAAACAAGGATTCATGATCCAGTTTTTTCAGTAAGTAGGAAATATTATATGTTAAAAGATACTTCAGTTTCATATGAATTAAATGTGATTCATGTGTGTGATTCAGTTCCTGATTGAAACAATCTAAACATTAAGATGATATTCTTGAGACCAGGAACACTGAACAAACATTGCATATTTAGTGATATGAAGAGCTTGATGCTGATTTCACTGGCTATGATGATGATACTGTGATCATGCTTTCCTCTCTCATCCTTATCTGTGAAAAATATGCACACAAGCATTTCCTGGTCAAAGGATTTGCTTAAAGTACTCCTAGACAAAAAGCTGTGGTACTCTCAGATGCTCTTCGTCACATGCTGGGATTTTTTAAAGAGATTCTCTAGAGACAAGGAGGCACCAAGGAGATAATATCAGGCTTTGATGACACATTTGAAAAAAATGAATCATTTCAGAGAAACTCTTAGACCGTATCTTTCTTCTTCTTTTTTATAGGAAAGTAATATCAGGTTCTAAATATTTCTGTGTGCATTCCACATTTTTCATATTGCAATTGTTGTCAGCACACATGAGGGATTAAAAGACCCTGTGTGACATGAAATAAGTCCATAAGCATTACGGAATATCCACTCCCCATGTGGCAACAGTCCCAAATGTGAGGAGGACATCCGCTGCTGTCACACCTTTGTCTTGCTTGCCCTTCAGCGCTGTGGTCTGTGGTTTTTTGCCCTGATCATGCTCTCTTATGTATTCGCCAGTCAAAAGTTCCTGCATATTTCAATAAAAATGAGGTCTATTTTGGTGCTAGCTTGAAAGTTTCACTGTCTGACATTGCCATCACAATATGCATATTCAGTTAATTTACACAGAGCAAAAATGGACAGCCTGCCAATGAGGTCTGAGGCATACAGTGGGAGCCCCTGAATCACATTACTGCACCCGTTTTGGTAAGTATTTCCAATAGCGCTACATGTATAACTTCCCAATTCCCCTTCACTAAAATAGGGAAAGGAAATAAACCACGTGACACAGTCAAAGCAAAACAGGTTCTTTTGGAATACCCTATAAACCATTTCTTTCAACAATTTTGATACATTGGAAGATAATGTCCTATGAAGCCTAAATTAGTGATGCGTACATGAATATTTTAGTTAATGATTCTTTTTCAGAAAACTTGATACCTCATCTTCATGCAATAATTTTATTTATCAGAGCTCCCAATAAAAAAATAAATACCCTCTTTTGTGTTTTGGAGAAGGTCCTTGCAGGTGTAGAAAAGGAAATGTAAGTAAGGGCTGTAGCCAGATTCCAGTTTTCTCTCTTTCTTTCGTTTTCTTTTTGGTTGTTGTTGTTGTTGCAGATGGACAGAATATTTTTATTTATTTTTATGTGGTGCTGAGGACTGAACCCAGTGCCTCACATGTGCTAGGCAAGTCCTCTACCACTGAGCACAATCCCAGCCCCGAGATTCCGATATTCCTAGTACCCAGTCATGTCAGAACACTGAGGATCTAACAATGGGAGAATCAAGCAGGGAGCCAAAGTTGGAGTTTTGGAGGTCCAATCCCTGTCTACTTACCCATGATCTGAAAAAAAAAAAAAAAAAACCATACCAAGTGTCTAGTTTTTAATATAAAAATATATTAAAAAGGGGAGAGAAAAGAGGGGAAGCAGAAAATAATAGCAATAACTTATTTTAGTGTTATGGTTTGAATGTGTATCCCCCCACCCCACCAAATCATGTGCTGAAACCTTAATTCCTCAGAGTGGCAGGGCTGAGAGGTGGGGCCTTCCTTGTGGGAGGCATTTGGGTCATGGGGTGGAGCTCTCAGGAATAGACTGACGTCTTGGTGGTAGGAACGTTTTCAGCCCCTTTTTCTTCTTCTGCAAGGACCTGCTTGCCCTTCTGCTTTCCTGCTGTAGGATGATACAGCATAAGGCCCTCACCAGATGCAGCCACTTGATTACAAACTTCTGGCCACAAGAACCATGGACTAAATAAACTTTTTTCTTTTATAAATTACCCAGTCTCAGGGTAATACCTATTTGTTATAACAGAAAATGGACTAAGACAATTACCAAAAGGAAACAATTTTGTAGCTTTGATCATCTAATATAAAACATAACCTGAGAGAGAGCTGAGAATTTACAAACTTTGTCCTCTTCTGGACTACAAGAAGAAACGGGCATGGAGAATGTATACAGTATGAAGAGAATTAAGTACAAAAGCTGTGCTTAAGTTATTCTGATACTTAATAGAAATGAATACACCTCAAGGAAACAGATGAACATTTTATTCTATTCACGTATCATAATAGCCTTTATTCATTAAGTTTTTCATTCATTAAATAGGTTTAACTGAGCATCTACTATGTGTCTTGTGAACCATAAGAATGTTGTATACTTATGGATGGTTGTAAACTGTGATTAAGAATGTAATTACAAAGGAAATCAAAATGCATGGCCTACCTAAACCTTCCCTCAAAGAAGAAAAAGTCCTGGCCATGCCAAGACTAATGAGAAGAGCACAACGGGGAGAAGATACAATGTAGAAGAAGCCACACAAACAGAAAAACAGTCTTTGTTTCTCAGTTTATTATGGAAGACTGTGTCCTGAGTTGAGGCCAGAGAAGTGGCAGATGCCGAATGTGTCATGGGTCAAGAATGGCTTTTTAATTTTAATTCTAATTCTCTATCAAGAATGGATTGGACAAAGTGCAAGAGAAGAAACAAACTGCTGATTTAACATGTATTTGCTCAGAGGAAGAAATTTATGGACATATAATAGGTATTTTTCATATTTTTACACAACGTAGTAGATTTCTGGTTTCAGATTACAACTGAGTCACTGTTGCTTGCAGTTAAATATGCAAACCCCCAAACTGACCAAATATGTTTATGTCTTTTCTAAAGGCTCAAATTGTGCTTATCCACCTTTAGTTCAGGAATACAGTTGATAATAATTCAAGTGGCCCCATTCAATCCAGTCTAGTCATGATCTGTCATGGAGAAATGTGGAATAAGGGCAAGGGCATAGAGTTGGCTGTTCTAGCCCAAGGATAAATCATAAATTATTGTAAATGTCCACAAGTAAAAAAAATATTTCAGAGTTCCTTGTCCTGTATTTGAGTTATTTTATTGTCTAATATCAATTGAATTTAAACTCACAAAAATGGTTGTCTAACACATGAAAGATTGGGATAACCATTCATTTCCTAACTTGCATTTAATTGAGAGGAAGAAAATACATTTAACATAAAATTAAAATAATTAGGCTCAGAAACGTTTTTTTAAGGAGCTGGATGTCAAAGGCTAAATAAACATAATAACCTAAACTCATGTGTGAAGAGAAAGTAAGATCCAACGCCTTCTCAGAACTAAACCTTGAGTATTAATTAAATTCAGTGATGTGGATAAAACATGACAGAAGAATTTCATCCATTTGTCCACTACAATAGTTAACACTTCCCTTCCGAGTGCTCTTACTTAAGTTTGTTTATTTTTAGACCTCAAGAGACATTTAGAAGAATTAAGACCAAGTATGGGCAAATAGATCCTTTCTTTATGACATTCAGTTCCATAAAAGCACAGCAGAGAAGTGAATGCACATTTGAAGGACTTTAGAGACTATTTTGTCTACGATTAGGATGAGCTGAAGAATTCTCTAGAGCAAGAGTTTGGCAGGTTAATTCATTTCCCATTGACCCAGCATCTAATGTATGCAATATTACTGAAACCTCTGTCCCTTGCATGGCAGGGCTAAAAGAGAGGCATTCCCTGTGGTTTGCACCTTCAGAACTTTTTCACAATGCTCTGAAATATTTGACATGTATTTCTATAGTGATCCGCTCTCATTATCAGAAACTTATTTTCATTAAAGTTTAACAAAACAAGACACTAATTAAAAATTAGCAACTACCAGTGGTAACTTATAATCCAGGGTCTGAGCCACAACAATAATACAAGGGAAAAAAAAACCCAAATAATAAAAACATCTTTCTGCACTCTACCTTTGACATTTTAATGGTGGAATTAGCAGACAGTTGTCATAAGCCACATATAAATAACTGAAGGATCTGTGTAGGATGTACAAATTATTTCACCCTCAAAGTTACTTTCCTATCTTCTGTTTTTCCTTTTAGTGCATATTCACTGACCTACTGCTTTTGGTGCCTGCCCTTTCATGAAAAAAAAAAAAAATCACTTCATGCTTGATATTCTTCTCAAGCCACAATATGGGAAGCCACTAATACTGTATTTCCTAAAATATTTAAGCATTTTCTAATAATCACTGAAAAGTTCTTGCCCTTCCTCGAATACGTCCTTCTATATTCTGATATTTCTTTTTCTTTCCTTGTCTGTGTGATAAACACCAACTGGCCTATCAGGAGAATGCCTGTCACCTGGTGCCCACTGTCCTACCTACTGAGAAGTCTTCCTGCTCCATCCTTGCCACAGTTGGCTTCATCAGGCTGGGAAACTAAAGGGACCATAACTGGTTGGCTTCTCTTTCCCAGGGATTTGGGTTTGAGATACTGAAAAACTACACAAAACAGCTTCAGATGGCACAAGTGCAGATCCTAAGAGACTAAACATTGGTGGTCACGGGAACAGAACACATTAAAGAGGTGCTGCTGGCCCCAGCAAGCCAAAGCCACAGGAAAGCTGAAATAATGGGAAAGCAGAGACTAAGTGCTAAAGAGAAGGGAAAGCACTGGAAAGGAGAAGGGAAAACCCATGCTGTCCTAGAGAAAGACAAAATACATAAGCGCACCACTTTGAGGAGCCCAAGCTGTTTCTGTTTTCCTTCCCTGCAGAGATATTGACTGCCTACCCACCCCACTCCCCCCCCCC
>NW_025999960.1:7659022-7665855 GCF_001458135.2 Marmota marmota marmota
ACTCCATTTCCTTTCAGTTTGATTTAATTAGAGAGCGTTTCTGTACCTTTTTAGCCAAAAGCTTCTCTTAGGACCTATTTCACATTTACCGCATTTCTACCTCTCAGCTCCACGGTCCTCTCTCCCTGAACGCCTTTTTCTACCCTTCCCCAGGAGGAAGACCTCTCCATGCTCACATCCCTCATTGCCGTCATTTTTATTGTTATGGCTGCTTTTATATTTTGTCTTGAGATCTGTCAAGAGTGGCCATAAACCAAGCCAGCCACTTGCTAGGAAAGCTCTGACTGTGGGGAAGTCAGGTTTGGGTGTATTTCAGGTGAAACATGACGAGAAAGTAAAACAGAAATGCAGCATACAAAAAAAAAAAATGTGTTACTTACAGACTCCAGAGAGATTGGGGAGCCCAGGAGGCTGACAGGAAGCCTGAAGGTGGCAGAGAGCTCAGCCAGAAGGTGTGAAGAGAGATGACCTTCGCTACTGCCCTCAGATTAAAGCTCACATTGTCCCTTGGGCTTTCCCTCAGGGTTGAGGATTGGCTAGTTTAAGGAAAACTCTTGCAAAGAGAGGCTTTTATTGACTTGACTCTGGTGTTAACCATCAGGGTTTATCAGGGGCAGCAGCTGAGAGATGTGTTGGGTATTGAGTCAGTGAGATGAGGAACCAGTGGGCTGTATCTTTAATCACAAGTGATAGGATAATGCTGGGTTTCACATCAGGCCTAAACTGGATACCAAGGCAGCAACTATACTCAGCAAGTTTATGATGCTCATAAGTTATATACATGCATATTTGACAATCCCCACTGACCTTTGCTAGATGTAGTTTTACATACATCTCCTACCATGAAGGTTGCTTAATCAATGGTTATGAGTAGATTAGTAAATGAATAAATGAATGAATAAAGTAGAAAAAGACTCAACTGTATATTCCCTCCAAGTTATCATATTATTCTTTTTTTTCCTTGAAGTTCTAGGCTAAAACATTATTTTCAAATTCTGGTGCACAAATAAGTATTTGCTTGGTTGCTTAATCATAAAATTTATAGAAAATTCAAATATATGGGGACTGGTATATAGTCAGTATATTATATCTTTAAGGTTTGAGGACTTGTGGTTTCAGATAACATGGTTTCAGACTGTTTCTACTGGAGGCAAACTACTCTTTCCAAGATGAATGAACTGTCATGACCAAACCCAATAACATATTTTAGTCAGCTTGCCCGTGCTACTTTCAGCAATTGACAGTTACCCCTATCCATTTGAGAACCTCTCTGATCCGTTGGATTTGAAGGCACTTCTACTTTAAAATGCATCTCAATATCCCTTAGCCTTGATCTCTGGCTTATTTTCTTAAACTTCAAATGCATGTGCCTCAAAATCTCAGTACTAGCTAGCAAACCCAAGGAAACTTGGGTCAGGGAATTTATACCAAAAAATAACAAAACAGCCTACAAGATACTACATTTGGGCCTCAGGCCACAGAAGCAGATGCTGTATGGTGGTGTGGAAGGCGGCTGCTTGAGTGTGGACTTTGCAGAACTTTTTGCTCCACTGTTTCTCATAGTCTCAGAGTTTGGAAGGATTTTACATATTTATCCATTCCAACCTAATTTTAAAACAGGGACACTCAGCCCTAGGAGGTTAGTGGGTTGGTGTAGAGGCAGGCCTGAAACATAAGTTTGTTAGAATCTTGCACTCTTCTGAAGAAAATAACAGAATTTCATATTTATTTTATATTTTTACTTATCCACTTCTTGGTCATGCAGGTAATGCATGAATTTTGATAGTTTTGGAAAGCCACTTGGTAGTATCCACTAAAGCTGAGCACCAGCAACTCCATGGCCCAGAAATTCCACTCCTAGGTATGTGTCCATCAGAAATGTACATATCTCAAGAATGTTCATAGGTGTGCTAACTTTAATGGCTCCTAAATGTAAACACTTAAATTTTTATCAGCACTAGAATACATAAACAAACTATGGTGTGTTTACAAAATATACTATATAAAGCAATGAAAAGGAAAAAATATACAACTACATTATAATAATGCAGAAGCATGTTACAAAAAATAATATTAAGGCAAGTAAGCCAGACACAAAAAAAGTACACTCAATATAATTCCATTTCTTTGAAAGTTCAAAACAGACAAAAACCTACCTATGGATTCATTGGAGCAGCATTCAGATTTTGAGGCACATTCATTTGAAATTTAAGAGAAGAAGGTCTGGGGTTGTGGCTCAGTGGTAGAGTGCTTGCCTCTTGCATGTGAGGCACTGGGTTTGATCCTCAGCGCCACATAAAAATAAATAATTAAAATAAAGGTATTTATCCATCTATAATTAAAAAAATAAAAATAAAAATAAATTATAATAAGCCTGAGATCAATACTAAGGGATATTTTAAAAGCTATTTTTAAATTTCTAACCATGTTTTAATGCATACACACATTATTTGTGCTTCTATAATCCCCAAAGTTCAAAACCCAAGGTTTTTTTTTTCCCCAAGTTTTTTTTTTTAACATCTCATTTGGCAACAAAATTCTGACCTGCACTGAACTCATCTGATGACAACACCCGACCTTAACTGACATGAAATTATTTATAGTCTTTGTTTATCCCACTTGGGGTGAATATTCATGTATTTCTTGTGAAAAGATTAATGTGCAGAATATGGGAAGCTATTGCAAAAACCACTGAGGACATTAATAAATCCTGAAAATTATGAATTCTAAAATGCATCTTGTCCTAAGGATATAATACAGTTTTATATATTATTGTAGGTGTTCTGCATCAGAAGAAGGTGATCAGAAGACCTGACAAGAACAACTTAGAGGAGGAAAGGTTTTTTAGGCTCATTATTTCAGAGGTCTCAGTCCGTGGTTGGCCAACTCTATGGCTCTGGGCCCAAGATGAGGCAGAACATCATGGAAGAAGGGTGGAGAAAAACAGCTCAGGACATGGTAACCAGCATCAGAGAGAGAGAGAGAGAGAGAGCGAGCTCCATTTGCCAGGGACAAAATATAAACCCCAAAGGGACATCCCCAGTGACTACCTTTATAGCCACACTTTACCTGCCCACAGTAACAACCCAATTAATCCATCAGTGAGTTAACCCACTCTTATGTTAAAACCCTTAGAATTTCTTAATTTCACCTTGGAAAATTCTTGCATTGTCACACCTATGAGCTTTGGGGGACACCTCATGTCTAAGTCATAACAGGAGGCAAAATAAAAGTTTCCCAAAGATGTCCATATCCTAAAACCTGGAACCTGTGACTATGTCAAGTCACATGGCAAAGGGGAAATTAAGGCTGCAGATAGATTAAGGTCACTAACCAGCTGCAATCACTTGGATCTATAGACATAGAAGAGGAAAGCATGAGAGAGAGAACCATAACCCGCGTGGAGTCTGCTAATGCACCGACCAAGGGAGATTCCATGGCCAAGTCCTGAGTCCAGGGGTAGGGAATTAGTCTTGTCTTTTGTGGGACAGATATAAAAATGGATTACATGTTTTCACTTAAAGAGTGGAGAACTGGGGCCAAAAATAATTTACCATAAGCTCTCTTGCCTTCAATCAAAAAGCACTGCTGAAACTGCTATGGAGAGATGGCAATAAATCACTGAGTTGATCATAAAGCAGAAATAGGAGTCATCTTTATTCAGCAGTCTGCAGGCCAAGGGCAGGCTGCAAGTCTATACTCTTTGATCCTTTCTAGAGGTTAGAGCACACCTTTTATACCACAAGTAAAACATGTCAGTACATTAATCATAAGTGGCTGTTGTTATGTTTCAAAACCATAAACAAACATCATGAGATCTAAAATCATAAGCAGAGGGGGAAGTAGGTCAAAACAACCCTAACTGAGTACAAGTTAAAGAATGGGTTATTAAGGTCTAGACAATCATTTTCTGACAGGATACATCATCCAAGAAAAATGGGAACTAAAAAGACAACAATTTTATATTGTATAAGAAGAGAAGAAACATTTGTGTTTCTAAGCAGGGTGTGCGAAGCAGGATCGGGATGGCAGAAGTGGAGTTTTCTCATGGGAGAAGCATTTCTTACATGACGTAGACTCTTAGGGCAAAATGGAGTCTGTTTGGTCAATTACCATTTGGCCTGGCCCATAACAAAACCAAATGTGGTCATTAGATTTCTCAAACTGGACAAGACCTTAAAGACTTAAGAAGGAAGCTATAGACTGTCTTGCAAGAAAGAATATGTACATGGGATGTGATTATTAAGAAAAGAGGGTTAGATCTGATCAGTAAGAAATTGACAAGGATATGTCTAAAATAGCAGTTTGTTAATACAGTGAAAATATTCTTCAGTAATCAATATTATAGTATATAAAGGTGGTAGAATAAACAAAAGTAAGCACACTTAAACTATCAGAAAGATGGTCAGATTTATGTCATGGTTTCTTAATACAGGTGTACTTACACTGACATTGGTTTTAAAGTTCTGTAAAGATCTGCATCTTTAGGAGGAAGTATGAGAAGCCACTTCAGTGCCTCTATTATTGGCATTGTTCCTCTATTATTACTCATGGGCAAGATGGGCAGCACCCCATAAAGAGATCTACACATTCATGGACCCAAGAAACATGTTCAGGTCTGCCTCTGGCCTCCACTCTGAGTCTTGTTGCTCAGATTTTCAGTGTTTTTTTTTTTTATTACCCTCATTAGCAAAAGTTCACTAGGAAAATTTTTAAGACAAAATGAGAGGTTTCAGTGTAACAAGCAGTTTGCAAAGCAGAGAAATGCAGACTTTCCTACACAACAAAGGTACCTGGAGAGAGGGGCTAGCTTACAGTACCTGTCCAGGTTCCCACTCTTATTCATTAGGCAACTGAGGAAGCAAGTGCACTCAGTCCTGATTGGTTGATGTTTAAATTTGACTGCGGATGGAGAAATGGGACTTTTCCAAGGCTGTTTATCTTGGCAATAAAAACAGAAGCATTTCTTGGCAAGATTACAAAATTCAGATTGTGGTTCTTCCAGGAACACAGTTTGTGTGTGATCTTCACTTAGCAAATAACTACCAGATTCCCTGTTGAATGTAGGTCCAATTAGCCACTTGGGACCTTTCCTGGAAATTCAGATGTTCTTCAAGTTCATGGTCTGTATCCTGCAGCACAGGGACTACAGATTCATGCTGAGTATGCAATTTCACTTTCATCCTGGAAGGCCTATCCTCAGAACTTCCTTAGTTCCACCCACTGCAGCACACCCCCCCCACACACACATACCATGCATTCCAACTCCAGCCTTGCCCCACAGAACTCAAGTAATGATCCAACATCCCAGCTCATTATCATTAAGAGAAGCAAAGTTGTGAATAGGGTGGACTGTTAAAACCAAGTAAGCACTTTATTTATGGATTTGTATGTTCTCAAGGCTCTATGTCCTGTGCTAATAAGGGAAGTCTGACACTACCTCAGGGGCAGTATTGTGATCATGTACACATACTGGTTCCACCAAGATCTTTTCAGGACATCAAGGGCTCCTCAGATGGTGCTTTCATCGTCTTCATGCGATATTCTAAAAATACCATCTGATTTTGGAAATGATCAACTTCAGAGGAACTTTCCTAATCAAACTTCACATGATTAGTAGTTTCTTATCATAAGCAGACTTCTTGGGAAACTATAATGTAACCACAACTTGGAGATTTTAGTACCAAAACAAAGGATTTCAGGTATCTTAAAACAGTAATCTCACATAAAATATTCCTGCCAATGCAATTGTAAAGCTACAAATCACTGGCAGAGTTTTCTTCCCTGAAAAGTAACTACTTTAGTTACTTAGCAGATTTTATATCTGTTCTTTCAAAGTGGGCACTTCTGCACCCCTTCTGTTGCCATCTCCCTGCTTTGAGTATGTAAATTTTGCTATAGATGTCAAAAGGAGACTTCATGGAGATTTGGGTGTTCAGTAAACTTCTTTATGATACATGCTCCTGAAATCTCATAGATTGGTGGTTTGGGAAAGTCCATTTTATCTGTGTGTGCTAATGTTATTGTGTAGAAGTCTGGATTCTAGAGAAACTCATTGATTCCTTCAACATATATTTATTGAGTTCCCATTATGTAGGAGGCACTGTTCTGAGTATTCATGATTAATTTTTTTAAAAAGTCTGTACCCTCAAAGAGGGTACAGATGATAATGAATTAAGCAAATGAAATATTTTAACCCAATATTGGGTTGTGATAGGAGCAATAAAGAAAAGGCAGGGGAAGAGGACAGATGGATTTGAGAGGGCTGAGGAAAAGGCTGTTTTAGATCCAGCTTTCCATGAAGTCTCTTTGGGAAAGTGATTTTGAATCTGGACATGAAAAAAATGAGGGAGATGCCTTATAAATATCTGAGGTTGAGGAAGGGAAAGATTCCAGGCAATGAAAACTGAGTTCAAGCTGGAGGTGATGATGCATACCTGTAATCCCAAGGACTCCAGAGGCTGAGGCAGGAGGATCCCAAGTTCCAGGACAGGTGTGGTAACTTAGTGAGGCACTAAGCAACTTAGTGAGAAAATAAAAAAGGGCTGGTGATGTGGCTCAGTGGTTGAGAGCCCTTGGATTCAATCTCCAGTACAACAACAATAACAACAAAGATAGAAAAGAAAAAGAAAACTGAGTAAAACCGAGTTCAAAGGTGATGTGTTGGGGATACCACTGAGGTTTACACAAGTACCTAGGTTAACTAAAGGAATGACTGGGAGGAAAATGTCTGGAAATGAAATCAGGAAAAAGCCAGGGTTCTGGTCATATAGGATTTGGAAGGCATTGAATAGATTTCCTCTCTCTCTCTCTCTCTCTCTCTCTCTCTCTCT
>NW_025999960.1:7667161-7706614 GCF_001458135.2 Marmota marmota marmota
ATATATATATATATATATATATATATATATATATATATATTTCCTCTAAAGGAGTGTGTTGAGAATAGGAGATTGACAAGGTTAGATTAGATTTAAAAGAATTACCAGTAATCCTTTAATCCTTTGCATGAGAACTTGAGAACTACAGAAAAGAAAGTAGGGAGATGGATCATTTGGAGATTGTAGTAATTTAGGTAAAAGTGGATGTTGGTTGTGGTGGTATCAGAGGCAAGAGGCAGTAATATCTGGCCAGGATGGGATACTGAAAGCACAGTTGATTCTAAGGCTTTGGTCCTGAATCATTGAATGGATCCATTTTCTGAGATAGAAAGCATTGGAAAAGGAATTTGTGGTAAAGATTGCATATATTAATTTTAAGTTGCCTATTTAACAACCAAATGAAGATGTCATAATGAGTCTGAATTTTAGGACATGGTTAGTACTGGAAATGCACATTAGAGAATCATTCATGAACTAAGGTAATCTGGACCTATGGTAGTGGATGAGATCACCTATGGATTGAGTCTAGTTATAGCAGTGTGAGAGGTTAGCCCCCAAGGCATCCTAACAAGTAGAGAATGAGGGCCCTGTGAGATAGGAGGAAATCTCTAAGTATCCACTGTGTGCCTTCACAAATGCCTTGAATGGCCCTGCAAATTCAATCACTGGAATGCCACTTGATCACTGTTTCTCTAAGCATTGCTACATTATGAACCCATATTTAATAATTAGGAATACAATATTGGTAATGGAAAGAACTTTGAGATATCAACTTGCTCATCTCCCTCTTCCAAAGAGTAACTAAAAAGCATATAATAAATCTGATTTTTCCTTAAAAACTCTGAACTGTCCCTCTACCTCCAAAATCAGTCTCTGGAATTTCCATCAGATGTACTAAATTTGATTTAAAGAAATTTTATTAATAAAAAAAGAGATTTTTAAGAGGTTAAATATATACTAAACATTGAGGGTAATTATTTTTTAAAAATATTGTTTTATCAAACCTCCATTGAAGAGATAAAAAAAATTAAACTAATTCAGTCCTTTAGAGAAAACTGATTTTTTTTAACAAAAGGAAGATTTTGAGAAAGAAGTTAATTAGTCATAAGGGCCATTAAGCCTCTTAAAATGAACAGTGGGTTCCCCTGGAAATTATATCAATATTCATAAAAATATTACTTTTACTGACAAAAATGTCACTTGCTTTATTAAAATCACCTAATTTGAAGAGAGTATCCCCAGAGAAATATGAAAATACAGGGTAGAAAGAATATTAAATATGATAAAATTTTTAATACCTTAATCCTTTCTTTAATTCTCCTTATTTTTCTTTTGGTGGGAAGTGAGCTTAACAAGTTGGTTTAAAACCCCTTCCCAGGATATTAAGATAACATTGAAAAAAAAGAGATATCTTTATGGTGAATACTAAAATGTTGGTGTGTAACTGTGTTGTGAAATGATTAAATCACGCTAATGAATATATCCATTGCCTTGCATCCTTCTTTTTTGGTGGTGAGTAACTTTAAGATCTATTCTCTTAGCAATTTTCAAGCATGTGAAACATCATTATTAACTGTGGACAGCATGCTATACAATAGAACTCCAGACCTTATTCCTCCTGTCCATGTGCAAATTTGCATCCTTTGGCCAACATTTCCTCACTTCCCCTCTTGACCTTTTCCCAGCTCCAGGCAACTACCATCTACTCTCTGCTACTCTGTTTGATTTTTGTATTCTACATGTGAGATCATACAGTTTTTATCTTTCTGTGCCTGACTTATTTCATTTAGCATTATGTCCTCCAGCTTCATCCATGTTGTCACAAATGACAGGATTTCCTTTTTTAAGGCTGTGGTAAAGATTGCATATATTAATTTTAAGTTGCCTATTTAACAACCAAATGAAGATGTCATAATGAGTCTGAATTTTAGGACACAGTACTGGCAATGCACATTAGAGAATCATTCATGAACTAAGGTAATCTGGATCTATGGTAGTGGATGAGATCACCCATGGATTGAGTCTAGCTATAGCAGCATGAGAGTATTTTGCATATGTGTACCATGATTTCTTCATCCATTTACCCATTGATGAACTTTTAGGTCATTTCCATAGTCTGGCTATTGCAGTGAACATGAGAGTGCAAATATCTTTGAGATCTTGCTTTCAATTACTTGGATATATAGCCAGAAATAGGATTGCTGCATTATAATTGGACATGAAAGTGGTATTATTTTTAAAATTTTGAGCACCCTCTATGCTGTTTTAAATCATCTCTGTATCAATTTGCATTTCCACCAGCCCTGTCCTTGTCAACACTGCTTGTCTTGATGACTGTCATTCTAACAGGTGTGAGGTGATGCCTCATTGTGTTTCTGATTTGCATTTCCCTGATGATTAATACTTCTGAACATACTTTCACATACCAGTGGGTGGTTACTATGCCTTCTTTTGAGAAATGTTTATTCAAGTCTTTTGTCCAATTTTTAGGTAGATTGTTTATTTTCTTGCTATTGTATTATTTGAGTTCCTTATATATTTTGGATATCAATTTCTCATCAGATGCGTGGTTTGCAAATATTTTGTTAGTTCTATAGGCAGTCTCTTCACCTGCTGATGGTTTCCTTTGCTGTGCAGGAGGTTTTCAGTTTCATGCAATCCTATTTGTCTGTTTTTGCTTTTGTTCCCAACACTGTAGGGATCATAGCCTAAAAAAAAAATCACTGACCAGACCAGAGTCAAAGAGCTCTTTCCCTATGTTTTCTTCTAGTTGCTTTCCACTTTCATGTCCAATTATAATACATCTCACTGTAGGCTTTGATGCCATAGTTATTGATAATGGTCAAAGACTTCTTGCTGATGGAAGATGGCTATCTTGTCTAGAAAAATAGCTTGCTGAGCATAAGATGTCAAGCTAGAATTCACGATTTCTTCTCACAACTCATATAAATGTTGCAAGGCAAAGCAAAATGAAATATAAAATTAGGTTTGGTTCATTCACTCTGGATGATCGCAGGTGAGTGCTTTGGTTTTTAATTGCATAATGTCAAACTGAGTTGGTACATTCCAGGTGTAACATTTATTTTAGTAGCATAGACATGTAATTATAATCTTTTTCTTGATTAAAATATAGGTAGTTTAAAATCATCTTAACTATGTGAATATATCTCTCTTTGGAATCTTTGTTCTCTAGACAACTTTTTGGTTCAAGATATTCTAAAAATTAGCATTAAAATGTGTCAAAGTTTTTAGAATCAAAAAAAAAGAAAAAAAATACTTTGATGAAAACTGTAACTCTCCCTCTATTTTGTGTTGTCCTAGATTGAACTCTCTGCCACTATATTATTTCCACTTTTGGAAAAGAAATGCCGACATTAGAATATGATTAGAATTAATCTGCTTTGTTAAAAGGCACATTACTTACTGTAGAAGACCCCAAATCTGTTTCATATGTGTGTCTCCAAAGCAGAAATGCCTACTTTTCACTAGTCTCAAATTGGGGTAATCATTTAAATTATATCCATCTCATTTTTTATTGTTAGTTTTAAATTCCATTTTTTTTCCTAAGGTACTAGGGATTGAACGCAAAGGAGCACTTTACCACTGAGCTATATCATCAGTTCTTTTATTTTATTTTACAAATAAAAAGAGCCTCTCTAAATTGCTGAACTTTTGATCCTCCTGTCCCAACCTCTAGAGTCACTGGTATTATAGGTTTGTGCCAACACACCCTACATCAGATGTAGATCATTTTTTTTATCTTTATTTCTCCTTAACTTATTGGAAATTTAAAAAAATAAAAAGAATATAGTGCACAAAGCTAATAAAGAAATCTGTAGCTCTTGATTACTAACTGATCATTAGTTCTAATGGTTCTTAAATGTTCAATTCCTTCAATAACCAGACTCTCCTGCCATGTTCAGTGGGTGTTTCAGGGACTACACAGCTAGTTATTTACTTGATTATTGCTGAGTTTAGATAACATGCTAGTCTCTGAAGAGTTCCCAGGTATTTAAACATAGAAACATGCTTAATGTACATCATGGTTTGGATATGAAGTGTACACTCACGGGAGAGACAGTGAAAAAAAATAGAGGTGAAATGATCAGATTACGAGAGAGCTTTAACCTCATGAGTGTATTAATTCTCTCGTAGGGATCAACTGGGTGGTAACTGTAGGCAGGTAGGATGTGGCTGGAGGAGAGATGGGTCATTGGCAGCATGCCTTTTGGGTGTGTATTTCATGAGCAGAGTTTAGTCTCTTTCTGCTTCCTGGTGCCATGTTGTGGAGCTGGCTGTCTATGAGTTGAAGTCTCTGAAACCATGAGCACCAAATAAACTTTTCCTCCTCTAAAATTGTTCTTGTCAGGTCTTTTGGTCACAGCAGAAAAAAGATGACTAAAGCAAAGTAGAAAATGGGAGAATTAAGGAAAAGGTGGGTACTAGATCAGGGGCAACATGGGGTGGTCAAATTTTTCTAAATCTGGATAATATTTCCCCAGTATCACTATCTGACAAGACAAGTATTTTTAAAATTTGAAATCCAATTAGGGGGTTTATAATATAAATTAAATCTAGTTTTAGGGATTTATGGATTTCCCTGGACAGCCTGATAGCATATTAGTGAAAATAATTTCATTAAAATTGTTAACATCAAAATAGGGGATGAATTATGTAGGTTTTTGATCTCTCTTTTATGTCCTCTTTTTATCTTAAAATCATTTTGATTATTCAACCATGGGTGTTTTAGAGATATCCCTATGATGATATTTTATCCTACTAATATTCAAAACCTATAATACTGTTTTTTGCTGGTTTTCAAAGAGCTTTCAATAAAATGTTATTACATTAAAGAAAAGTGGCAGACATCAACTATATTACATAGGCAATCACTCCTGAGAGGCAGACACAATGGCCTTGTCATTTCAAAGTAAATCAGTTCCAGGGACAGATGGCTGATCTAATGTTATCTCTGGCACAATCCCTTAAAAAAAAGTTAAGAATTCTTGTGAAATAAGAATAATATCATCATGAAAAGTCTGTAATAGGGCATGGAATTTGAATATATAAGCACTTGTATTTATAGAATTCTTGGTCTGAAAGGGACCTTATGGGAACAATCTTGTCAAATTTTCTGGTAATTTACAGGTAAAGAAATATTAGGTAATTTATCCAAAAATCACAGTTTGCTCATGATAAAGTACTAAAATTTTATTTTATTTTCATTCTACAGTTATATGCTGGTTTTCTGCTGTGTGACAGGGATTCAAAGATGAATAATGCCCTAGAATTGATAGGAGAGGAAACTGAAGTAAAAGAATAACTGTTATGATTATTTTTTATAAGAGTACATAGTCCACTTTCCACCTCATATTCACTTTCCACAGTTCACTACCTCCTCATATTCCAAGTCAGGTAAACAACTGTATTATTATTAAAATTATTTTTATGATGGATATTTAACAGAGGGGTTTAAGAATGCTGAGCTAAAATTCTAACATTAATCTATACCCTCAACCCTAAAATAATTAATTTTGACTTGGAAATTACAGTTAGGACTACCAAACTAAACTCTGGAAAAGTCAAGGCTGCAGTTGAAAATTTTTTTGGTCAAATTTTGGCAAATAATTTTTTAGAAGAAAAATAGACACTATCCATATGTATATATAGATGGATATATACATATGCATAAATATAAAACATATATATCTATATGTATTATCCTTAATAGTGTAGTTATGATATTCAAGTGTGAGATATTGTGTTCCTTTAATTATAACTATTGAATATTTATATCTGAGTTTTGTGTCCTAAGCAGACAATCACAAATATAACTGTGTTTTTCCAGAAGGTTACAATTTATCACTGACAAAAAGAAATACTGAATATACAAGGAAGTATCATCATTTGTCTAAATGATGTATTTATTTGGGGGCTTTGAGATTGCTAGGGAATTTTTGTACAGGAAGTTCAGCAGGAAAATGACAAAATGGAGAAAAATCATCACCTAAATTAATCTTCAGGATTCCTGGAGGAATTGTAGCTGCTGGGAGAAGTGCTACAATTAAAATGCTCTTACTCCATAGAAAGCATATAGAGTTGACCAGGTACCTTAAATAGTGCAAGCACATAGTATCCTACACTTACATAATATTCTGATTCTGAAGAATTTCATATTTATAAATTCCATTAGTACACACTACTGTTTTTTAGATTCATACCTAAATTCTTGCTTCTAAGGGTAAAGTAGTAGCTTAAGATCTCCCAGATGCCACATTGAATTTTATGTAATTGCTTCCTTTTCAGCATATTATTATTATTTCTTAGTATTTGAACCTATATGTCTGATTCTCAGCATATCAAGCATAGCATATCAAATTTCATGTAAGTTTATAAAATTAGTTTTGCCAAAAAAGTCTCCACAATGAAAGGAATAGTTCTCTCAGAGACGTCTACCCTGCTTTTCAGAATAGCCTTAGGCATGTCACTGATCCTTGCCACTGTGAACATTTTTCTCTTTTTTGAACACGTTTTTTTTAGGTCTAAGATAGGAAGGCTTTAAAAAGTCCTTTTTGTAAGAGAAGAGAGGTCCACAGCAGAGGTGCACCCACATTAAGATATGACTATTGGAAGGTGTGCTGGAAGGTAGAACATGAAAAAAATTAGTGGAAATGGTAAAGGTGATTGATGAAAGGATATTGGTACACTGTGCCAGGTGGGTTTCTGTTGGGGGTTTGCTGTTCCAATGCCAGTTCGTCAATGTGGTCTCAATCTCAATACTTCTAGGTGAAGGTACTAAACCCACTTTTTATTCAACAGGTGTCATTACCCCAAAATATGCTAAACTCTCAAATGTAAGTCTAAAAACAAGATGTTTGATTAACAGCATTAGTGGGTTGTCTGTTTTTAATATTTGAGTGGAGATTTTTCCACATAGAAAAGATTACTTAGTTATCATCAGAATTTAAATCAATATTCAAATTATAATGGCCTAATATTTTAAAAATATTTGTACTTGTTCTTTTTAGATATACATGACAGTAGGGTGTATTATGATATATTATATAAATACATAGAATATAATTTATTCTAATTAGGATCCCATTCTTGTGGTTGCAGATAATGTGGAGTTTCACTGTTGGTGTAGTCACATATGAATGTAGGAGAGTTATGTCTCATTTATTTTACTGTCTTTCCTATTCCTTTCCCCCTCCCTTCCCTTCATTTCCATTTGTCTAATATACTGAACTTATATTAAAATAGGGAAAAACAGTGAGAGCTTTCTAATGGGTTCCTTTTTTTATATTCCCGTTTTTATTATAAAAGTAACATTTGTTCCCTTAGAGTTTTCAGAGGGGAAACAACCCTGTCAATATCTTGAATTTAGTCTTCTAAGACTCATTTTGGACTTCTGATTGTAAGAACTAAAGATTAATAAGTGACTCTAAACCACTGTCTCTGAAGTGATTTGTGCCATCACAATGAAAAACTGATAGAAAGACTGAAAATGTCTAAGAAATATTATAGATTACAATTTTATTTTATTTGGGTTATGATTAAGTGACACTGTAATTTTAGTAAAATAATTTCATTGTAAACTTAAAATTAGTAAATATTATGATTGGTAAATTATACCCCAATGTATTAGTTTCCTGTCCAGAATGAGGGTTGCTGAACTAGGAGCAAACTAGTGTCAGCAGGTTGTATTACTTATAGAGCCTCCAGGAGAGAATCACTTTTCTTGTCTTTTCCAGCTTCTAGAGGCTTCCTGAAATCTTTGGCTCATTGCCATAAAGCACTCTCATGCTTACTTCCAATACCACAATTCCTTCTCTGACTGCTGCTTCCTTCTCTCATTTATAAGGACCTTTGTAATAATATTGGATGCATGTAGATAATGCAAGATAATCTCCCCATTTGAAGATTAAACACATCTTTAAAATCCCTTTTGACATATATGATAATGTACTTAAAAGTTCCAGGGATGAGGAAGTAGATGTTTTTGGAGGCCATTATTCTGCCTCTTACACTCAGTAAATTAGAGAAAAAAATATCTTCTTTAAGAATTTCAAATGCCCAAGAGAACAAATGGACAATCCTAATAATAAAGGTCTTTAAAAAAAACTCTAATACATCTAAAAAAAGTTAAATTAGAGATATATTAAATCAGGTTTTTATAATCATTACAATTCTGATAACAACTAAATCCAATTCTTTAAACTTTTCAGTTTAAAGTCACTAAGATTAATAAAACTTCAAATTATTTCCATATTTAACATTAAAATGTTCATATGATGACTTACATTAATTTTATCACTTTATTAATTTCAACCATTTCTTAACTTCAAATCCTTCCAGAGTTGGAAAATATGGTCTCCCATACAATTGGTTATATATTTCTTTTCAGTTTCAAGAAGATTAATTTTACTGACATAATTGCCTATCAGTCTGTGAATTAAGACAAAGAAGTGAATGGAGACTGCTTGTTTTCAAGAGTCAACGGGCCCTTTTTATGATTCTTTGCAATGCCAGTCCGCATGCATAGCTTTTAGATATGATTAGTTTTGCAAACATGTATCCACTATGTTCAAGTGGCGACTTGCCTAATTCGCTCATGTATGAAAACTTTTCTTTACTTTATATGATTTAATTAATCTATTAACTAATTGATTGAATTCTACACTGTTTTTATTATTTCAATTGAGCTCACCACATCTCTCATCATTCTAATGACATGTCTTCAGAGTCTGCTTTCAGTATCTAACTCATTCTCGTCATTTTAGCAAAACTCTACATGTTTTTAATAGAAAAAAAGACAGTTTTTAATAGAAAATTGGAGGTTGAGTTGATGTTTTGCAAGTAATACCTTTCTAAACTGGTTTATATCTTTCCTTACTTTCTAAACAGAAGCTACCAAACCAAAAGTAACCCTTTCTTATTGATAATATATCATTTTTATTATTTATTATTTATTATTGATAATATATCATATTTAATGATTTTTCTGTTATGGATATTGATGAGTTTCTTTGGCCTCAAGATATTCCTAGTATATAAACTCAAACATTGTTTTTCAAAATCTATGATTTTTCACTGTCTTATTTTTATTTAGAAGAAAAGAAACTGTGATGGAGAAGTATAACAGACTACCTTTCAGCAAAATTGATTGCCAAATCAAGCATTGAGGGTGTAATAGAAATTATAATTTCTATTTGCATTATCACATCTACTGAGTGATGTGATAAAAACAAATTTTCTGCATCATTGGAACACCAACTCCTCTTTGTTAGCTTCAACAACTTATTTTTTACTCATCTTAGGATAGAGTTCAGTATAATGTACAGATAGCTAATAACATCCTTCAAATAAATAGCATATTTTCTCATGTAAAATAGTGTCCAAAATTCAGTAATCCATGATTGATACAGGAGATGAGGGTACTCATTAAGGACCCAGGGCCCTTGCAGCTGTCTGATTTACTGCCCTTCCCATGAAATTCCTATTCTTAGAGTTATGAGTGTCTATGATTATACAAAGGCATATATTGGAGCCATTTATGTAATCTCATACAAGAACCGTCAGTGGCATAAAATGTTTGTATTAACTGGAAAAAGCAGTAGCTGAGAAGTACATATACTTTGTATCTTTTTATAAAGTTATTTTAAAAGAGTTTTTGTGCATATGTACAAAACACTAACAAATTATATACTGAGAGACAACCAATGGTTACCTGTTAATAGGACTTCAGATTAATTTAGTTTTATTTTTGTATACCTCTATTTTTTCAAATAGTATGACTTGTTTTTATAATATAAATCTAAATTAAAAGTTATCATTTTTAATAGGAAAGATAGTTGAATGAATTGGATATAACTTTCCTATGTCCATATATGAGTACTCAAACAGTGTAACTCCACATCATGTACAACTTCAAAAATGGGAAGTTATGTTCCATGTATGTATAACATGTCAAAATATACTCTACTGTCACATAAATCTAAAAAGCACAAATAAATTTTTTTTAAAAGTTATCATTATTATTGGGTGAATTTTCCTTCACCCAATGATTCAAGTACACTTCCATTTATAAATCTGTGGTTGTAATTGGGTTATCTGGTTTTTCATAAATACCAGGGAACATGGGGAAGTATTTCTCCCCTAGATAAAATGGGGACTTTGGTTTTAAATAGAAATATATATTGAGTAGTTGAACAGTAATGTCCATATAGATTAATTATGTGTTGAGCTTCATATTTAATGTTTACTCATTGAAATAAATTGTAGTTTACTCATTGAAACAAGTTGTAGTTTGCCTAAAATAATGCCCTATATATAGTGGTTTATTCCTAATAGTTATGTACTAGTTTGTATCTCAAAGAGTTCAGAAAATCATAATGTTTTAGATTTAGCAAGCTTGGATTTCGACCTGGATTCTAATAACATCTCTGTAACTCTTGTTTCCTATTCTTAAGACTGGAAGTAATACCTATATTTTTATGATGCCTAAAGAGAATAAAGACTATGAAGTACAACCTACAGAAAGATAAATCAAGGATTGCCTTATTAGTAGGCTTATTAGCTACCCATAGGGAGCTAATTCGAATACCCTCTATGTTGTGTTAGATACATTTAGGTTCCAGAGGTAGGGAGATCACAAGTTCTGAGGTAATTAGTTCTCTTTCTAGGATATATGACTATCAAAGGTTTCTTTGCTTTATTGACTTCTATTTTGTAGCCACAGCTTTTAAAGTTAGATCTTCTCTTGAAATTTAAATGCAAGGTTTGAGAAATAGATATGCTTTTCTATTCATGGTGTTAGATTTAGGGGTCATTATTATTTTCAATGTAATTAATATTTATTTCAAAGGGAAAATAATCCCTGAAATTTTTCCCATCGCGAATATTTCTCTTGAATGTTTGCTGCCAGTGTGACTCCAAAAAATAGTTGTTTTTATAAATCAACTTTGATATTACCTAATTAATGAATTTGAATGTGTCCAGTTTTTCCATTTCCTTTCAGGGCAAGCACATCTGGTACTCAGAAGCATTGCTGCAATCTCACACAAAAAGGGTTAGTTGATGAAGCTTCTTGAATATCCCTAGCGCAAATGAAGGCAACTTGGCTTCCTCTGAATGCTCTGTTTCATGCCCTCAATACTGTGTGAGTGTATAAGCTACACATGTCTTTCTGACAGTTTTTTGCTTCCCTAATACCCAGACCAATATCAAAGACATTCTTCTATCTTTTGGGTGCATTTGCTGGATCTCAGAATATCTTTCAAGCCTGATGTTTTCATGGGACTGATAATCAATAGGCCCATCTGCCCACCGGAAGTGGCTTTGCCATCTGCCTTTAGGAAACTGGGTCATGGCTTAGTGGTTCAAAGTGAACTGGTAGTAAATCTTTCTTATGTAGAAGTACAAAACACAATCATGAAAAAACTGCCTTTGAAAGGTAGAAAGACACATCTTTGCAGTGATCCTTAGCTCATTTTACCCACATAGGCTGAGCAGGAAATCATTCACCTAATACCATTTATGGAATATCTATTACATACATGCCAAATAGTTTACATTCATTATAATAATACTCAAGAACCAGATGTAACACCTAACAGATGTGCTCCCAAGCTCAAAACAATTAAGTGAAATGCCAAAGTTGTGTGACTTAGCAGGAGTGCATGTTGAAGTCAAACCTGTCTGGGTACCATGGCCTCCACACACCTGTTCTCCTCCACCTAGTTCTGGCTTACTGTGTCGTTCTTTCTATTTATGTACCATTTGATTATATTGTGGCCATTTGCTCACACTGTGGAAATTAGTATGATTTTATTTTATTTTCCTGAAATAATAAACAAGCTTTGTGTTAAACCAAAGAATACAATACTTTCACTTTAATATCTTCCAAAGCCATAAAGGAAGAGTCCTTGAAAGATTTCCATGAATTTTCCTTTTGTTCGTGTCTGTCATTGTGACTTTCAGCTTTCTCAGTTGCAAATAATTATTTACTTACTTGAAAACAAAATGTTTTAAACCAACTTATCAGTATTCATTTGAGCAGAAGAGAAACTTCACTAGCATATGAATAAATGTCATTAGAAAAGAAAGATAAACTGGGAGTGGTGGTGAAAACCTGTAATTCAGGAGGTTGAGGCAGGAGGATCCCAAGTTCAAGATCGGTTTGGGAAATTTAATGTAGCCCTTGGTATTGAAAAAAAATATTTTCTAGTTAATATTACTTTTTCTTTCACTTAAGTTACAGTCAGAAAAGAAGGAGATTAAGATGTGCCACTATCCCAGCTAGAGAACAAAGGGCTTTAGAAGTCAGGTCTACTTCGTTTAAAAATCACAGTCCATGAGGATTTTGTATCACAAACTCAATGTACGTTTAAACTTAACCCCTCTCATCTTAATTGTTGTTTGAATCAGAACTTCTTAGAGTAACACAGCAGGACAACTTACAATTTCTAGTATCAATTTCTCCAGTTGACAGCACCAACTAAGTGTTTCAAAACTCAAAATTAATTTGAGAAATCATTTCCTAAAGCAGACCAAGGACAATAAAAAAAAAAAACACCATTCTTTTCTATGTGATCTCTGCAACAATAAGCTTCTCTTTTCCATATTATTCTAGTTTAAGGTATAGAAATTGGGTACAGTGGTCCATGCCTGTATTTAGAGCAACTTGAGAGGCTAAGGCAGGATAATCACAAGTTCAAGGCCAGTTTCAGCAACGTAGCAAGAGCCTGTCTCAAAATGAAAAATAAAAAGGGCTGGGGATGTAGCTCAGTGGTAAAGTGATACTGGATTCAGTCTCTAACACAAAAACATAAAATTAGAAATTGTATTTTTTTTCAGAGTAATGGAGATATTAATTTTTAGAAAAAAAATTAGTAAACTGGTATAAATTAAAAGTAGTACACAGATTTCATGCCACTAATTTCTTTTTGTTATCAAATTCCTGCTTTCTAAAATGAATACTTTTGGGCTGGGAATGTGGCTCTGAGGTGGAGTGCTTGCCTAGCATGCCAAAGCCCTGGGTTCAATCCCAACACCACAAAAGAAAACCAAACAAACAAATGAAAACCAACTTCAAAGAATGGGACCTGAGAAGTTTAATTTTTCATGGAACTTCTTTCATGGAAATCTCAGGCCACTCAAGCTGGTGAAGCAGACTTAAGCTTTGTTGCTCCCAGTCAGAAGCCAGAATGCTTAGATTCAAGACTCTGGTTGCAAAAGTAAATCCAGTTCACTTGAAATGTCTACTGATAATTTCCTGACTACAGTAGGCCAAAGGTTGAACCTGCAAGCTGGGATAGAAATTGCAGTTTGATAGAGGGCTGGGAACTTTAGGAAGAACGTGGGTGGAATGCTATATGGGTGGGCGACAAGGAAAACAACTGTGAAGAACATCTAACTGGATATGATAACTATAGTCAGCCTTTTTTGCTTTGTCTTGTTTTGCTGTATACACTCCCTACATGATGTTTTAGTTATATTGGATTAAAATAACATCTTCATATAGATCATTACTAAATTTATGTTTCATGTTCAGATGTCCCATCTAAATAGAAAACTAACTGGTTTCTGCCTACTTGGTATCTCCACTAGAGTGCTTTAAAGATACAGACTTCAAAACCAAAATCTTGCATTTTCCAACTCATCTTTCTCCTCGATAGATTCTTCTTCACCTCAGTAGATGGCAAAGCTATTCAATATGAAAATATCTTCCTTTTGCTCACATAAGTAAGTTCTTTACTATTTGGAGGTAGAGAAGATAATGCTAAGTGAAGTTAGCCAATTCCACAAAACCGAAAGCCAAATGTTTTCTTTGATGTAAGGAGGCTGATTCATAGTGGGATAGGGAATGGGAGCATGGGAGGAATAGATGAACTCTAGATAGGGCAGATGGGTTGAGGGTAAGGGAGGGGGCATGGGATAATTAATGATGGTAGAATATGATGATCATTCCTATCCAATGTACATGTATGAAGACACAAATTGGTGTGAATATACTGTGTATACAAGAGATAAAAATTATGCTCTATATATGTAATAAGAATTGTAATGCATTCTGCTATCATATAATTTAAAAATTCAGATTAAAAAAACAGCATATAAATCAGGTTTTATTTAAAGGGGGGTAGCATAGACTTCTCCTCGGAGGGAGAAGGGGGCCATAACTGGTATCCTGGTACCCAAGAAGCAAAGTGTTCTGCCCTTTTGATATGTCCTACCTTCCTTAGTTCTCCTTCCCTCCTCCCCTTGTCTCTCTCCTTCCTGTCTATCTGACTGGGCCTTGTAAATGCTCAGTGGGATGGCCAAAAGCTAGGAAACAGGTGAGCTGAAGGGGGAAGGTCAGGGTGGAGCAACCCAGGACACATTAATTAACGAACTTGTAGTTCCCTGTAGGGAGGGGCAATTCCTGGGACAGTTGCCTTAGCAACAGGATGGAGCAAGGGCAGGTTCTTGATAAGGGTGGAGGAAGGGCTCTGAGGGAATTAACATTTCAATTCCTCAGGGGACAGTCTTCAACTTCTCGGACTCACTCAAAACTGGCCTCCTTGATCCCACCTGACTCAATTTATCAATCTGTACTGACTGCCTATCTAATTCTGGCTTTATTTCTCTCCCTCTCAAATTTGAGGAACTCCTTACTGCTGTAAGGAAAGGGGGCAACAACCACTCTGGCTGCTTTGGAGCAGAGAAGGGGCAAAGTGAGGTGGGGCAAACAGTTTGGAGTTCTCTTTTAGAAGTCAGGTAGGATTGAAGTCTGGTTGGGGAAGAACAGGTTGTAAAGTAATCTGGATATGGATCCTTCTATGAAAAAAAAAAAGGCATGAGTACAAAATAAATATTGCAGCATCTGGAACTTGAAAGTGTATACCATGAAGATAATAGAAGCCAATATATTATCTCTCACCAGGAGGTGTGAGGGCTGAGAAGTTGTCCCCATAATAAGACTGGAATGGACAAGGCCTTTATTTGAGAATGTAAATCTTTAACATCCCCAGAGTTATAAAGAATGTAAACACAACATTTAACTTTTAATGCTACAGATGTTTATCTCCATAAAATGTAGGTAAGCTGTTAATGTCATCTAATCTTATAAAACCTTTCTACTAGTATGACCTCTGTGTCAAGTAGAAAACCCTTTATTTCTGTTTCTTAGGGATAGATAATCATGTTAGCAAATATTAATCCTACTTGTGTATGAGATTAGGAAGATCTATAGGCCTTAAACTGACTAAAAACTTCTGACTAGGCAGTTTCACTTGATAGTTATTAGGCATTCCTTCCTAAGAAACTCTCTTTTGTAGCCTCTAGTTTTATTTACTTTGGGGGCTAACACAAATGCATATCTTAAGTTACATTTAATTATATTTTTTTTAAATTCCCAGGAATGCCTGTGTTTTGGTTTTAACTATTTTTTGCTGGATGTTTAAGATGACTTTTTTCAAAAATTAAATTATTTATTTATTCTAATTTGTTATATATGATAGCAGAATACAATTTATTTCATATTACACATATAGAGCACAATTTTTCAAGTAACTGGTTATACACAAAGTATTTTCACACCATTCAAGTCTTCATACATGTACTTAGGGTAATGATGTCTAAACTCATTCCACCATCATTCTTACTCTCATGCCACCTCCGTTCCCCTCCCTCCCCTCTGTCCTATCTAAAGTTTCTATCTGAAGATGAATTTCATGACTGTTTTTTTCTATTTCTATGAGGATTGTCATTGGGATTTTGATTGGGATTGCATTGGATCTGTATAGTGCTTTTGGTAGTATGGTCATTTTGACAATATTAATAATGCCTATCCAAGAACAAGGTAGATCTTTCCACCTTCTAAGGTCTTATTTAATTTCTTTCTTCAGTGTTATGTAGCTTTCATTGCATAGGCCTTTCACCTCTTTCATTAAGTTGATTACCAAGTAATTTATTTTTCTGTTGAGGCTATTATAAATGGGGTGGTTTTCCTAATTTCCATTTCTGAGTATTTGTCACTGATGTACAGAAAGGCCTTTGATTTATGGGTATTGTTTTTATATCCTGCTACTTTGCTGAATTTATTTATTAGTTCTAGAAGATTTCTGGTGGAATTTCCTGAGTCTTCTAAGTATAGAATCATATTGTTGGCAAATAGTGATAATTTAACCTCTTCTTTTCCCATCTGTATCCCTTTAATTTCTTTCGTCTGTTTAATTGCTCTGGCTAGAGTTTTAAGAACTATGTTAAATAGAAGTGGTGAAAGAGGGCATCCCTGTCTTGTTCTAAATTTTAGAGAGAATACTTTCATTTTTTTTCCATTTAGAATAATGTTAGCCATGGGCTTAGCATAGATAGCTTTTACAATGTTGACATATGTTCCTGATATCCCTAGTTTTTCTAGTATTTTGAACATGAAGGGGTGCTGTATTTTGCCAAGTTCTTTCTCTGCATCTATTAAGATGATCATATGATTTTTATCTTTCAGTCTATTGATGTGATGAATTACATTTATTGATTTTCATATGTTGAACCAACCTTGCATCACTGGGATGAACCCTACTTCATCGTGGTGCACTATCTTTTTGAAATATTTTTGTATCTGATTGACCAGGATTTCATTGAGAATTTTTGCATCTATATTCATTAGGGATATTGGCCTGAAGTTTTCTTTCTTTGATGTGTCTTTGCCTGGTTTTGGAATCAAGGTGATATTGACCTCATAGAATGTGTTTGGAAGTGTTCCCTCTTTTTCTATTTCCTGAAATAGTTTGAGGAGTATTGCTGTTATTTCTTCTTTAAAGGTCTTGTAGAACTCAGTTGTGTATCCATCCAGACCTGGGCTCTTCTTTGTTTGTAGGCTTCTGATGGCATCCTCTATTTCCTTGCTTGAAATTGATCTGATTAAATTGTGTATATCATCCTGATTTACTTTGGGCATATAATATGCCTCTAGAAATTTGCCAATGCCTTCAATATTTTTTATTTTATTAGAGTGCAAATTTTCAAAATAATTTCTAATTATCTTCTGTATTTGTGTAGTGTCCATCATGATATTTCCTTTTTCATCATGGATGTTAGTAATTTGCATTTTCTTTATCCTTCCCTACATTAGCATGGCTAATGTTTTATCAATTTTATTTATTTTTTCAAAGAACCAACTTCTTAAATTTTTTTTATTTATATATGACAGAAGAATGCATTATAATTCTATTACACATATAGAACACAATTTTTCATATCTCTGTGTACAAATTATATTCACAACAATTTGTGTCTTCATACATTTACTTTGGATAATAATGTCCATCATACTCCACCATAATTTCCTACCCCATGCCACCTTCCTTCCCCTCTAACCCCTCTGCCCTATCTAGAGTTTGTCTATTCCTTCCATTCTCCCTATCCCTACCCCACTATGAATCAGCCTCTTTATATCGGAGAAAACATTTGGCATTTGGGTTTTGGGGATTGGAAAACTTCACTTAGCATTATCTTCTCTAACTCCATCCACTTACCTGCAAATACCATGATTTTATTCTTTTTTATTGCTGAGTAATAGTCCACTCTGTATATATGCCACATTTTTTTATTCATTCATCTATTGAAGGCATCTAGGTTGGTTCCACAGTTTAGCTATTGTGAATTGTGCTGCTGTAAACAATAATGTGGCTGTGTCCCTGTAGTATGCTGTTTTTACATCCCTTGGGTGTAGGACTGAGGAGAGGGACAGCTGGGTCAAATGGTGGTTCTGGTTCCATTCCCAATTTTCCAAGAAATCTCCATACTGCTTTCCATATTGGCTGTACCAATTTGCAGTCCCACCAGCAGTGTATGATTGTACCCTTTTCCCCACATCCTCTCCAACACTTATTGTTGTTTGTCTTCATAATAACTGCCATTCTGACTGGAGTATGATAAAATCTTAGAGTAGTTTTGATTTGCATTTCTCTTAATTGCTAGTGATGAACATTTTTTCATATATTTGTTTATTGACTGTATATCCTCTTCTGAAAAGTGTCTGCTCAGTTCCTTGGCCATTTATTGATTGGGCTATTTGGGGTTTTTTGTGTGTGTGTGTGTGTGTGTGTTTGTGTGTGTTTAACTTTTTGAGTTCTCAAAGAACCAATTTGTGTTTTGTCGATTCTTTTCAATTATTTTTTTTGTTTCAATTTTATTAATTTCTGCTCTGATTTTTATTATTTCCAGTCTTTACTGCTTTGAGGGTTGATTTGTTGTTCTTATTCTAGAGCTTTGAGATGTAATGTTAAGTCATTTATTTGTTGGCTTTTCCTTCTTTGAAGGAATGAACTGTATGCAAGGAACTTTCCTCTTAGAACTGCCTTCATAGTATCCCAGAGAATTTGACATCCCAGAGATTTTGACATGTTGCATAAGTTTTCTCATTTACCTCTAAGAATTTTTTAATTTCCTCCTTGATATCTTTGGCAACCTATTGTTTACTCTATAGCATATTATTTAGTGTCCAGATTGGAGAAGCTTTTATTTTTTATTTTATCATTGATTTCCAATTTCATTCCACTGTGGTCTGACAGAATGCAATGTAGTATCTCTACTTTTTTGTATTTACTAAGAGTTACTTTGTGGCATAGTATATGGTCTATTTTAGAGAAGGGTTCATGTGCTTCGGAGAAGAAAGTGTATTCACTTGTTGATGGATAACATTCTATATATGTCAGTTAAATATTATTGATTTTATTATTGAGTTCTATAGTTTCTTGGTTTAGATTTTGTTTGGAAGATTTTCCAGTGGTGAAAGAGGTGTGTTAAAGTCACCCTGAATTATTCTGTTGTGGTCTATTTGACTCTTGAACTTGAGAAGAGTTTGAATGATAAATGTACATACTCCATTGTTTGGAGCATATGTATTTATAACTGTTGTGTCTTGTTGATGTATGGTTGCCCTAAACAGTATGAAATGTCCATCTTTATCCCTTTTGATTAACTTTGGCTTGAAGTCTACTTTATTTGATATGGGGATGAAAACCCCTGCTTGTTTACACAGACTATGTGAATGGTGTATTTTATCCCAAACTTTCACTTTCAGTCTGTGGATGTCTTTTTCTATGAGATGAGTCTCTTCAAGGCAGTGTATTGTTGAGTCTTCTTTTAAAAAATACAATCTGCCAGTTTATGTCTTTTAATTGGTGAGTTTAAACCATTAAAATTCAGTGTTTTTATTGAGACATGATTTGTATTTCTGGTCATTTGTGTTTATTTTGGTATTTAACTTGACTTGATTTCTCCTTTGTTTGGCTTTTCCTTTATTATAGTTCTTTGCTTTGTAGATTTTCATTGTTGTTTTTCATTTCCTCCTCTTGGACTATTTCGCCAGGAATGTTCTGTAGTACAGGCTTTCTTGCTGTAAATTCTTTTAGCTTTTGTTTATCATGGAAGGTTTTTATTTTATCATCAAATATTAAGCTTAATTTTGCTGGATATAAGATTCTTTGTTGGCATCCATTATCTTTCACAGCTTGGTATATGTTTTTCCCAGATCTCCTGGCTTTGAGATTCTGGGTTGAAAAATCTGCTGAGATCTAAATTGGTCTTCCCTTATATGTAATCTGATTTTTCTCTCTTGCGGCCTTTAAAATTCTATCCTTATTCTTTATGCTAGGCATTTTCTTTATAATGTGTCTTGGTGTAGATCTGCTGTAATTTTGTACATTTGGTGTCCTATAGGCCTCTTGTATTTGATTTTTTCAATTTATTTTTCATGCTTGAGAATTTTTCTGATATTATTTCATTGAAGAGATTGTGCGTTTCTTTGGTTTGAATCTCTGAACCTTCTTCTATCCCAATAAATCTTAAATTTAGTCTTTTGATGGTATCTCATAATTTTTGGATATTCTATTCATGGTTTCTTATCATCTTCATGGTGAGGTCAACTTTATTTTCAAGACTGCATATTTTGTCTTCATTGTCTGAGGTACTGTCTTCTATGTGATCTAGTCTGTTGGTGATGCTTTCTATTGTTGTTGTTTTTTTTTTAATTTACCCATATATTTTTAAAATTTATTTTTAAAGAAACAAATGACAGCAGAATGCATTACAATTCTTATTACATATATACAGCATATTTTTCATATCTCTGGTTGTGTATAAAGTATATTCACACCACTTTGTGTCTTCATACATGTACTTTGGATAATGATGTCCATCACATTCCACCATCCTTGCTAACCCCCGCCTTCTCCCTTCCCCTCCCACTCCTCTGCCTTATCTAGGGTTTGTCAATTCCTCCCATGCTCCCCCTCCCTACCCCACTATGAATCAGCCTCCTTATATCAGAGAAAACATTTGGCATTTGGGTTTTTGAGATTGGCTAACTTCACTTAGCATTATCTTCTCCAATGCCATCCATTTACCTGCAAATGCCATGATTTTATTCTCTTTTATTGCTAAGCAACATTTGATTGTGTATATATGCCACCATTTTTTTTTATCTATTCGTCTACTGAAGGGCATCTAAGTTGGTTCCACAGTTTAGCTAATGTGAATTGTGCTGCTATAAACAATAATGTGGCTGTGTCCCTGTAGTATCATGTTTTTACAACCTTTGGGTGTAGACTGAGAGGGGGATAGCTGGGTCAAATGGTGTTTCCATTCCCAATTTTCCAAGAAATCTCCATACTGCTTTCCATATTGACTGCAGCAATTTGAAGTTCCACCAGCAATGTATGAGTGTACCTTTTTCCCCACATCCTCGACAACATTTATTGTTGTTTGTCTTCATAATAGCTGCCATTCTGACAGGAGTGAGATGGTATCTTAGAGTAGTTTTGATTTGCATTTCTCTAATTGCTAGAGATGATGAACCCACAAAGTTACAATTATCTTATACTAGACAAAGGTGCCAAAACCATGCATTGGAGAAAAGATAGCCTCTTCAATAAATGGTGCCGGGAAAAGTAGAAATCCATATGCAACAAAACGAAATTATACCCTTATCTCTCACCACGCACAAAACTCAACTCAAAGTGGATTAAGGATCTAGGAATTAAACCAGAGACTCTGCATCTAATAGGTGATGCTTTCTATTGAATTTTTTATTTGGCTTATTGTTTCCTTCATTTCAAGGATTTCTGTGTGTTGGTTTTCAGAATCTTTATCTCTTTCTTGAAGTTATCTCTTGCTACCTGTATTTGCTCTCTTATCTCTTTGTTGGTGTGATCCATGGTTGCCTGAATTTGTTCTCTTATCTCTTTGTTGGAGTGGTAGATTTGTGCCTGTATCTGCTCACTTAGGTCATTATTAAATTTCCAGATCATTTTATTTATGTATATTCTGAACTCCTTTTCTGACATTTCATCTACTTCACTATGTATGGCTTCTATTTTTGCAGTATCTTGGTTTGTTTTGGGCACTTTTCTCCCTTGTTTTTTCATGATGTCTATGTGCCTTCCTTTCTTGCAGTATAGATCCAAGGTATTACATCTTCTGCCCTATTGTGTTATAGTGTCCCTGCAGGTTACCAATACCTTGCCTTTAAGGGGGAGATGAATATTACAGCAATCAATGTACCCAATGTGCAGCCATAGATCAATTAGCTCCTATTTTTACATTTACAGTTTTGTCACTATAATCAGAAATGATGAGTTCTGTTATCTTCTACCATATAGTCAATAGGTTTGCATACTGGTTTACAGTTTCTAATGGTAGAAGGCGGTTTGCTGAGATTTATGAGTTAGGATGTGAGAATATGGAGGTATTAGATTATATGACTAATGAAAGGGTAATCATAAGAAGTTGGCTGTTAGTAGGAGAAACAAGAGAGAGACAACTCCATGCAAGACTCCCTGTTACCTCAGCAACAGGATAACTGTTAGCACCCTTAATAGAGATAACTCTGGTGCAGCCAGGTCCACAGGGACCTTGCTGACATCTTACCAGGTCCTTATTCTTGTCACTTGTTAGAAGCAGCAAAATCCCAGTTTCATGGAGGAGGCAGCCTCAAGCCTATATGTACCCTGATGTTGGACTGTGGAGCCACGCTTTGGTGAATAAGGAACCCCCAGCATGAGGCGGGTGTGGGATGCTTCTCCGCATAGGCCTCTTTCTGGTTTGCCTGGCCACAGGGTTGTGGGGCATATTATTTGCTTTTTATTCCTAAATTATTTCTTGAGTCTGCTCATTTCTTTGGAAAGCCGCTGCCTTCACAACATACAAGGTACCAACACTATTTTCTATAGCACAGTGTTTATTTGCTAACACATGCTTTTCTTAAACTTTCGTTCCTATTGCCTCTTAACATTGTTTGGCAGCACTTAGTAAACTTAAAATGTAAATTGCATTGTTATTCGTTTGATTAAAGATTTCCAATGTTTATTCATTGAGCTCAGAACAGAATCAAAGTCCTTTCAGTGATGTGAAGGCTCTGCATTATCTCAGCCTAATTTCATCTTTTATTCTCTTGCCCCAAAACACTCCAGCCTCAGCTCTCTTAAGTCCTCTATGTACTGAATGCTCCATATTCTGTCCTATTTTACTGCTTTTGCACCTGTTATGTTTGTCTTTAGAATACACTCATCCCAAATGTCTACATGACTAGCACATTATCTTGATTTAGGTTTCAACATCAGTGCTATGTCCTCATGAGCCCTTTCCTGACCACGCCTGATAAAGCAGGCATGCTAATATTCTTCCCAACCCTTGCTTCCTCTAAAGCTATTAAAATGTTCAAATGTTGTTTGTCTCATTTTCTTTTTTCACCTCTGTTACTCTACTGTGATGTTAAGTTCCCATGTCTCTTATGTTTGTTACTTTATCTCAGCCATTTATTAAAATGAGATAGTTGATTAATTGTTCAAGAGTCTAATTTATTTGTGTAGGGGAATGCTTTGAGAAAATGGACTAAGGGCAGTTTCTAAGGAGTTCTGGGTTTAAACAATCAGGAATAGGAGTTCCTTCTGTCTTTCTTATCTTATTAATCTGAATGTAATTCTGCTAGTTATTAAACGAGTAGTAGAACCACTGAAAAATTTAAATACTTTAGCAGTCTAAGAATATTTTTACCAATTGGATAAGGCTCTCATGGATTCACTTATTTTTGTGGGCCAATTACCTCATAGGGTTTTGGAAGTAAGAACCCAAAGAAATGGTCTGGTGACAAAATGGGTTGTCACCAGATGGCAGCAAAGAGTTGTTTCTTCTTGCATGAGTCCCTTTTAATTTTGCCCCCATTTAAATATATTAAACAATGATTATTTTCCAGATGTACTTAAGGCATCATTGGATTTTTCCATTTGATATTTATATTTATTGGAAACATTTCAAGTTTATAAATTCAGTATGAAAGTTCCACTCAATAATGGGACCCTAGTGGGTGCCCTCTCATCCTGCAGCAGTACTGTCTCTTCTCGCTTGAACAAATCCTACCCTTTAGAAATAAATAATAATAATGAGATATCTTTGGGAAAAAGTTGCAAATTTATGTAAGTAAAAATAATAGGTAGGGCAGGGGATGTATCTCAGTGATAGAGCACTTACCTAGTATGCATGAGGCCCTGGGTGCAATCCTCAGTATTGTAAAAAAAAAAAAAAGTTTTTCTTTCCTAAAAAGATATTAATTTTAACCTTAGAATCTTACAGTAAGATAAATAAGTAATGAGGAAGACATATATTTGAAACTGAATTAATTCATTTGACACCATTCTGACTCAGAAAAGATATGTTGCTATATCAGGGTCTCTCAATAGTAATGTAGTAATACCTGTGTCATTTTCTTAATCATCATGATTGTCTGTTCTCCTGTTAGAATTGAACTACTTAGGCTGCATAAAATCCTTTAATATTCTGAACCTTAATTAGCTTTCCCCATAGTCACTGCAGTCACTTTCCCATCCATCATCCACTTTAGTCATGAAGAACTCATTCCCCAAACATTCATTTGCTTCAGCATTTTTGCTCATACTAGACCCATATTTGAGAATATTTCACTAGGTTTTTCTACCTGGTAAGCTTCTACTTATTTTTTGAGACTCATCTGAAACATAACTCCTCCTGAAAACTTTTCTGCCCTTCACTTCTGTTCAGGCAAATATACCTTTTAGTTTCTTTAATTCTTAAAATGTATGGTTCTTCATTTGATAATTCGTCTAATTAATAATTATCATTTAATTAGCTATGCACTAATACCATGTGACTAGTAACTAAAATAATCATATTGTTGTCCTCATAGGCTACAGGAAGGTGAAGACATTACATGAAGAATTGTACTATGAGTACTATGAAGAGTTATGGAAATACACCCTTTACACAGAGCAGAGGGTTTGCTAGGGAATGAAGCTGAGATCTGAAGACTGAATAGAAATCAGATATGCAAACAGGAGAGACCAACATTTCAGACAGAGGAAAGAGGATGTGCAAGTCACTCAGTTAGAAGATGATATGCATATTAGTACGTGGAATCACTTGATGTCCGGTGGGCTGGAGTGGAGACAGAAAGAATAACATTCAGATGAAGCTGCAGAGTTAGGTAGTGGAGTGTTTGCACAAGGTCCTTAGAGTCTTATGAAGGATACTGGGACTTACCAACAGCAGGGAGAAATTTTAAGATGCATTTGTAAAATGAAGAAGGGATTGAAGAAAAGCACAAGTGAGTTGACAAAGATATGGAGAAGCCATTGAGGCAAGAATTTGATTAATTAGAGTAGAGCTGTGACCATGGCGAGGTAGAATGATTTGAATGTTATTTAAGAGGCAAAATGGACAGGACATGAAGAGTGGCTAAGAAGGAGAAGAAGGAATAAAAGAGGACTCTATGGTTTCCAGGTTAAGCTGCTGGATTTCTGTCCAGACTGTACTATTACTGGGGGTTGATTAGGTTTTTATATTACCAATTAGTATTTAGAATTAGGTTACTGATCGATTGTTTCATGTGATCAAGAAGTATACAATAAAAACAAACACACTGAAATTTTAAATGAAGGTTATGGATTTCTAAAATTTAATATTTAAAGAATTTGTGTGATTCCAAAGAAGTGTGAGTCATAAAAAATTTTGTTATGAAAATGAAGAGAAATATCAGACTGGGGCAGTGGCAGTAATAATAAATCCTGCTGCTACCAAACTCTGTCCTTGGCTGCATTTCAAGAGAGCTTTTTCACATTCCTCTCCATTTTCCTGCTTCTACTAAGCTTCACACCCTCTTGTATTTAACATACGTAATGCCTTAAAAATTAAAAATAGAATCTCCAAGCGGCAGATTTTCTAATTGAACATTTTAATAACTTCTTTTCTTTGCTTTAATCAACTTTCTAAAGTGTGAGCTATTTTTAGCACCAGTTCCACTTGCACCTTTGGGTCCAATTCTCATTCTTTGCACATCGCAGAGGATCTGTTTGCAGCACTCTCTTTGAAATCAATCAGCGCTTTCAGGAGAGAAAGCAATGCAGTGGAGGATGAGAACTGGGTCATGGTGAGCCTTCTCCCTCACATAATGCTGAATTATTTTACTTCCAGGTGCAGAGACAGGGTGAGATGATTACCATTTAGAGAGCACAAAGGCGATCATTAGAGAAGGCCAAAAAAAAACCAAACCAAAACAAAACAAAAACCTTACCTCGGTAATGTCATTTCAGGCTGTCTGCATTGGTGTTTTGCTTTCAGAATTTTAACACCCTCAAGGAACAAATTACACTGAGTAAAATCTGCTTTAAAAAAAAATAATAATTCCTAGTCTTAAAAAATGGCAAGCAGTTTGTAATGCAGCCTCCTCACACCCCAATTTCCAACTTAGATTTCTGAAAAGATCCAGAAAAGACCAGCAGCAATCTACTTCCTACCAGATAAACTTCTTCCAGGAACATTAGAAATTTCTTTTAATTTATGTTCGATGGGACTTAGAGGGGAAAAAAATAATGATTTTTACACCTCCCCTGCTTTTAAGGGAAAGTGAGTACATCCATCTATTTGGAAGAAGTTTGCAAGATTTCTCATTGTTTCCCCAGTATCTCTTTATTAGTAGTTCTGGCACCAAGACCTGCTGAAAAAGAAATCAGGAAAACAATTCCATTTACAATTGCTTCAAAATTATAAATAATAAATAAATATATAAATAGGAATGAATTTAACCAAGGAGGTAAAAAATCCTCTACAATGCAAATTATAGAAGCTTGAAGATAGAAATGAAGAAGACACTGGAAGACGGAAACACCCCTTGGGTTTACGGGTTGGCACAATTAATATTGTTAAAATGGCTATATTACTGAGAATGATCTATAGATTTAATGCAATCCCCCTGTAAAAAAAATCAATAACATTCTTTACAGAACTAGAAAAAAAAGTCTTAAAATTCATATAGAGACAAAAAAGATCCTGAATGGCCTAAACAATCCTGATCAAAAAGAGTAATGCTGGAACCATCACAAAACTTAATATAGAAACATACTACAGAGCTGTAGTAACACAAACAGCATGGTACTTGCATGAAACAAGCTCATAACCCAATGGACTAGAATACAGAACAGAGGGATAAACTCATGCAGCTACAGCCATATGAATCTTGACAAAGTTGCCTAACACATACTTTGGAGCAAAGATAGCCTCATTATCAAATGGTAGTAGGAAAATCAATTATCTATATGTAGGAGATATCACAGCACAATTCACAATAACCAAACCATGGGATCAGCCTATGTGCTTATCAACAGACAATGGGTAAAGAAAGTATGGTATGTACACACAATGCACTATTAATTCAGCCACACAGAAGAAAGAAACCATGTCATTTGCAGGAAAATGGATGGAACTGGAGATCATCATATTAAGTGAAATAAGTACAAAATAAGCAGTACTGTATGCTTTCCCTTGTGTTGAATGTAGGGGAAAGCAATAACATGAAAGTAACATGGAGATTATTAGATAAGAAGAAGGAATCAGGGGGAGGGGGTCAAACATGATCAAAGTATGCTATTTGCATGTGTGAATAGGCCATGCTGAAACCCATTCCTCTGTATAATTTAAATGCACTAGTGAAAAATGGGGGCAAAAAGTCAAGGGTTCCCATGAATCAGATAAAAAGAAAATCACTCCTTTAGGATGTTCATGTTGCTTTCGAGTGATCAAAAGTTACATGTTCAGCCTTTCTCTCAACACCCATCATTCAAATCTTTAATTGCATGTACTTCATCAATTCATAATGTGAGAAAACCAGGCAGGAGAGTATTTCCACCTCATTAAAAGATCCAATGAGAGAAATGTTTGGGAATTGGTATAAAAGTTAGAAGGATTTCCCCTAATTTTTCACACAAATGTAATTTCTTATTCGTTTACCTTCCTATCTACCCACTGAAGCACCTGGTTCTTCTTACGTTAGCAGCCTTTCAATTGCCTCTGAAGAGGGAGGGCCCTAAAAAATCCAAGGGATGGAAATCTGAATGAATTCTAAGGAAAAATATGCCAAGAAGAATGGTCTCAAAATACAAGAAAATAAAAAAATTATTTTGAATATCCAAAGTAAATAAATTAACATGAAAATACAGGTTTGACTTTAGTAAGAAAAGTTGGAATGAAGCTTACCTCAGTACTGTTATTTCAGGCTGGTGCTTTGTTTTCATAATTTTAGCTTTCATGAAGAAACAAGTTACAGGAAATGAAATTTGCTCTACAAAAAAAAAAAAAAAATTCCTAGTCTTAAACGTGACAAAGCAGCTTCTGATGCAGCCTCCTCATACCCAACTTCCCTCTGGTGTTGAACAGGGGAAGTGAGGAGGTGAGGGGCTGATTTCTGATTTTCTACCATAGGAATCTTCTCCATGAGTGATACAAAAGAGATAAGTAAAATCTTGTATGATCTGTGGGGAAAGCTTGAATATAGTGAGAAAACACAAAACTGTTACCCCACGCACACCTGGGAAAGGTAGCCTGATTTTGTTTCTCCAGGTCAAAACCTGGGTTTGGCATATGTGTTAACCAGCATCAACCCTCCCTCCTTTTGCATGAAAGAACTGGCCTAAAGAAATTCTCTGACCCACTTTGTTTGGTGGTGGATCAAAAGACCCTCAGTTCAGAAGGAGTAAGGAAGAAATAATGCTGCACAGAGAGGCCAAGTAGAATCTGAACAGACTTGCATGTGAGGTGTCCCCCAAAAGCTCAGGTGTGAGACAATGCAAGGAGGTTCAGAGGAGAAATGATGGGGTTTTAAGAGTCTTCACCCAATCAGTGAATTAATCCCCTGATAAGGATTAACTGAGTGCAATTGAACTGGTAGGATGTGGCTGCAGGAGGTGGGAATTGGGATGTGGCTTTGGGGTACATATTTGTATCTGGCATGTGGAGAACTCTCTCTGCTTTCTGATCACCATGTGAGCTGCTTCCCTCTGCCACACTCTTCCACCCTGATGTTCAGCCTCATCTTGCACCCTGAGAAACAGGGCAGGCATTCTGTGGATAAAGACCTCTGAAACCGTGAGCCCTCTAATAAACTTTTCTTCCCTATGATGGTGCTGGTTGGGTCTTTTAGTCACAGCAGCAAAAAAGCTGACCAAAACACAGGTCTTACTGAAATTTCTCCATTCTGTTACTGTTAGGTTGTAGCCATTTTTGTCAAATCACAAGTGCTCATTCTTCTTTCAATCTAAGCATAAAAATAAAGATTTGCATGGGGTCTTGTATCTTTGTTTCTGAAGTCTCTTATGTCACATAAAACTCTTGATTAAATAAATTTGTTATGCTTCTCCTTGTTTACCTTTCTTTTGTGACAGAAGCAATGGCCATGATTCTTATGGTGGGTGAGAAAAGGTATCACACACTTCTACAGCTACAGAGAGCAGGGGTGCCCTCTGCCCTACTCCTTATCTGGATTGCTGGGTAAGGGAAGTTATAAAGAGCGATTTAATCACAATGGGGTAAAAATGTATGCAAAAGCAGTTGTTGGGGAGGGAGTCTTTTACCTCAATTTTCCAGCTTCTGATGGGGTCCACAATGTGGATAAACATCTGATAATTTTCATGCTTACTTAAAAGTGATATTAATAAATATTGAGAAAGTGTATGTAGTATACTTTGTATTGAGAAGGAAAAATAATTATTTCTTCAATCTTTGCAAATACTTATTTGGGATGGACCTCTGTTAAAAAGAAGAGAGAGAGAGAGAGAGAGAGAGAGAGAGAGAGAGAGAGAGAGAGAGATTATTAGGAGGAGAAAAACAATAAAACAAATATGTATAAATTCATCTATATATGGGAGCTACCTAGAAAATTAGTAATTTTCAAGGTGCTTTTGAATTATAGTTTATATAGTATCTTCAACAATGGACCATATACTGTTTTTTTCCTCTACCAGGGATTGAACCCAGGGCACTCAACCACTTAGCCACATCCCAGGCCTGTTTTTATTTTTATTTTGAGACAGGGTCTTGCTAAGTTGTTGAGGTTGGCTTTGAACTTGCAATTCTTCTGTCTCAGCCTCCTCAGCCACTGCATCAGTGTATAGGCGTGCATCACTGTGCCCAGCTTAAGATATTTTAAGATAAGTTACAAAACAAAGGAAAGGGATTTTTAAGTCTCTAAAGGTGGCAACTTATGGGAAAACAAATGGCAGACAAAGGTCAGTTAGCAAAGCTTTATGATGTATTTCCATCAGGTGCTATCTCTAGGCTAATATGAATCTAAAGTTGTCTTTAATACTTAACCTTTGTCCTGCCTGGTGGATGGAAGTCAGGATACCTTTTCTTTGTGTAATTATGTGTCCTGCTTTTAAGCAAATAAACTTTCTTCTTGTTTTCAATTCAGCAAAAGAGGCCTATTTTGGGTAGACTATTCTGGTCTCCCACACTGGATAGGCCTTGAAGCTGAACTGAAGAATATGTGGAATGAACTGTATTGTCCTATCAACTAGTCAACTGGAGATTCAGGCAGTAGCACTATGTGTCATATGTTACCAGTGTCCCACTTGCCTTTAAACCCAAACTTAATGAGGAAACCAATCCCAGATGTCCATTTATGAGGGGCCATTGACTGCAATCCTTTCCTGTAAATGGTGATCCAGGCAGTAGATAGTAAAGGAGTAGATGTTTATAATTCAAGGTCAGTATGTATTATATAGGTGAAGGCAAACTAGGACAAAAAGCACTCATAGCTAGATACCAAGTTTCCCTTGATCCATAATGAGATGTAAGCACTTTCTCCCTAGGGAGAAAGAAGAGAAAGTGGGAACAAGCATTCTTAATTACAAAATTTAAATTGTATTTTTAATTCAATAGAAATTGAATTTAATTTACACTGGCAAAATTAAGATTTCTGTCTTTAGTAAAACAAAAGAAAATGGAGGTTTGAGGAACTAAGATTAATTCAATTGATGAGAAATAAAAAGAAAGTTCACTTTTCCCACATCTCAATGCAACTCCCAATCCCCAATAACAACAACAAAAGAGATTAAATGGCTTTGTAAGTACTGATTCCCATGAGGTATTTGGCTCCTTTATGTTTAAGATTGCTAGATTTGTCCTCTCGGGTCTTGCAAATGAAACTTGAATAATAGCATAAATATTGCCACATACAGGAAAGGATTGTAGTCAATAGTCCCTCATAGATGGACATCTGGGATTGCTTTTTTTTTCTTTTTAAATTAAGTGTGGGTTTAAAGGCAAGTGGACACTGGTAATATATGACATATAGTGGCAAAGTCATTCTAAAATGATCACTTTTGTTCTAAAGATTATTTAGTAGTTAACACTTAAGTGCCTGTTAAAGACAATTATTGATGGATAAAGTGGGTACAATAGAGAATACTGAGTATAGGAAAAAAATCACAAAGTACATACTTCAAACTTTGTTTGTTTGTTGTTTGGTGGTGCTGGGGATTGAATTTAGTGCCTTATGCCTGCTAGGCATGCACTCTACCAACTGAGTTATATCCTCAGCCTAAATTATGTGCTTTAAGAGAATGTTTTACGGCAAATAAAATATGCCTTGCTAAAGCTATTGTTAAGGAAAAGAAGTTTAAAATAAAAAATAATTTTTGCACTATTAACAGAATCCATGGAATAAATGTCAAAAAGCATCTTTTAAAAGCAATTTTACAGTTTGGAAAATTATTAATAATAAAATTTTGTAAGGGTCCCGCGAAACATCGGAGAAAGAGACCACCAAGTGACCACTCATGCAATTGGCAGAAGGGGGATTTATTGAACCAGCATGCTGGGGCTCCGTGCCCACTCAAGAAGGGAAAGCAGCCCAGAGCCCCGAGCAGGGGCTGAGCACTGCTTAAGTACACTTTTTGGGGAGGGCGGAGGGCTTTGTATACATCAGAACAAATCACCATGTGGCGCGGGAAAATTGAACAACAACTCCTAAACATGATTAGTTCATTCATTGGCGGGAACAGGTCAGGCTGGAGTGATAGGTCATTCCTAAGGAGGGGGTTACATTTAAACTGATTGGTCCAGGCCCTGCAATGCCTACGTGCGACCACACAGAGCCCTTATTAAACAACCAAATAGTCAGGGGAAATATTTACTGGGCAGTTCCAAGCATTGTCTTAACAGCTAACTCAGACCTTGCAGCTTAGAAACTTTACAAAACCCGGTCTTTTACCCTTTAACTTTTACGCTTTAACTTCAATTTCTTTTACCCTTACAATTTTAGGACATAAAATCAATTTATCATCAATTTTTTGGGGGAAGCATTTATCAAGATACATTCATTTCAATGAATTGTAATGACCTGAGTAAGAAAAAATATTTATTGCCAATGAAATGTAGCAAAAAACAAAAATAAGAGAAGCAAAACAAAATCAAAAAGAAGAAATAAATATGTTAGAAAGTGAAGATAAGTCCTTCATGAATGGTCATCCCAGGTTATGAAGATTGGGACAGAGAACATAGATTAGCTTTTTTGACATCTTAACTACTTCTGTCTATTTTTGTTATAGGACCTAAGTCCAGCTTCTCACCACATGAAGCCAATAGTTGGTGGGTGGTAAGGAAATAGGTTTTATCAAGGACTAGCCCTGGGAAGATGAAGGGTCTGTTTTTCTCAAAGCTCTATCTTGGGAGACTCAGGTGCATAAAAAGGCTTTTATAGGGAAGGAAAGGAGGAGCAAGGGACAATGTTGAGGGGTGGTCTTCATCATTTGCAGTGTATGTCTTCTTTTTCTTTCCCCTCTGGCCAGAACATTGCAATTAACCTTGGCCTCCTGGGCTTATTTACAATCATATTACTTTTCTGCAAGTTAAACATCACAACAATTTATTTGCTTTGTGTTGATTGATACACACAAAGAATAAGAGATAGTACACATTCTGATGTTATCTTAAGGTCTTAAAAAGTTTTGTGTTGTGTAAATCTAAGGAAAGATTATTTAGTAGTTAACACTTAAGTGTGGCTAAATTCCTTAGAATTTAGAATGCCCGACAAAGGATAGGAGCACAAGTAACTGCCAAGGACAACTCCTAAAGGTACAGCCACTCTTTTCTGTCTTATTGAAAGAAAGTCTTCATTTCTTCAGCATTCAGCTTTGCTTTTCCTCTCAGTTCCTCCAAATTTAATCTCCCCCAAAATGTTTTTTTTTAAATTCCAACTAGTTATTAATAAAATTAAGAAAACTTGAATCTTGTTGCCATAGGTTTTAATTAGTAAAACAAAATTTTACTAAATCATAATGAGAGATTTCTAATAATGTCTAATCCTAGCCTATTACACAGTAAAGAGCCAGAAAATTGAAAGCAAGTTCTCATTAAAAAAAAATTGTGTTGCATTTATCAATACCACTCAGAAAGATAGCTTTAACTATAGCTCCTTGAATTATTTTGCAGCTTGCTAAGAAAACCAGAAACCAGTTTGCAATAGGGCATATGGTGTGTGTTCAGTATTAAATGTGTTTGGCTGGAAGTACTGTGTTAGAATTTTAAAAAGAAATTGTGAAGTCGGCTGTTTATTTCAGAGTGAAGATACTGAGGCAAAAAAGTCCATACATTTGATACTTAAAAATGAAAAGATCAAAACGCTAATTTCAAAGCCCAAGAACAGGGTGTCACAGCTTGTAAAATCTCTGGAGAGCACACAAAGTGTGATCCATATTTACTAGAATAATCCTTCTGAAGCAGATCTTCAGATGTGGGAGAGAAATTATTTTCCTGTTTCAGCAGCAGAGTTTCAGTGTCTGAGAAACAACATCTTCTTTGTCTCCAAGGCTGCAATGGAACCACTGTCTTAGAGATCTGGACTTTCCCTACTCTGAGAGACTTGGCATGTCACGTTCCTTGTAAAACATGCTCAGCAAATGGCAGCAGTTAACTACAGATTGGTAAATTGGTATTATATTGTGACATCTGTGATATTTTATAACACCACTGATTTGATAAAATTACCAATGTGAAGACTTAAAATTCAAATGAACAGGACTCATGCAGACAGCTAGTCTATCTCCAGGCAGCCTGGTGTTTGCACCAGGGCCTCAGGAACAAAATCACTGTGGTGACTGGGTGTCAATTATATACATGGCCCCTTTCACCAAGGTTAAACTGGCTAACAGTATTGCTAACATTTCACTTGCCAAAACAGACTAATGCTGCACACAGAAGAAGAAAGCATTTGGAGCAAGTGCAGTTACTTTGAACCATATCTATCAGATTAATTTGTTCTTCTTGAAATGGACTAGATTTGGTTTGGCCATTCCTGTCTGCACTGCTGGCATAAACAACCATGCTTCATTCACAATATCAGGAGTCCGCACAATATTGTTTCTAACCAATAAACTTGTCTTATAAGGGAAAAAAGTGTTACATTGTGATGAACCCTAAGGAATTCCCTAGTTGTACCATGTTTCCTAGTGTCCTCTAAGAGTTATCCTTAAACAATGATGAAAGAGCATACTCAAGACTTAGTAATAGCACTTTTTGGAAGATAGCTCCTTGTGAGGTTAAGAGCTGTCTTGGAAAATGCATTACATAATAGTAAAGAATGATTCATACCCTGTTCATCAAATTTAAGTTGACTTGGATTGCAAGGAGCACCCTTATTTTATTTACAAGTAAGAAAGTGAAAAAAAAATATAAAATAAACAATGATTTGTAGCCATAATGTAAGTTAGGGAAGGAAGGAATAGAAATAGAAGTGACATTGTCCCAATGTCACCTTTGCAAAGTCCCTGCCATTTTGGACTCTTCTGTTATTGTTTTTATTTAAAAAAAATTAAACTTGTTCTGATAACTTAATTGTGTGGACTTGTCAAAGTTTATTTCAAGGTTGTCCAAGAAAAGGGATGTAAACAGACCAATTCAAAGATTTATCTTCTTCCAGTGACATTTATAAAAAAGACAGTTGTAGATAATCAAGAAAAGTCTTTTTGATTAAAGATCATTAAGTTTCTAACTGTCTGTTGGCTGATAATTAGATGGTGTGTGTGGATGACTAGTTTTACGAAAAGATCTTAGGCTTATTAAAGTTCATCTGGCAAATATATAATGGTGCTAAGTAATTTCATTAAGAATGACAATATTTTTCTCAGAAAGAGGTTGCAAAATATATACCAGACCAGATTTGGGACAATATTTTTCTCAAGTTACTGAAGGGAAAAATGCTTCCACAGGGACACAGTGGTGATTGCATTTTAGTCTCTTCTTACAAATGAACAAAACAAAACAGAAGAGAAGCAAGTGGAGTTGTGAGGAGAATAACTATGTTTTTCAGTGACTAATTTAATTTCCAAAATGAAACAGAGCTAGTGATTAACAATAGGAACAAAAGACACAGGTTCAGAGCCAAGTGAACTTAGGAGTTGTCACCTAATACTGGCTGATCTGGGGAAGATGGTATTGACCAAATTTTCTTTCAGGAGATACTATGTAGGAATCAGAGACCTCAGAATAAAGCTTGGGTCAACCTACAGACCAAACAAACCACCCATTAAGTGAAATAACAAAACCAACAGGCTAAGGTATTGGGTAGAAGAAAAGACAAGGTGGCATAGTTCTCATGCTTACTTGCAAAAGTGAGTGTGTGTAATTTCTTTCTGTGTATAGATGTATACATACTAGTCTATTCTCCTCTTTTTACTATTTTCTGTAGGATGTATCATTGATGGCAACTTCTAATTTATTAGCTAATTAATAAGAGAAGAACTTAAGCTACAATAAGAGAGTCCAAAATCCAGTGGTTTAAGATAAGTCTATATCACTTTTGTATGTAATCTGGGTTGCACTCTAGGGCCAGATGGTGATTTGAACCACCACTGGGGAATTCAAGTCCTTTCCATTGCCTGTTACCCCATTCCTAGAATTTTGTCCTTTCTTGTACTATCAAAGATAATTTGAACCCACATACATATTTCAGCCTGTGGGAAAGAGAAAAGGAAAAAAAAATGTATAAGGTGGCATTTTAGCTCAACAAGAAGAGGAATGAATATCACCAAATGATGAACACAGTGACTGATGAGATGTTGTTCTCTCCTATTATATCTGTGTGACAAAGGGCATTTTAGGTTGCCATGATTGTTATTGGACATTTAAGTGTAGGAAGACATGTGTGTATATTTGTTTCATACCCAAAAGATTGAATCTGTTGAATATACTAAAATAGCACTCACATCACACAGACTTTCTCCTAACAAGGCTTCATACAGAACAATGTTAGTATTGTACTATTAAGGAATGTTACTATTTCAAATACCTGAGATAATCCACTTTTAAAGATAAAAAGCTTATTTTGACCCACAATTTTAGAGGTTTCAGTCCATAATCAGTTGATCTGTTTCTTTTAGGCCTTTGATTAGGGGATAGCACATTATAGTGGTAGCAAATGCAGAGCAAAACCACTCTCACAAGGTCAAGAAGCAAAAGAAAAGAAGAAGGCCAGTTTTCCACAATCCTGTTCAAGGTCATGCCTCCAGTGACCTAAAGAGTTCCCACTAGTCCCCACTTAAAATTCTCCCCCATCCAAATAAGTGCCAAACTAGAGACTAAGCCTTTAACACATGTGACTTTGGGGGCCACTTACCCAAACCATAGCAAAACAAAGGTTGGAAAGCTAACCTTGAGGCTGAGGTTGAGGGCAAGAATTGGTTCTTCTATCAGATGGCAGCACATGAGGTGTTATGGTTTGGATGTGAATGTTCCCCAAAAGCTCATGTGTAAGAAAATACAACAAAGTTTAGAGGAAAAATGATGGGGTTATAGCCTTAGCCTAATCAGTGGATTTATCCCTGATGGTATTAACTGAGTGGTAACTGGAGGCAGGTGGGGTGTGGCTGGAGAAAGTGGTTCATTAGGGGCATTGCTATGGGGTATATATTTGTATCTAGCAAGTGGAGACCTCTCTCTGCTTTCTGATCATCATGTGAGTAGCTTCCCTCTGCCACACTTTTCTGCCTCACCTTGAGCCCCAAGGTATGGAGCCAGCCTTCTATGGACTAAGTCCTCTGAAACCATGAGCCCTCAAATAAACTCTTCTTCCTTTATAGTTGTTCTGGTAGGGTCCTTTAGTCAAAGCAGTGAAAAACGCTGACTAAAACGTGAGGTATGCAAGGCAGAAGTCTCTCTGTCACTTTGGGTGTGGTTTCTGGCAGGCATCATGGTATATTTCATAGAGATTTTTGTTTCAAAACTCTGACTTCTAGGGTAGGTGTTGGCTGACTGTCTCTGTAAAGGGTCAGAGAGTATAAATGTTGGGTTTCATGGAATAAAAGGTCACATACAAGCTCTGTCACTGCTACTCTGCCATTGTAGGGAAAGCCTTCACAGACTGCATGTGTGTGGATTGGGCCTGTGTTCATGGCATGGATTTGGCCTGGGGAACATTGTTCACCAAGCTTTCTAGAGCACAGCTTTAGGGAGGCAGATACAGGCAGCAACGATGGTCGACTCAGCATTTTACTCTCTAGTCCCTAACTTCATGGGTGTGAGGAGGTGTTTGTTCAGATGCTGGCTTCTTATTCTCTGGGTCACAGCTGTTCTTTGGATCGCAGTCTCTCAGAGAAGGCCTCTTTGTTTTCGCATTTTCTTGTTTGTGGTGAAGACTCTATTTCCCTTGTGGGTTGGTTCAATTGTATCGATCATGGATTCATTCCTGGAGGAGGCCCAGGCCTGTACCTGTTCTTCTACTGCTCCAGTGGTATTTTTTTGTAAACACTCCATAATCTGCATTAAGCCAAATTGTGCTTAAAATATATCTAGAGCAGTTTCCATTTCCTGTAGCTGAAAACTGTCTGATCCCAACTAATGTCAACATCTCATTCAGAGACCATAGCTCCTAGTTGGCAACATGCCAGGAAGGAGGAGCAAAGGCTAAGTGCATTCTGGGATATTGGGTTGCCTGAAGAAATGCTTATTTTTCTCCACAGAAAATAGGAATAACATGGTGACAGTATGTGTTGATCTGAAATCTTGGGTAGGAAGGATGTAAGATTTGACTTTAACTCCATAAAGCCACATTAAATTATGGTTATATATTATAATTGAGCACATCAAGTTTTCCTTCCATTTGGACCAAAAAACTCTACTAGCACCCATGAGGACAGTAAATGGTACATGAGAGATTCTATTTTTGTCTTTTGGCAAATTCCAGGCCTGGTTTGATTGTTCTATATTCCAAATTATTAAAGAGGAGATAGATTACAGGTATGCTTAAAATCCAAATCACTGAGAGGTAGATAAAACTACAAACATTCTTTGTCCATTAGAAACAAATAAAACATTAAAAATTGTTAGAAGATACCTGCTTGAAGAAGATATGAAATAATAGTGGGAAACAGAGGTGAGAATTCAAAATGAGGATCCAAAGCGAGAGGCAGAAGTAGCAAAGAATAGATATAAATGCAAAAAGACATCACAAAACAAAAATTAATGGAGAAGTAAACAGAACAAACTGCAAAATATCCAGTGAATGCTTTGATACCTAGTGGCTAGTAAGTTTGAGCTCAATAGGGCAGGCTGGATAGATACCTTTTGTTCCCCCCCCGACCCCCCACTGCTGGGATTGAACCCAGAGCCTCATATAAGCCAGTAAAGTGACACTTCCACCCCTAACTTGACATTTCATTCTCTCAATAGTGTCTTTAGAGGACAGAATATCTCAATCTAATGAAAAACAAGGCATTGATCTTTCTCTTTTTAGCTCATACTATTTCTTCCAATCAGAAATATTTGCATGCTTTAGGTCATAAAATTATTTACCTATGTTCCCTTCAAAACAATTTGTTTATATTTCACAATTACATCTATGATTATTTTTTGTATATGATGTCAATATTTGTTTTTATATGAATGTTTACTTGATACAGCACAATTTATTGAAAAAATAATTTTCCTACTGACTGTTGGGGCACTTTTATTATATATTAGGTTGATTTTATGTTTATGTGTGTGCTTCTGAATTTTTCTTCTATTTCATTGCTCTATTTACTGTTCCCATGCAAGGCCACATTGTCATAATTACCATAGCTTTATAAAAAGTCAGTATTTTTGGAACTGGGAGACTTCTACTTATGATTTTCAAGATTGTCTTGTGTTTTAACTTCTTTTGTATTTTCATATGCATTTTAGAATCAGTTTATTAACTTCCACATGGACTCCTACACAAATTGCTGATAATTTAATTATAGTAGCACTAAATCTATAAATCAAATTAGGAAGAATTGACATTATGTTTGCCATGAAGAGGTACACAGCAGAGTTCCTCATAAGCCTTTTTTAGGCAGCTGTGAATAAACAGAGCATTTCAGAAATTTCTAGAACATCTTCCAAAACTCATCTTAAAGAATAAAATTAGTGTCATGTTACATGACTCTTTTCCAAGTTTGTCTTGCCATTTCTGTGTTCTGCAGTAGGACAAAAACCGCTAAAGTTTCAATTCTGATGCCAATGGGAAAGGAAGTAATTCTTTCACCATCAGGGACAGTGGATTCTTATGAAAATAATACATTCTCCACACATAGTCTAAAGGCTCAGAAGAAACCTCAAAAATCTTTATTACTATCCCCCATAATTAGATATAGGATCATCTATAAAACTTCAAAGCCAGAAATAAGAGAGTTTGTGGAAATAAACAGGAAATTATACTTTAATAGTGGCTCCAGGACACAATTTTTACAGGTTGAACTTGATGTATTGGAACCAGCTTTCTGAGAAGAAAAACGTACTCAGGAATTAAGTGAAATAACAGAAACACATAAATAGTTTTTTAAATACTGAAATTAGTAATAACTAACCATAAAATGAGGTATGCATTTTCCATTTTATTTTTTTTTTATTTTATTTATTTATTTTTAAATTTTTTAATTTTTTATTGTTGGCTGTTCAAAACATTACATAGTTCTTGATATATCATATTTCACACTTTGATTCAAGTGGGTTATGAGCTCCCATTTTTACCCCATATACAGATTGCAGAATCACATCAGTTACACATCCATTGATTTACATATTGCCATACTAGTGTCTGTTGTGTTCTGCTGCCTTTCCTATCCTCTACTATCCCCCCTCCCCTCCCCT
>NW_025999960.1:7712237-7735378 GCF_001458135.2 Marmota marmota marmota
ATATATATATATATATATATATAGATATATCTATGTAAGGACACAGTGAAAATGTTGGGTGATAAACCCCTTTTTTACTTTGAAAGAATCTGTGCATTGTAGATAATTGTGCTGATTTATGGGCCGCTACAACTAGCAAATGCTTACACAGAATATTCTGCTTAAACTATAGTGCTGTTTCAATTTTTGCTATAGTTGCTGAAATTCCCAAGTGATATTAATGAAAGTCAACTGAGTACAATTCACAACAAAATTAACAAGGTCAAACATAGGTCATTTCTGTTTGACTGAGAAGATAAGGTAAAATTAAAATACCCCTGTGCAATATACATACAGTGTAAACAAAATATTTTAGCCATTGGGGAAAATGATTAGTGGATATAGCAATATGCTTTTGATACTAGAAAAATAATTAAACTTCAATTAATACCCTGGTCAAAATAAAGTAATATTGGAGATTGTTTATCTCAACCTGCCCCTAACTCTTATTCTGCATTAGAAAAAATTTGTTGATGGAAAATGTCAAGTTGGAAAATATTACCTTCTAACATTTTGACTTTAATGTGCATATAATTTTATTGTCTGTACCTATATATGTCTAGCTATCTGTCTGGTATTCCAAATTCCAAATGGAAATTACATCCCTGCATATGAAACATACACCAGGCAACACCCAAGATTGCTCATAAGTAGGTAGAAATTTATCTTCCCTTCTCTCCTTTCTGTAGTTTTCCCGCTTCTCCTCCCATCTCAGATGCCTGTAGAGACCTGCATACTGCTGCTGTCAGTTTTAAGGAGATTGCTTTCATCTCTAACATCCATTTGCCTGTTTCCCCCAGACACTGCCACACTACACTTTCTGGGCCTTTTCTCAGTTAAATGGGACAAGGAGACTGAATTCAGTGATGCACAACATTATAAAAAATTTATTGGTTCTTTTTAGTCATACATGACAACAGACTCCATTTTGATATGATTATACAATATTATTCTGATATTATATTGTATTATATCTGATATTTTTAATATAATTTTTCTATTTAGGACCCCATTCTTTTTTTTTAAAGAGAGAGAGAGAGAATTTTTTTAATTTTTTTTTTTTTTTTTGAGTTTTCGGCGGACACAACATCTTTGTTTGTATGTGGTGCTGAGGATCGAACCCAGGCTGCACACATGCCAAGCGCGCTACCGCTTGAGCCACATCCCCAGCCCCAAGGACCATATTCTTATGGATGTTACGTGATGGTGGTATTCACTTTGTTGTTTTTATATATGTACCTGGGAAAATTATATCAGATTCATTCCACTGTCTTTCCTTTTTTCGTCCCACCTCCCTTCCCTCTACTCCTCATTGTCTAATCTCCTGAATTTCTCTTCTTCCCCTTCCCCACCCCTCCTCTTTATTGTGCATTAGTTTCCACATATCAGATAAAACATTTGACCTTTTTTTTTTTTGCAACTGGTTTATTTCATTTAGCAAGATAGTCTCCAGATACATCCATTTGCTAGCAAAAGTCATTCTTCTTTATGGCTGAGTAATACTTCATTGGGTATATATACCACCTTTTCTTTATCTATTATCTGTTGAAAGGCACCTTGGTTGCAAGATACACTGAACATACCCTGGCTGGATTTTACAAGCCTAGCTACTACCATCTTTTACAAGATACCCTCTTTAGTTCTCCCTTCCCTGTTAGCCAGATGCAAAGCATTTGATGGAATACTCAGAAGGTATAGAGGATAGCAGATGTAGGTTCCTGAATGACTATGGGAACCAGAGCAGTCCTGAACCTACTGGCTCCACCCCATTCACCTCCACATTGGAAAAGGATGGGAGTAGAAAGTAATTATTACTTTTATTAGGCCATGGCATATGGCAGTTGTTTATAACAGCAGTTAGTGTTTCTACAAAAATACAGTCCCTTTTTCCAGATCATTTGACACTCTCCAGTAACCCTTTAGTATAGGAGTTGGGAACCAGAGGCTGATGGCTAAATCCAGCCAGGGTCTGTTCAGTGTATCCTGCAATCTGAATTTTTTTAAGGAAATATTTTATTTAAAGAACAAGAAGAGAAGGAAAAAGGAGGAGATAAAGGAAGAGGTAGAGAGGAAGGAGGCAACAATGGGTCAGAGGTAGAATGTGTCATGAAAAGTGCATCTTACACCTATCCCAGATCCTTGAAAAAGACTTCCTACAGCTCTCAGCAACCAGGTTCTAGCAGTGCAGGGCTGAAACAGTTTTCCTGGAGGGTGGAGTCTTGACTCAGCCCTGAGCCTCACCTTTGTCGTGAGTCCCTGAGGTAGCTCCCTTGGTGACAGTCTTACAACTTCCCTTTGAATAGGGCCATAAGCTTTTGATCTTAGAAACTAATCTCAAACTCCAGGGGGAAGAAATAGTCCTCACTATCCCCTTCATTGATTTCATATTCTAATTTATGTCTCTGGATTCCCTCAATTTTCTTCTATCAGAATAAACTTTGTTCCCACAAAACTTTGCATAAATACATGAACAGAGACAGACAGGCATCTATTATGTATGTGGGGAGATCATACCCATGTGTGTATGTGAAACATGAAGAGTGCTGTCTACACTAGCAAGAAATTGGTTACAAATTCTTGCTATGCTGCCTTTAAGCATCTAATAAAATATGTTAAGATTTTGATTGATTAGAAGAAGATAGCTATGTCAGGCTAAAAACTCAAGTGTTGGAGATAAGGAGGGAAGACCATGGCTTCTTTGGCTAAGGAAACTCATGTATACCTCACTAGATGCTGGGATTCCTAGTATTAAGTATTTGATGTATAGGGATGAATTTTATAATGGCAGTATCCAAACTAAACTGTTTTACCAAACTCTACTCAACCTGGCATAAAATATAAAAGACAATTGACTATGAATGAAGAAACTTAAAACCCTTAGAATTCAAGCTAATGTTGAACAAAATTATACTTTCATTAGAACAAATTTAATGGCAATTTTTTTTTAAAAAAAAAGACAAAGAAATGGCTCATTGCCCAAATTCAGTTTGATATTTCCTAACACCTGCTGGCCATGCTTTTATGTGCTCTTGTAAATGTTTTGTTGAAAAATAAAACAATCCCAGATATGCAGTCATATCTATACCATCACGGAACCTTTTTTTTAATATTTATTTTTTAGTTGTAGTTGGACACAATACCTTTATTTCACTTATTTATTTTTTTATGTGGTGCTGAGGATCAAACCCAGGGTCTTGCATGGGCAAGGCGAATGCTCTACCGCTGAGCCACAACCCCAGCCCCTCCCCCCATCACAGAACCTTTAATGAGGTTACATTGGCAAAATTTCCAAGGGGAATTAAGTTTTAAATTCTTAATTTTAGAGAACATGTAAAGCAGACCAAGTATTATTATTCTTTATAAATATTTTAGGATCATATACCTGGGCTAGAATCAATCAAATATTTCTCCAAAATAAAAGGACCACCAACTGTGGTAGTCAGCTCTGTCTTCCCTGGCCTAGGAGATTACTGCAGAGCCAAGGAGGCTTTGTGCATGGAAGAGCATGCAGAGGAGACAAATCCTCTTGCCAAGCTCCCTCCACTGACTTCGGTGAATTAACACTGACAGGCTTCCTGATGTCAGTCTCTCTCTTCCAGCGGGCTTCTTATCCATTTTAATTCCCAAATGGTTTGACTGGATAAACAAATCCACACTCTGTTGGCATCAAAAACTAATATTTTATATGCCTTCAACGAATTTAATACCCTTGGCTTATAGGTAAGATTTACCCTTTCAGGAAAGAGAATGTCAAAACGTTCTGTAAGGTCCAATAGTTATTCTTACTCTTTCAAAGTAATATTAAATAAAATGCTTGAAGATTGAAAACTTGGCATGAACTTCAGCTTTCAGGTCATTGATTTAAACTGAAAGCAACATGGCATATTCGATCTTTCTGTTTCAGGGGCTAATCGTAGTGTTTCCTAGCAGGTGAGAATCTCAGGATTTATACCCTGATCAGATCATTACACATTGTACAAATGTATTGAAATGTCACATCATATCCCACAAGTATGTACAATTACTATGCGTCAATTAAAAACAAAACTATACTTTAGAAGAAAAACAGACTTAGGATTTATAAGAGGGATTTAAAAAATATTACTCTTTTCTCAAAGGAAAGATGTCTCTGTGTGTGAAAAGGTATTTCAACATATTTCAACATATTTTCATTATTCCAAGAGCAAGTGGCTAATTTACATTTCAGTACAGGAAAGAACTAAGGATGGACTTCTAAAAAAGACTGGCATCAGTGACTACATACTGGACAGGGCTAATGTGTCTTGTACAGGATCAAAACCTAAAGCTAGCCATATGGCATCCAGAAGAAAGCAGTTTGCTGGAATGAGCAGCTATGTACTCTTGGAGTGGTCTACCATTGCTAGCTGGTAGACCAGACCCATCTTTGTGTGTCACAAAAAAGGGAGGAATTCTGGCATTTTATTCCCCTCTCTTCCCATTCAACTTTTTCTTGCCTTCTTCAACATCAAGCCCCCTGAATGCATACTTCTAGGGAGACTGCAAGAGACTGCAGCGCTTCTTCACATTCAAGTCCCTCCTTTTGAATTCTGTTGTACTATACCTCACATTCTCTAGTGCTAATTCTAACGTGATTTTGAAGCAAAATTTCTTAAAACAGAGGTTAATTTTTATTCCTTCATAATAGTTGCCTACACCTTTTAAAAGCAATATTATAAAAGCTCTATTATCACAGCTTAATGTTTTATCTTATTTTCCCTTGCATTACTTCATGAGCCTACTTGAATAATTAATGGTATCTCATAAAAATGAGTACAGATCTTTGTATTTTTCAATAACTATTTTCTTACATTCTCAAATATTGCTATGTTTTGGCAATGTGGCTGTAAAATTGACTCACTGTAGAAAAATCATTTTAAAATAATCTTTTGGCAAAAAGGTAATTTAATATAATTTTATACTTGTATATCTTTTTTTATTTTTTGAATTTTTATACAAAATAGCAATGCATTATTTTGGGCGGGATACCTGTGAAAATGTAAAGCTGTGTTATACTCATGCCCTGAAAAAGATATTTACTTAGGATATATCTTCACATTTTTAATTAAAATAAACCACCTAAACAATAGCTAATAATATCATAAAATATTTAATTAAACCTGAGATAGTCCAGAATCTTGAATGAAATTTTTTGAATCAAACTAAGCAAAAATGATCGAAAGATTTCTTTCACAAAACAAAATTGTCCTTTCAGACAGGAATCAACAGCAAAGACCATTAATCCTCCTGCTGTGAGAGGTAATACCACAGCCTTGTGATGCTTCTGAGATGATGGAAGGCCAAGCTGTTGAGAAAGCTGATGTGACTAATAGGAGTTCAAGAGCTTTTATCTAAGCAAAAATAACAGACTAGGTGACAGGAAGAACAGACTGAATTTACTTTCTGGACAGCTTATTTAAAATGGCCATTTTGTTCATTTTGTTGGAGATATTTTGAGAGAATTAAGACAAACAACAACAACAACGACAAAATTCTGCCACCTTAAAAGAAAATATCTGATATATTGTAAGAAATATATTCTCACTTCACCCTCTCACTCCAAAATGACATTCGCAGAAACAGAGTCAATGGGGAACATTCTGAAAGATCGTACTATGCATCTCAGGGACAGAGATAAAACTGAATTAAATTAATTAACACTAATGCAAGTCAGAATTAAAGTAATGGGATTCTTTGAAAAATAGCAGCCTTAGGTTTTCTATCACTCCATGAATTTAGACTTTTTTTTTTATACTTCCTACTATAGGTGAAGAAAAAGGGAAAATAATATATTTAAATCAAATATTCCTGGATATGAAACATAAACACCCATTAGAAATAAGATTTATTGCCTAAAAAGGAAGTTAAAAGGAGAGAAGAGGAAGGGACCCTTAGAGAAGGGTGGGGGAGGGAGAGCATAAAAAGAAAAGAAAAACAAAACAAAACACATGTGTTCTTTCAACCAGAGTAAGCTAAACTAGCATGTTTCTGAGCACATATAGAGCTTCGGTACTGCATTAGGTACTCTCATAGGTATATGTCACCTGATCTAAACTTAATAGTCTGGATAAATATTATGAGCATATTTATGTAGAAAAGGAAACCAAGATCCATGGAAAATTATCTAAAGCCAGGATTCCAATTCATTGTGATGATTTAAGCTCATTCATTTTCCATTTTATCATATTTCATTTTTTAAGACCATAAAGATTAATCTATTTAAATGACTAATCATTGCCCAGTGAAGTGAGTTTAGTTCCTGAAATCATCAGTTTTCCTTCTAAAACTTGATTCTGCAAAGAGACTTCAGTGGTTTTTGGCTCTAAATCATGTACAGTGCTTTTTAACCATGAAATCTGCAATGTGGAAATTAGGGAAGGCAATCCAAGGAGCCTTCCAAATCCACCGAACTGTTAGAAGTACTGATTGGGAAATCTTCTGTGATGACTATTGCTTTCCAAGTCAAGAAAACAAGCATAATTATCTCGCTTTGAGATAAAAATAGTGCAGCTGCTGAGAAGGAAGAATGTCATTGTGGAGAAACACTCTTTTTATGATTAACCTCTGTATTCCTGGGCCAGGAATACAACTTTACACTGTGAGGTTTTCACCAACTTCTACCCTGCGCTCTCACTCACAGAGTGAGTGAACAGAATCACAATTTTGTTCTCTAAGCCCAGCTGCACCCCCTCACACATTCCACTCTTAGCTGCTACCTGGACTTTCTCCCTGAATCATGTCCCTTTATCTCTGAGGTTGCTCTGATCCCTGTTCTGTCTCTTGTATCTCCCATCATTGACTCCACTTGGCTACTTAGCTACTTATTTGGGTGTGCCTCTTGCTCCATTTTTACCCTAAGCCCTTTTGTGTTTTCTGGATTGGGCCATAGTACCCTAAATAAAATACTTTTGAACCAGTGTCCAGGTTCGTAAGTGGTTCCCTTTTTCTGCATTTGGCCTAAATCTCTGGGGGCCTTACTGAAGTTAGGACACTGTGCACAATATCAATCTAATGACAGTGTTGGAGTTCATTGACTTAACCATTGTCTTATGTATTCTTGTCCTCTTTGCCTTTCACTGTGCTGAACCTCATTCTCAACTGGCCCCTTATTGTTGCCCAGGAACTCTCTCTACTATGTTTTCTCACAACATTCTACTATGTTCCCCCCCAACCCCAGATAGCTACTTTATGCCATTTTGTCTCCTGCAACCACCAGAACCTCCCTTTCCAATATCAACAGTGGGCTTTTCTCCCTCCATAGAAAATAGGAGAAACTAGGTGCTCCAAACACCATCTTTGCAAACCTACTGGTAAATTTGCTTTCCCCCCCATCTCTGTGGATAAAATATTCACTATCCTAGTTTAAGGTCAACCCTTCCATTTGACTACTGCCAATGTGGCTACTTTCCTGCCAATTCAAAAACATTAATTTAGCAACTGTCTCCTTTCTTTGGCATCATCAAGTTTCCTTTTTTACTGGATCTTTCCCAACATCATACCAATATTCTAAAATATCTAAGCTATGCCTTTCTTGCTATTGCCTCATTTTCAAATTCCCTTTACAGTAACTTAATTTTTTTTATTCTGTTTGCTGTCTCTGTTTCTCTCTCCTAATCTTCTCCTGAACCCATCCAATCTGACTTTAAATTCAAACAACTCTTTTCAAAGTCTCCAGTGACCAGTACTTTGCCAAGTACAATGGTCAATTCTCTCTTTTTCACCTGATGATTAATGTGCAGTGGTCAGTTATCTTCCTCATCTGTTGTTTAGCAGAGTGATTATTTTCTCATTCTCATTTTCTTCACTGGACTTATGGGATTTCAGTCTCTCCCCCTTCCCTCTGTTAATTAGCTACTCCTTCACAATCTCCTTTGCTGATTCCTGTTCATCTTTTTTAACTCTAAATTGAAGGGCCCTCTAGCTTAGTATTCTGATACCTTCCCCCGCTCCCTAAGTGATATCAACCAGTCTCATGAATTGCAACATGCCATCAATTTTTGGGGAAGGTACCAGGGATTGAATTCAGGGGCACTTGACTGCTGAGCCACATCCCCAGTCCTATTTTGTATTTTATTTAGAGACAGGGTCTCACTGAGTTGCTTAGCACCTCACTTTTTGCTGAGGCTGGCTTTGAATTTGTGATCCTCCTGTCTCAGCCTCCTGAGCCACTGGAATTATAGGCGTGCGCCACTGTACCTAGCTCATCAATTCCATTTTTACACCTCTAGCTCAGATATCTTTGCTGAACTTCAAACTCATATATCCAACTATACTTGAATGTGTAACAGTCATTTTAAGCTCAATGTATCCAAACCAAGTACCAATTTCCCACATCTCTGGCTCATCCTCTTTCTCTACAGGCTACCTATCTCAATAAATGGCAATTACATTCTTCCATTGCTTAGGCCAGAACATTAATATTTCCTTTCACATTCAACCTATGAACTCATCTTACCTCAACTATCTTCAGAATATCTAGAATCTATCCATGTCTCATCATCTGTACCATGATTATTACTATCCAAGCCGTTATAATCTTACTTGTATTAACAGCAGTAAGCTGCTTGCTGGTCTTTATACTTGTTTCAGTATGTTCTGTCTATTCCTTATACATCAGCTACAATGAAATATTTAAAATATACTGCTGGGTCCTATTACATTTCTGACCAATACCATCCAATGACGTTCCAGCTCACTCAGATAACAGCTAAAGTCCTTATGTATACAACCCTTTCTCTTCTTCCCAGTCTTTCAAACTTGTGTCCTATTAACTTACCTCTCACTGAGTATTATACTTATTGTGTCTGAACCCCACTAGCCTTGATGCCGTTCTGAGGAAAAGCTCACGTACTCCAGCCTCAGGGGTTTTACAAACATGGCTTCTTTAACCTGGAGTGCTGTTCTGCAGTCTGATGTCTCCATTCCTCACTTTCTTCATACCACAGCTTGCTCTAGTCTCCCTGTGAAAAGCTTCCATGACTTGGTGATAAGTTGCAGTAACACCTTGCAATCCTCTCCAGCACCCTGCTCTATCATTTTTTCATTTGTTTAGTTTTTTTTGTTGTTGTTGTTGTTGTTGCTGTTATGGGCTATCTTCTCTCTATGAAGGCAGGGGTCTTCCCTGTTTCCTCATGCCTAAATAGTATCCATCTCAATAAATTGAAGTCAACATTGTTGAGTGATTAAATTGCATCATGATGATATTATTCTCTCTTGTTTGGTGAGGAGGTATTTTCTTAGAATGAACAATAGGCTATACAAATATATTAAAAGTCATAGGCAGAAAAATAAAATAAAAATAAAAAACAATATAACATCTAATGTTTCTGGTAATTTTATTAGGTCATAAGGAAATAAAACTTTATCTATCTATGGCTAGGTGGTATCTGGACTTTGGTTTTTATCCCAGTGTCTGACACTGCAGTTCGGCCTATGCTCACAGTCTAGAGGCAGAGTTCTATGTGAGGCTGCCTTGAAAGTATGCTCACAGACCTCAGGGCCCAATTTTTCTCCTGGCACATATTTGTCAAGTTTTGTTCAAGGATCTGTAACTAAGGGCAGAGCTTTAAATTTTCTATTCTATTTGAATATATTTTTTATAAAATTAATGATTGGATCTCCTTATTTTTTTATAATAAAAGCTACCCAAAATTTAACAAAACATGGTAAAATGTCCTTAGTGTTTATTTTATTTTATATAAGAGCATTATCTTACCAGTCCACCAGATCTGTCCAATAGAATTGCAATGAGAGTCTTCTGTGAAATTTACATTTTCTAGTTGCCCTAGTCAAATATTTTTTTAAAAAATTGGTGGAACTAATCTGAACAATATATTTATATTTAACCCAGCATATGGAAATATTATTTTGACATGTAATCAGTATGAAAATTAAACTATTTACATCTTTTTTTTCATACAAAATCTTTAAAACCCTAGTGTATAGTTTACGTTTACAGAACATCTCCAGTGGACCAGCCACATTTCAAATGCTCAATAGCCACATGTGGCTAGTGGCTTATGTGTTAGCTGGTATGGCTCTAGGGAAATAACAACTTTTGTTAGACTTCGCATTTATTTTTGGTAGAATCCAGATTCTATAAATTTTGACCATAATATAAATTTAGAAAAGGATGATATAATACAAACAATGTTTTGTCCAACAGTAGAACAAATAAATTTTAATTCAGTAGAAATATATCAACAATTACAATTTTTTAGTCCTTTGAATTTTGTTCCTCAGTGTTCCATCCTTTCCAGCATTCTGTTGTTCACCTGACTTTATTTCCATTCACATTTCCCTAACCAGTCTTTCTTAACTTCTTTTGAATCAACTGCAAACCTGGTTAGTGCCCACATGGAATGAGTTAAATGCATATTTCATATGCATGAAAATAATGCTTTCAACTTTTTGACATTTAGTTTTGACATGTGGACCTTTTAATTGGTATAGATAACATGTCATGTTTATGCATTGAAATGTCTGAGCATTTCTAGTCAGCATTCTCAATTTTGTCTGTTTTAGCTGGCATAGAGAGCCCTAATCACAGGGGAAGAAAGTGACAGTCACTGCAGAGAGAGACTTGCAAAACCATGAAATAATCTTCATTATTCAAAAGTAATACCAGTTTCCAAGGCTGAATTAAATTCCAGTTAGGTGTTCACTAGCCAGGAAAGAAGCTGGAAAGGGAAACAACTAGGAAAGGCCCTTGTGCTGTTATCATGCCTTGAGGATTTCCCGAAGAGTTAGAACTGCGTGTTAGTATTAATATGAGGTAGAAAGCATACATTTTACTCTTTTGTGTGTATGTTTGGGGGAGTGTTATAGTTTAGATATGAAGTGTCCCTCCAAAACCATATGTGTTAATGCAGGAATTTTCAGAGGTGAAATGATTAGATTATGAGAGTTGAAATCCAATTAGCGGATTAATCCAGTTGATGAGTTAATAATTGGAATGGATTCCTGGGTGGAGTGTGGCTGGAGGAAGTAGGCCAGTGGGGCATGTGCTTGGGGATTATATTATCCCTGGCTCTTTGCACTCAAGCTCTGTTTCAGTTTGCCACATCCTGTACTGCTTTCCTCTGCCACACCCTTCCACCATGATGTGCTGCTTCATCTTGGGCTCAAAGCAATGGAACAAACCAACTATGGACTGAACCTCTGAAACTGTGAGCTCAAATAACCTTTTCCTTCTCTAAGTTATTCTTGTCAGGTATTTTTGTCACAGTAAAGAAAAACTGACTAACAAAATGAGTGAATACAAAGATGGTGGGGCCTGAGAATAACTGTGTCAAAGGTCCTTCAAGAGTTGCTAAAAACACAAAAAATTCACCACTTCACTTGAATTTGGCTTGATCAAGATTTTAGATGACATGAAGACATGATGGCATTGGCACAACAGACATTTATTTACCTTTTTGGAATTTACCTATGTCTCACTGGAAGAAATAGAGTGGGTAGTAAATGTATATATGGCAAGAGAGAAAAAGTGAACAAGTTCCCATTATTTACATTCTTTTGTCTTTTTCTCTTTCAAATCATGGCCTTTCCCATCTCAGGCTTCAGGAAAGAAAAACAAGAGCACAAGATACAAGAAACACATGAAAGATTAATTTGTGGCTTTTGAGTTTCCAACAATCCATTTCTTTAAGAATTAAAGGATTTTCAGGGAATGACTATTCTTTCCTGCTAACATAGACACTTGCCAATCATTTGTAGTGAACTGCAACTTACTTCCTTACATCTCCTTCTTACCTTATTCCCAGCACCAAAACCCCTGCCCCCTTGATGTTCTGCACCTCAGCTTCACCCTATCCATATCTCCTCTCCTTCCTTCATGGAATGCCTTACTTAGCTCCTAGATCATACTATCCCTCTTCACTTGAGTCTCCAATTAATCCTGCCTTTCTAAAAAGTTTCTGCCACACTCTTTCTTGATTGGACTTTCCCTCAAACCCTTTAACTTTCTCAGCTCAGTAAAGAAATCTTTTCATCCTCCAGTTCTAGTTACTTTTACATTAGAGGCTCCCTCAGAATATCCATAGGAGGACCTTGGATTTCTTCTCACCTTTCCCCATACAACTTCACCACAAGGCCATCTTCATTTTCTCCCAGCACTTAACAATTACCGAGTTCATTTGCTTTTCATTGTCTGTCTTCCCTGTATTCCATCACTGTGTCTTGTTACTAATACCCTCTGACCATTATAAGCAGAATTCTCTTCTGTTATTGTTTTGAGTAAAAAATTTAATGCAACAGGGAAGTTATTAACAAATTACTAAACAACAACAACAAAAAGATGGGAAAATATATATATATTTTTTATCTCAGCTTTACTCGGTCTTAAAGTAATACTTGGAGTAATCTTTGGTTGCTCACAAAATGTAGTGAAAATGATGTATGTCATGAAATTGCTTGAAGATGCCTAGAGAATTATAAAAACATAAATTACTATCATTATTCTTTTTCCTATTCCTCCTCAGACTAGGAGAGATATGTGTTGATCGCATCTATTGCTAAATTAGATTCTCAGAGATATGCCAATAATTGTACTCAGGAACCACTCAGATGTCTAAATCAAAACTTAGAAGAAAGAAGCAGGATTGTTGAATGACTTCTATTTCAAATACTTTTTTTGTATTATTTTATTTAATGCAACAATACTGAGAGATAAGTATTGCCACCCTTTTATAGACTAGGAATTTGGGAGTCTGAGAAATGATGGGAGCTTGCTTGTTAGTTGTCAGCCTGTTAGTCCATTCGTCACAGGCTGATTTTCCCAGGTTCACTAGATAGCTGTCTTCTGTCTGGGTTTGGACAAAGCGCAGCATTGAATCAGAGGGAGGACAAAAGAGAATGGTGAATATTTCTCTCTATCCTCTTGAATCTTAAGAGGACAGTGATGTTTGTCTGGGGATCCATTTTATATTCCTCAAGCCCTTCCAGTTTATAGCTTTTTCTACTTGACCCCACCTCCAGGATGTGATATATTACTCTCCCTGGCTGCTTCAGCCTAAGACTGGTAGTGATTCATGCTACTGATAACCTTAACTTTTCATCTCTTTTTTCATTGTGTGATCATTTCCTGTTTTAAATTTTTTTCTCTTTTACAAACTCAGAGTAGTTTATGTTTTCTGATTGGACCTGGACATGTACAGGGACTTTGCTCATATAATTTCAGCAACCCATAATTTTCAGATTAAAGGAAGTGCGGGTGGTTCCTGAGTACAATTACTGGCATATCTCTGAGAATCTAATTTAGCAGTAGATGAGAGCAGCACATATCTCTCCTAGTCTGAGGAGGAATAGGAAAATGAATAATGATAGTAATTTATATTTTTATAATTATCCATGCATCTTTCACACAATTGCATGACATATATCACTTTCTCTACATTTTGTGAGCAACCAAATATTACTACAGACTTTAAGACACAGTAAAGCTGAGATAAAACAAAAATTATTTTCCCAGCTTTTTGTTGTTGTTGTTATTGTTGTTGCTTAGCAAGCTGGAACACTTTTTCTTCTAAGATGTTAATATTAAGAGTCAACATTTGCATACTCATCTAGATATATTTAAAGTATAATTCCAAGATAGGAGGAAGAGGAATAGAAAGAGGAATTCCATCCAACTTTTAGTAGCACTTGAGGTCACACTTCAAATATCCTTAGCAATGCTTCTAGGGAATATCACAGTGTGTTTGCAGCAATCCTGAAAATTATTGACATCAAGAATAGTAAGAAATTACCACTAAAGATACAGAAAAATACTGCACTTTAGCAAGTAGTGATCTATTATTTTTAGAGAATATGTGGAATAAAGCAAAAAGAAATGCCCTAAAAAATGCCATTTAGAGTCTTTGTTGTTGAATGTTAAGAGCATCAACTAAAAGAAAGAGTAAGACAATATCACATTGCTACTGAGAAAGTCTCCTTCATTTAGGGCTTCTGTGTTCTGCCCCAGTTCTTGGAGGATGAAAAGCATAGCTATATTAATGCTAAACATATCATTTATTACTATTGCCCAATTCTGTATTCTAAATCCAGCATAATTCATTTCAGTTAAATCAGCACAGCAGTCAACAGGAATTTAGTGAGCTTTGCCTGTCATTCTGTTCTGTGGGGAATAGTATTCTGGCATTTTTCACTGCCTAACATCCGTGAGCAGGGCCAGGCTCTAGAGATTTATTGGTCCATTTATTAGGGTAGCCCTCAAGTATAGGTCCCAAAAGAAAATATAGCATGGGATAAAAATCAGTAGGTAGATAATCTGGGCAAGTAAATCTTATAGGGAATTATGTTTTAAAATAAAATAACAGGACATCCTGGCACATGAACAGGAAGGACATAGACCATCCAATTCAGGAAATGATCTATTAGTCAGGAGTCATCCTATGTAAATGACAGAAAGTTGACTCAAAACAGCTTTCTCAACAAAAATGAATATATTGTCTCATGTACCAATGTTTAGATTATAGCTAGACCCAAGGCCTCATTTGAGGATATTAGTACTCAGTCTTACCCTTCATCTCTTGAACAGACTCATGCTACAAGGGAGACCAAATGGCTCCACAGCTCAATTCATATCTTAGTAGCATATCAACCTTAACAGAACAGGTCTTTTTTGGTTGACCTAGAAGAAATGTTCCAGAGAAGATTCTTCTTAACCTGTTTTGTGTTATATGCATATTCTGCCACCAGTCACAATGTATAGGAAGATGGTGGAATTTTAGTCAGATCTGGATCATGTCTATTCTCCTGTGTTTCCTGGGGACTGACCAGATTCACATTATAAACCACAAAGAATGGGTTACCCAATGGAAAGAGGGATTTTATTACAGAATAATAAGAAGGGAACCGGGGTTGGCAAAAACAAACAAACAAACATACTAAAAACACACAAACAAGAAAACTATGTCTTCTACATGGGCAGTAAAATCCAGAAGGACAGTTTTGACATAGGAGAAGCTTTTAAATGTGTGAAAACAAATGAATTCTGTGTATGAGGAACATATAGATGTGATAAAAATACTAGTGGGGAATGGATAGAATGTCATGGTGATATGTATTTTTCCTCAGCATATGTATCAGTAAAAAAGCAACAATTGAGCAGTGTCAAATTAAAAGATAGATGAATTCTCTACCACCTTTTTTTTATTGTCTTTTACATGAGTGGCAGGGAAAAAAGTTGCTCTTCGACATAGAATACTAATTTAAAACTAGTTAGACTTCAGCTGTCAGAGAAATGTCAGAGTTATGGATCCTCAGAAAGCTTAATGAAAATACAAATTGTTGAACTGCTTTAAAATGAAAATAAAGCACACACTCTAATTCCATTTATCTGTAGACCAATTTTTATGTTATAATTATAGAAATATCTGAGTTCATAACCCACTTGAATCTAATGTGCGAAATATGATATGTCAAGAGCTTTGTAATGTTTTGAACAACCAATTTAAAAAAATAAAAATTAAAAAATTAAAAAAATTAAAAAAAGAAATATCTGTATATATTTTCTGTGGAATTAATTATACTCACATTATCTTTGCCTGTTTCTACTTTTTACTTTTTCTATTTGACTGATTTTATTTTTAAATATTACCTTCTACAGTTAATTAAGGGATGCTTCTCTTCCATTGTAGAAGGAAAAGGCATCTTTAGTAGAGAAGAAAGAGAGTGGGTTTGGGCTTATTGGCTAATCATATTTGCTTTCCTCTGAACACACTGTTTCTATCCAATAAAGAGAGAAAAAAAAGAAAGAAAAAGAAAAGGAAAAAAAAGAAAAGAAAAAGACACAGCATTAATTATCCATGGCTGAATCCTGGAAGCCAAATAGAATCTCTCTGAATAATGAGGAACTGCTGAAAATTAACATTAATGACAAGGTCTTACTAATCATGAATTCTTACATTTTGTGAATCATTAAGAACTTAATACCCTCAAATTTTCTACAATCTTTTTGCTCTTAAAAATCCAAGTGAAGGTAGTTTGTATTTCCTATCCTCCTTGATTTACAGGAAATGCCTATATTATATAATGTTCCTCTCTCCAAATATCTCTTGCTTGATACTTGGGACTAATTCCTTCTCCCCCAGATACTATTTTTCCTGTCACTGGGCATCTTTCAGTTCAACTGCTTCTCTGCACTTCTGAACAGATCACTGCTCGCTGGGTCGATATTACTCCTCTAGGATATTGGAGCAATCCTAAATATATAAACACATTCATACACTAGTTCCTTAAAGCTTATAGTCTAGCATAATTTGAGCCAAATCCCTAAAAACAAAAAAAAGTTAATAGACTTGAGAAGCAAGGTATGGAGATCCTACAATTTCTCTCCTTTCCCAGAAGTAGAATCAATGGTTTCCAGAATCTACATGCCACATTCTGTGTCCAGAAGTCAGACATCACTCTCCTAAGCCCCAGACTTGTCAATCCTTGCAAGGACCCATTTCTCCTCCAGGGCCACATATTTTTGCATTAGAACCTTCCTACTTAGAAACCAGTTGCCTACACTCAAAAGACATTATGTAGAGCATTTAGTATTTTAGTATATGGGAACGATTTTCTTTCCAGAGTAGGATTGACTTTACATTTGCATACTAAAAATGCCCTCATAAATGGTTTCCCCACTCCAAATCCATGCACATATGCATGTATGATACACACAGTCTTCTTAAAAAGATCTATTCTGTCTCCATTTCACAAGCAACATGCAAAGCAGTTGTTTGTCTCAATAATAGCACAAGTCAGCAAATATGTTTTTAGATCATGAATCATTTTTGAAAATCAAAATACAAAACTTGGGCCTTTCTGTGAATGCAAGAGAGTAGTATATAATGTTTTATTTTCATGAATATATCTCTGTTAATCTCCACCAGTGATCCCATCTTTTAAATATGCATATTTATCACTGTGAATTTAGGGAGTAAGTGACTGTCCCAGTTAAACTCATGATCCGTTCTATAGACAGTTTCTAAAACTGTCATGATTTCAAAGTTTCTGGAGTAGAAAGTGAATTGTCAGAGTGTATGTTTGCAAATTGTCAACATAGTTTGTAACAATTTTATATTGACAGAATTATAGAAATAGGTGCAAATAATTCTCCCCTCTTTGAGAATTTGAAAATAACCACATTTAATTGAAAAAATAACAACAAAAAAAAAATTGCATTGTCAGAAGGTGGCGCCACTCTCTAAGACAGAAGGGATTCTTTGGTCAAGGTTTCTGCAGCCTGTGCTGCCTGATGGTAAAGCAACAGGTAGAAAGACAACTGATTTTGGAAGATGACTTTTGGGGTTAAAATTCTTTATGTCTAATCAGAACAATGGTTTTATTAGGAAATAGGATTATTTCCTCATTTTTAAATGTGTATTTACTGAGTTCTTCACTGTAAAATTCTGAGTCATAGAAGACAGAAATAGGAAATCATTCTTGCAAAAAATGATTATTTTATCAACATTGTGTGTATGCACATGCTTACAGATGGACACAGGACTGCTAAATAAGATAACATGCGTTACATACAATAAAGAAAAGTAGAAAATTTCTAGGAAGTTCCAAATTCAGCCATCTCAGAGAGAGAACAAAGAATTAAGAATAGCAAGTGGAATAAATGATTTGAAATCATTGGTTTGGAAAATAGAGAACACACAAATGAAAGGTGAAATATAAAACAGAGAACATCAGGTGAGCTGAATTTGGAGGCCCTTGAGTACCACATGAATATACTGGTCCATTGTTTCATAATAATGAGGTTTTAATAAAAAGCTTTTGAACCAAGGGATGAGGTACATGATCAGAGTTGTGATTTAGGAAGTCAATCTGTTGGTTTGTAAAGGTAAAATTAGAACAGGCAAAGAAAAAAGTCTGGAAATATTTTGACCTACTGAACCTACTGAAATCTGGTTCTTGAAATCATCATATGAATATTATTAATGCATTTCACATGAGGCAAAATATTTTGACCTTTAAGAGTCCATACTTAGTGTTTATCCAGGCTTGTGGAAGTTATTAAGCTAAAATTATAACAGATGTTTTACAGTGTTTACTAAAGTTTCTTCCTAGCTTTTCTTGTATTTACAAATATATGGCAATAATAAAATAAATGCTTCAAAGTGTGGGAAAGAGAAATATACCCTTTACATCTTTCATTGCATCCTATGTATGTTTGATGAATGTACGCAGCAGAGCATCTATTAGGATTGTCAAAAAACATACAACTAGCCATGCCTGGGCTCTGGCAGAGGACATAGAAGGCATTCACAAAGGATTTTGGAGGACATTTGCTTTTACTTTGTTTCTTTCCAAGCCTTTTGTATGTCAAACATTTTAAGCAATCTAGCGTTTGGAGAGGAAAGAAAGTGTCAGAAAGATGGAATTGAAAGCTGCCTCCAGAGAATGCGTTTGGAAAAACAACGTTGGAGCTGAAGGAAGTTTTTCATCACACTGTATCTGGGAAAATATGCTATTAGAATTCAGTCTAAGAGGAGCAGAAAAAGTTCATTATTATCTGCAAATGAATCTTAATTAATTCCCTCATTTATCTAATAAAGCTTTAATGAGCACCAAGCATATTACCATGCCAAAGTCTCAGGAAACACAAAGACTCCAGCCCAGAGTATAATTAGTGGTACAACAGGTCAAGGTCAACAGGTATAGAGGTAACGTGGAAAATAGCGTTGGTCCATCAGGAAAAGCATCCCACAGAGGCAATAACATCTGGATTTTTTTAAGATGAATAAATTTGTCAAGAAGTATGTTTATCAAGAGATCATCTTATTCAGAGAGAAAAAAATATATGCAGGCATATGGAAGTACCAGAGAATAGAAGGCAGAGAACAGAGACTAGATTATGAAATGCCTGGTATATAATTTACCCTATAGTGAGTGATTGTTTTAGATGACTATCTTAAATACTCAAAATCTGAAATGTATCAACAACATACTTACAAACAAAATCTATCCTTTTGGAATTCTCTCTCTCTCTCTCTCTCTCTCTCTCTCTCTCCCAATACTGACATTTTACAAGTCCCTCTATTTGACACAATAATGAAGATAGTTGCTAGAGCTATTGGATCTGCCAGGACTTGGAGTAACTGTTATGGGGACTGAAGGTGAAATTGAGCATATTGAAGTGCTTTTTATAAAAAGTGGAGGAAATTTTGTGGTCAAAGTAGCAAAGTCAGAGAATGAGCTAAGATTGTAAAATATGCAGTGAGAGGAGCTAGGAACTCCTTCTTAATTTGCTTAAGTAAATGAGCTAATGTATGTCAAGAGCTTAGAACAGTGTGTGGCACATTCCATTCAATGTATGCTAGCTATTATTCGTAGTAGTATTTAATTTTTAAAGTAAATTAAGCATAGAAAAGAATAAGAAAGATTATAAATACGGGATAGGACTATTCATTTATCATCTCCTCATGAAGCTATCCCCATTAATACATTTAATAAACATTCATCAAACTCTTCCTCTGTGCTGGGCAGGGCTCTACGATACAGTGGGAAACAAAGGAGACAAAAAGTCCTGCCTTGAGAGAGTTGCCTTGGTGGGAGTTTGCATATTCTTAGGAATATGGAACCAGGGTCACATAATTGTATCCAAATTTCTTGGTATTGAAATGGTTCTCCGATGCCCTGTTCTAAGACTGCAGGAGAGTCTTCTGATCCTAGATGATGCCCAATAACTGTTACCTGAGTGTAAGGCTCAGCTATTCTACCAACTGCTTCTGCATCTCCTGGTGCAGTCCCCATCCCCAGGATCCACTCTGACTTCTCCCTGTGTGAAGCCGTGGTCTCCTTAGGGTATGCAATTCCTTTAGTTTAAGGATGTTGCTCCTATGGCCTGGAAGGGGGTATGGCTGAAACAGAGTTCTCCATTTTGAATTGAATGCTAGTCAATTATGAGATCAATTATGACTTGGATGCTTTTAAAGCCTTTTTACTAAGCAACTTAAAACAAAGGTCCCCTCTTTTGTTGTTGCTTAAAATCACATACTAAATACAGGAGTAGATGATGTCAATACCTTGTTTAAAAATATATTCATTATTATTTTTTTCTATGCAAAACTAAAAACCTTGAAATCTTTTAAAATTTCTCACACAGAGATCTGTGCATGCTTTTAAATAGCTTATACATAGCAATGACCCTTTTGATTGTGGTCTGCAAGGTGTCCAAACTTGCTAAAACAATGCTGGGTCTTCTGAGTCATCTGTCTGGCTTCATCCATTCAACCACCTAATAGATCTCTTTTGGGGGTCTTTTTATCTTTCACCCACAGGAATGAGGGGACAAGTATGTCTTTGATTTTGAAGTAGTTTCTTAAACCTGGAGGTGTATTCAAGCTTTCAGTTTTGAGGCATATTGTTTAAAATGGTGAGGGCAGATCAAAACAACTGTCTTTTACACACACAAGTGCGAATGCTCACACACACATACACATTCATAAGCACTCTTCTGCTAATAATGGAGCAAAACATCGAGTAAAAGAAAATGAAATTCAGGACAATTGTTTTCTGAGAATTTAGAAGGAAAAGTGTTAATTTACTTTGGTAATGGATCCACTAAGTGTAAATTAACCTAAATTATGCTCATTTTAGGGGTTCAGATAAATAGACTGTTACATCAAGAGAATTATATATAATTACTGTTCATCACTTCCATAGAAATTTTAATAAAACATCTCATGATATTGTTGAGGAATGTCCCTAGGGCAATGTTTATTGGATACTATAAAGATATTCTATAGACTAAGAAAGGCAAATAACTTTAATTGGTGGTGTTCATGATACATCTGGGATATTATGTTGGTACTTAATGTCATGTTTTAGTATAAATATCTGCAAACTATGTCATCTAGAGGAATTAAAGTGATACGATGAAAAGGATGGAGACCATCTAATGAGAGGGAGCACTGGGGGACCGAGGAATGGTGAGTCTATGGATGACAGCACATGCGAGAGGTATGCAGTTGTTCTCGGATACACAGAGCAATGGTGGGTACATGAGAAGTTTGATGTGTTCTGCCTTGGCCCAGAACACAAATCTAGAATCAATAAAATGAAAATGAAAATGAGGTGCTCACCTCAATGTACAGACTTTTCATTCATCAAAACTGTGATGGGAGAAATCTTACAATGAAAAAAACCCTTATCATTGGAACATTTTAACTGAAATTATGCCCTTGTGTTCAAAGTTATTGAGGACAGCATTCCTGTATTGTAAAGAAGTTTTAGCCTTTTTTCGTTGGACAAATGTATGTAAATTTAAAAAATTGCTTGATGAACATTTCCATTTCAATATTTTCATCTGTAATCCTCTAGGATAATTTCCTTCTCTTTTATTGAAAAACAAACCCACAAAAAATGTGAATGAGAGATAGAAGCCAGTAGTATTTTCAATTCTTTCACTGAAAGCCAAGTGAATATTTTTTTCTTTAAGCTTGGCATAACAAAGCAAGTTTACATTGAAATTATGCAAATACAAGTCATTTCCAAATTCGAAAAAAAATTAGTTTTTCTTTAACCAACATGTGCAAATGCCTTAATTTCAGTTGTGTTTTTGCAAAGGGGTTTGAATTCTGCTTAGGAAAATTCCCTTTCTTCTTTCTTTCCACTTTCTTCTTTTTTTTCTTAACCTATTATGCCCATTTCCTATTCTTAGAGACTCAAACAGTATCAACCCCCCCCCCCATTTCTTTCACAGGCATGTTTTTGAGAGTGTTTCAAAGCTTACACCTTATTTCTGGTCACAGGCATCTTTGAGTTAATTTGGAGATAGGCAGGGGAAAGATAATACAGGGTCTTCTAAGCCATGTCAGAAACTAATTTTTTCTTCATAGAGCTAGAATGTTATTAGGATATGTTCAAGCTATGATAACATAATCTATTTATGTTGTAAACATTATCATCCTTGCTACATACGGCTGTGTGGTGAACTGATGGCTTAGGGTCCAAGTGGAGGCAGATACCCAGGATTCTGAATATATTATATTTTAAAATATATTTCTCACAAGACATATAACTCATATGGAAGCATTTTTTTGCCACAGAAAAACTGAAATTTGGCCTCTGTAAAATTATTTTCATGGCTTCTTTCACTTGATAATTACTAATACTAGGGAAAACTTAAAAGGGCACAATATTGTGGAAATAGCATTTACCACACTGGTCTGAGAGCAGCTGTTAGTCATCAGTTTGGATCTTCTTTGCCTCCTTTTTTTTTTTTTAGAAAAAGAGACAATGAATGCTAACACTAAATGAGTTACAAAAGGGCATAAAGTGATGAAGGCATATACATTGTATATGGTTTGTAGATGTATTCACCTAAGTCATTTTAATCTATATTTTTCTTACTGCCTACACACAAAGAGCCGTTTGCATTAGCCATCTATTGGGTTAAAAAAAAGTTTGACTTGGGATACCTATGTTTTCTGGAAACGTAGGCACATTAGCACATAAATGGAAAAACATTAATGAAACAGGATACCACCTCACTGCTGTTAGTCTGCTCTGATATTTTTTTAAATACTTGACAGCAAGTCAAGATATCTATCTTCTTTTTTAGATTTTGGTAAATATTTTGGATTTCTTCTTTAATATAATAAGTATTTGATATACAACTTTTGATCTAAATTCCCAGTGTATGTGAGGATTAAGGTTCTTACCTGATAAACTGTACACCTCAATTCTTCAAGGACCTGTTTTGTCAAATATCCTAACCTCCTGTTTAGAATGAGTAGTTGGATGGGGTGCAGACCAGATGGGTGAATATACTACAAGAGGCATCGTTCTTTAGTCCCATTACCACCATGTGTATGCACAAATGTGAATACCCTGAGAAACCTGCACATACAGAAAATTTGGCAGTTCTTTTTGTGTCTTCAGGGAAGCGAATATTTTTCTTACATTCCCATAGTTTGAGAAATAATACAAACTTTTTGTAACTAGAATTTTTGGAATAAAATAGGAAATTTATTGGCTATTATTAGTTTTAGTTATACATAATGGAATAGTTTGTGTGTTTACTAAATTAAATAAAAAATGAAGTTTATTTATTCTTTTTTTTTTTTTTTTTTTTTTTTTTT